>NC_089768.1:22165000-22200000 GCF_040412425.1 Macrobrachium rosenbergii | reverse complement strand
TATTATTACTTTAAAAAGAGGGTGCTTTGTTCTAACGGGTGTCATCGGCGATTTGTGAACAACGTCTGACATTCGCATCGATGCAGATTCTGTTGCTTTACCAAGATGAGGTTATTATTATTATTATTATTATTATTATTATTAGTCTAAAAAGAGAATGCTTTGTTGCTGTACAGAGGGGAGTCTTCACTAATTCGCAATGAGCGTTTCTGTGTAAGACAGCAACCAGTTAGCAGAGATGACTGATTGTATAAGACGACCTGGCACGCTCAATAAAGTTTTTAGTTTTCTATAAAAGAAAACTATTGATACGGCTATTTGTCTGCCCCTCCGCACTTTTTCTGTCCGCCATCAGATCTTAAAAACCACTGAGGCTAGAGGGCTGCAAATTGGTATGTTGATCATCCACCCCCCAATCATCAAACATACCAAATTGCAGCCCTCTAGCCTCAGTAGTTTTTATCTTATTCATGGTTAAAGTTAGCCATAATCGTGCGTCTAGCAACGCTATAGGAGAGGCCACCACCGGGCCGTGGCTGAAAACTTCATACAGAAAACTTGATTGCGCCGAAGAAACTTCGGCGCATTTTTTACTTGTTTTTTCTTACAGACCTTTCATACCGAATTGATCGAGAAATGTTTATTAGGGATTAAAAGACGAAGCTCCCAAGGTACTCCTGACCTGTTTTATAAGTAAGACTTTACTTCATTAAAGCATAGTTTTCCTTGGTATTAACCCGTCATGTATCCATGTTTGTCAAAGTCCAGATATCGTTTATTAATATAAATATAATTTGTTAATCACACAATATAGGAATGGGTGCATATAATACTTTGATCCCCGAGGGGCTAGTACGAAACACGGTGTCCCAAGGAGCTTCCGCCATGTTTAGTACTTTAGTACTAACACCTCGGGGACCGGAGATATCGTTTATTAAAATAATAATCTGTCGTCCACACAGTATAGAAATGGGTGTATATAATACTTTGATCCCCGAGAGGCTAGTACTAAACACGGCGTCCCAAGAAGCTTCCGCCATGTTTAGTACTAACACCTCAGAGAAGTGAATACATCTGACAGTTTTGTTGATAACAGATTGCATTGGTTACTGCAAGGAAACAATTCATTATTTCAAAGTGGTAAGCACATTACCAGTACTTTTATCAAAAGGGCATTTCTCGACCTCATTGAGGTGGTCATTTGCTGACTTTATTGCGCCGTCATTTTAATTTTTTTTTTTTTCAGTGGCACAACCACTTACTGAGTTCATGATATAGATTTTTTTACATATAACTTTTTTTTTCAGGTTGAGGCTATTTGAAAATGTATTTCATAACTGGAAGGAAGTTAAAGTTCTATATCGCAATCAGGACGGTAAAGTAATTGCCGTCTTATTTCATAATCAGAACGGCCATGTCATGTCTCCCCAACCCTCCCGGTCCCCTATCTACCCCGCCCCACACCCGGGGCGGACAAACAATAAAAATCCTCTCGGATTTTATTATTATAGAAGATATATATATATATATATATATATATATATATATATATATATATATATATATATATATATATATATACATAATACGAGAGAGCTTTGTTAATGAGGTTATTCATTCTCTAGATTATTGGTGAGTTTTGCAAATATTTTCTTACTGTATTGTGTTCGTTGCAAGTTACCTACTCACTGAAAGTTGCCACCCGACAAAATGACTTAGTCAGAAAAAGCAAATTCATTCATTCTCTCTTACTCCACAGACATTATTGCCAACGAGAGGGTTATCATTACAATCTCCCTCCAGAAAATCGAATTATCAAAGTAATCTCATATAACCTGATTTTTTGATATGCCTAAACTTCCCCACCAAGAGCGTTGATTTTGCAATCGAGACGTACACACGGAGAAGAAAAATAACATTTACTTGCAATTTCTGGTGTTATTTTCAAACCTTTACCTGGGTTTAAGTAGAACACCTGTTGTGATTTTTATATTAATTACTGCAATTTTTACAAAATGCTTTCTGAGGAAGACGGCGGGAATTGTGTTCGTGGTACCAATTGGTTGTCATGAGATGTATGAGCAAGTTAAGTATACCTTAGTTTAACCAGACCACTGAGCTGATCAACAGCTCTCCTAGGGCTGGCCCGAAGGATTAGACTTATTTTACGTGGCTAAGAACCAATTGGTTACCAACTGGTTACTTAGCAACGGGACCCACAGCTTATTGTGGAATCCGAACCACATTATACCGTGAAATTAATTTCTGTCACCAGAAATAAATTCCTTTAATTCTTCATTGGCCGGTCGGAGATCGAACTCGGGCCTAGCAGAGTGCTAGCCGAGAACTGTACCGACTCGTCCAACGAGGAACTAAAGAAAACTAGCGCAGTGATACTAGTAACTGCTAAGGTACCACTGACCAAGAGAGGATTCTTTTTTGACCTACATTAGTCAATTTGAATTTATTTAAATTTAGGAACAACATCTAACCTGAAACGTCCATATCTGGTTGTATAAAGTTTCTGGCTTTTTGTCTTAAAAACTATTGAAGCTAGAGGGCTGCAAACTGGTATGTTGATCATCCACCCTCCAGTCATCAAACATGCCAAATTGCAGCCCTCTAGCCTCAGTAGTTTTTTTTATTTTACTTAAGGTTGAAGTTAGCCATGATCGTGCGTCTGGCACCGCTGTAGGTGCCAACAACACACTCCACCACCGGACCGTGGCTGAAAGTTTCTTGGACCGCGGCTGAGAGTTTCATACAGCCTTATACGCTGTTCAGAAAACTCGATTGAGCCGAAGAAACTTCGGCGCATTTATTACTTGTTTTTTTATTAGGAGCATACGAAGCAAGAAATATTCATAGATGTCTTCAATATGAAGATAAGAAGGGACGTTTGGTCTGCGACGCCGCTTAAACGAAGGGCCTTTCACTGATCTGAAATGTATACATGAGGTAATATTTAACATTCGACAATACGTGGGCTATCAAGAACCAAAATAGACAAAAGAAAGAAAATTGGAAACATGTTATTTACTGATGCAGAATTCCTCCACAACGCCCCACCCCAGCACGCCACCATACCACCCCCATCCCCACCTTAACAAAATAAAAAGGGGCTATGAAATTCATGCTCTATGAACTTTAACGTACACCAGTTTCCAGGTAAAAAAAATTACGTTAACTTTGAATATTTTAATGTTAGTTTGGCGAATACAACAAGCTCTGAAATCTACAAAACTCAAAATTCCTGTATTAATGTCATATTTATGCAGGGGTTATTCGGATCATGAGAGAGAGCGAGAAAATCTCTTGAAACTCCTATTACAATGGAATAACTTCCTTTAAATACAAACTTCATGAATTCATGGTCCTGAGCTGGGTAACTGTGTCATGTTTCGATAAAGCCAGGGAAAAGGTATGAATGGTTTCCACATGAATTTTTCCCTTGGTTTCCTCTGTCATCCAAGCAACAACAAAAAACAAACAAACAAACAAACAAAAACAAAAAACAAACGAACGTAAAGAGTTTGCTTTTGTAATTTGTGAGGGAGAACGGAATGTTGTCATGTGCATGCAACTCGATGAAGGAGTTTCTGTGAAAGGTAGTCATTACAGAAGAATTGACGTTTTTCGTTTACTCAGGTAAAAACATTCGACCGGTCGGTATCGAGAGAAATTCAAGAGTGCTCCCATTTCCGAGGATTTAAGCAGAATAGCCTTTTCCGTTGTCATGATTTAGACGGAATGATTTAAACTGAATAGCCTTTTCCGTTGTCATGATTTGGACAGAATGATTTAAACAGAATAGTTTTTTCCTTTGTCATGATTTAGACAGAATGATTTAAACAGAACAGCTTTTTCCGTTGTCATGATTTAGACAGAGTGATTTAAACAGAATATCCTTTTCCGTTGTCATTATTTAGAAAGAATGATTTAAACAGAATAGCCTTTTCCGTTGTCATGATTTAGACAGAATGATTAAAACAGAGTAGCCTTTTCTGTTGTCATGATTTAGACAGAATGATTTAAACTGAATAGCCTTTTCCGTTGTCATGATTTAGACAGAATGATTTAAACAGAATAGCCTTTTCCGTTGTCATGATTTAGACAGAATGATTTAAACAGAACAGTTTTTTATATATATCTAAAGTGAATGTTCTAAACTAGATTGGAAAATATCGAGGACAAAACTTGCTCATGCGTTTTAGTCAATTCACAAACCACCAAAATAAAGTTTTGTACATTACCGGAGTCTGGGGTCGAGTTGCATGTTGCTTTGTGTGTACACGAGTACACAAAGCAGTTACCTTTGTCTTGCGTTTCTCTGACGTCACACCCTGTTAGGGGAAACGGCCCAATGTTGCATATATCATGAGTAAAATTAGTGACAAATTTTCATACAGACGCACGCACATGGAAGTCGTTCGTGCTTCGTGCGTACAGCCAACTCACTGCATGATAATCGTACCAGACAACGCGCTTGCATGAAGCAGTTTTTTTTTCTTACCTTTAAGCTTTATTGAAACCTATTATCATTCGCTACAAAAAATTGTTTTCTGTAATACACTTTCATCTATCTATTTCCTTCATTTTTTTTTTTTACACCTCTCGGTCCTTTTAAAAAATCAGTGTGTTTTCTTCCTACACCTTTTCTGTTGAATTTTTACGTACCAATCGTTCTGTATTACCGCTATGAATTTCTCTCTCTCTCTCTCTCTCTCTCTCTCTCTCTCTCTCTCTCTCTCTCTCTTTACATTTGCCAGCCATGAATTCTCCAGCCTCAACGACAGCTTGAATCCACAACTTTACATGCCCTTGGACTCTCTCTCTCTCTCTCTCTCTCTCTCTCTCTCTCTCTCTCTCTCTCTCTCTCTTTACATTTACCAGCCATGAATTCTCCAACCTCGTCGACAACTTGAATTCACAACTTTACAAGCCCTTGACTCTCTCTCTCTCTCTCTCTCTCTCTCTCTCTCTCTCTCTCTCTCTCTCTCTCTCTCTCTCTCTCTTATACGTGCGTGTTAATCCAAACTATCTTTATTTCATCACATACCATAATCCTGTTAAACATTCACCAGTTGTCTGCCAGTCGAGCAGCAAGAAAAGTTTGAGAGCGCACGCTTGCATGCACGTCAAACACAAACTGACACAGGCAAGCACTTCAAAGTCATAAAGTAACAATTGCATAGCAAGTGGCCTGGCAATATGAACTTTAAGCCCGGCTACGACACAGTTTGCTGCAATGCATGCGCGGCGATGCATTCTCAAAGGAGAGGAAATTAAAAAGGAAAATAGCTTAGAGGTAAAATATGAGAGATGGATGGAAACGGAGAAGAAGAAGAAGAAGAAGAAGAAGAAGAAGTAGTAGTAGTAGTAGTAGTAGTAGTAGTAGTAGTAGTAGTAGTAGTATGGGTAGTGAAAACAGACCGGAGAGGAGAGGGAATTAAAAAGAAGAATAACTAAGAGATTAAATATGAGAAACAGAGGGAAACAGAATAAAGAAGAAGAAGAAGAAGTAGTAGTAACAGTCGTAGTAGTGAAAGAAGGCATGAAAGGAAAACGAAACATGTATGTATAGAAAAATATTCATAAAATTTAAAACATATAATTACTGGAAATTTCCAAATGTCCAAATGCTTATAGCAGAGAATTATAGAGATTTTATAGAGAAATGATAGAGAATTATAGGGAAAAATTATATAGAATTATAGAGAAAGGTAAACACAACAGAGTATGAGAACTTTACTTTTATGTCCTTACAAGATATACGGTATTCAAACTCATGTCTGCCTTACCCTTGAGGACATACAGAGTCTTCAGGAGAAAGAAAAACTTAATAAGAAATAAAATAATTTAGGTTGGGATAAAAGTCCTTAACTAGTGTCCTCTGAGGAGGTACTCAACTTCAAGAAGCTACTGTTATGTCCCCTACTGTGGGTTCGAACCCTTTTGCATTTGATGCGCGCACACACACACACATATATATATATATATATATATATATATATATATATATATATATATATATATATATAGTATATATATATATGTATGTATATATATATATATATATATATATATATATATATATAAATTATATCACTGCACACACACACACACACACACACACACACATATATATATATATATATATATATATATATATATATATATATATATATATATATATATATATATATATATATATATATATATATATCACACCATCAGTACTATTTATCCACATCTGAAGAATACGAACAATAAAATATTATAATAATATACTTATTAGAATTGTATAACGTATGCTTCATTAAGTATACAAGTGATGTTGCTCTAAACTTAGGCGTTTACGTGAAAAACTTATTAGCTGTTATTATTATCAGTTTCTACTGAAAACCGCAATTTATTTATGTATTTCTTCATTAACTGTTTTAATATCTGTGTCTGTCGCGCCATTCCTGTGTTTGAACAAAACTTATGGCAATGACGTGTTAGCGAATGACCTAACAATATCTAGTGTATATTTATTTGCTTTTTTTTTCTTTTGCTCTTTTCGATTTATTCTTTCTCTCTTCAGAATTTTCATTTCTTCCTCAATAAATTTTGCACTAAAGGTTCAAGTGTCTGATTCTCATTTTCCTCTCCCTGCAATTACAAAGAAATATGTTTTGCGGTCATCCACAAACGCCTTGGCGCAGTCATCATCGCGAATAGAAAAATGAACCTGCAAGTCGTCTTGGAAGTTTGGTTCAAACGAACGGTGCTGATGCCTGCTCTCTCCGTCTGGAACGCTACCGTCAGCACCGTCTCATCATTCGTTCATGTTCTGAAGAACTGGCGTGTCCTCTATTTAGTTTTCTGTAAAAGAAAACTATTGAGAAGGCTATTTGTCTGTCCGTCCGCACTTTTGCTGTCCGCCCTCAGATCTTAAAAACCACGGAGGCTAGAGGGCTGCAAATTGCTATGTTGGTCATCGATCCTCCAATCAAACATACCAAATTGCAGCCCTCTAGCCTCGGTAGTTTTTATTTTATTTAAAGTTGGAGTTAGCTATGATCGTGCGTCTGGCACAGCTGTAGGTGCCAACAACACAGGCCGCTATCGGTCCGTGACTGAAAGTTTCATGAGCCGCGGCTGAGAGTTTCAGACAACATTATACGCTTTACAGAAAACTTCGGCGCATATTTTACTTGTTTTTTGTTTTTGTTTTTGAGTTTTCCAGTTAAAGTGTCTCAGTTTTCTTACTCTATAACGTATCAAAACTTAAGTTGTCTGCGTTGTCAGATTTTCTAACGAGCTCTCCACAAAAAATTTGAGCCAATTAGAACCTCTGGATAATATCAAAATCTTAGAGGCCTATTTTCTCAGAATGAGGAGAAATTGGTTTACGCCAGTTCTTCGAAATAGGAAAGCATTGTGCCCTCAGCATCCTGACTGAGGCTCAGTCTCAAGGACTCATGGCACCATGAAGGCCATACCGTACTTAATTCACTAGGACATAAACAACGTCACCTGAATTATGTCCTTAATACTTCCATGTGCATAAACTCGATCTCTTCTCTCTCCTTCTTTAAGACACTTGCCAGAGAGGTGGGTATTTCTTCTCTTATTTAATGATCCAGTTAGCTTCAAGAGCGTCCAGAGCATCTGTTGTTCACGGATAATATCCTCTGCTTCCAAGATGTAAACAGTTATTAAGATAAACAGAAAGTTTCTTGTGTCTTACAAAACTGGCAAACTTGACACCACTGTTTCATGCTACGCTGAAGATTCTTTCTGACGATCTTCAGAGTCAATGCAGATATGATGAGTTTCAATGTAATGACAAAAACTGCTTATCACAAAGATGTTCTCCCTTTAATTTCTTTCTTATTTTGAAATACAGTAGCAACTCTTTGACATTATCTCGAATTGTCGTCATTTTGTCAACGATTCATTCACTGGGTTGTGCGAATTTAGACATAAACAATGAGATAATCCTTATTGTTCATGAACGCCAGGTAAGTACTTCATTAGCCGCAATCTCGTTTTTTTCATGGCGATACTGATATTTTTGTTTTCTTCCCGGCAGTTTCCCGTTTCCAATGAGCTTAGCATCCTGTTATCCTCAATGTCTTCACTTCTTCGTACCTCCTCCTCTCCTCCTCCTCCATCTTCCTACCAACCGCCCCACCCCTCCCACCCCTAGCCACCAAAGGGCTATTCCTGCATCCTGAAAAAGCGTCCTCACAACATATTTAGGCTTCGTTCCAAGTCATTACCAAGTCATTCAACTCCCTTCATCAAACGAGAGAGGAGTGGAAGGCGACAAGCAGCGAAAGTTACGGGAAACCCGAGTTTCCCGCGAGACTACGACAAGTACCACTTTTTTTCTTTTTTTTTTCCATTCCGTCATACCGTCGTCAGCGGTAGGTTTGAATCACCTGCTCCCTCTGAGTATTAGTGAATCTGTCGTGAATGGAAACCTGTTCTGCTGCAGTAATGACGTACATCCGTTTCCGTTTTACTTCTCTGTTTTTGTTATTTTTTTTTTTTTTTTTTTTACCTCAGTTGTTAATGATATTGTTGCGTTTAATGAGAAAGGATGGCGTTATTGTTATCATAACCGGGCATGATAATAATTAGAAATTATTACTGTAACTCTTATTCGCTCCGTGCAGCTTCCCCTCATAATCACAAGAATATGTATGACAATATTTTAAGAATATTTATCTAGTGCGACCTCTTCTAATCTCCGTCTCACTGACCTGTTGTCCACACACACATTCCAAAAGATTTCAGCATGATAAAATGCAAATCAAAACCACTCTTAGTTAGATTTAATTTTCTCAGTTTTAAAATATAATCAACATTTCTTTGTTTATTATTTTCAAAGAATAACAGCTGTGACAGCGGGTGTTGGAGCATGTACAAAAGAACGAATAAAATCCTTTTAAAGAATAATTGCTTTTTCGTCCCGACAATTAGTTCAACAAGTCAGGCTGTAAACTTCCTTATAAGAGAGCTGTTTTGGAGCAACCTCGTATGTCCTACAGGCTAGCACTTCCGGTTGCAAGATGATTGGTAGGACTGGGGATGGGCGATTCCTTTTTAAAAGGGCAGGGGAGAGAGAGAGAGAGAGAGAGAGAGAAGGATGCATTAGTTAGGAAGATGGGAGGGATGCAAACACCTAAGTACAATGGGAGGAGAGGTAGGAGGGAGGAGAAAAACATAGGAGGATGAGGAGGAGAAGGAAGAGGAGGAGGAAGCAGCGGGTGTGGCCCTCATGAAGCACCGGAAGTGCAGACCTGTTCTGGTGCTACCTGTTGGCTCAGAAGGATGTAATCAAATCTTATTAATCATAAAATGCAGCTTTTTTTTATTTACAAGTTTGGTGAGAAAAGAACCCCTGCGCTTTACCGTGTGATTCACAGTGGTTCGCCCTGCACGGATAAATTATAGATCGCTCGGAAGGGAGCGTATGATAGAGAAGATGTGAATTTTCAAGTATTAATTAGAAGATGAGAAGTATGCACTATTGCACTTAGAGTACGGCGTCGTGAATTTTCGCTGGAGGTAATTAGGTCTGGGTCGTATTTCCACAAACGTGGTTTTTCTCATTCTGTATTTTTTTTTTCTAAATCCAGTACTTTTTTTTTAGTTATGTATTTACGTTTAGGTTTTCCAGTCTGTTTGTCCATGCGTGTATGTAAGTAAACCAAATTTTAATCCCACAATAATATATATATATATATATATATATATATATATATATATATATATATATAGTATATATATTTACATATGTATGTATGTATGTATGTATATATACATATATATAATATATATGTATATATATATATATATATATATATATATATATATATATATATATATATATATATATATATATATATATATATATATATATATATATATATATTATATATATATGAAATGCAAGCGTTCCAATATCTTTATTTTATTTGTAGCACCCTAACTAAAGTGCGATGATCTCTCTCTTACGGTATTTTCACTAAGAGTGAACACGATTCGTTATTACCTAGTTTCTCCTTAAGGTCCTGTTTGACATTTAAATGAAGAAACCTCAAGACAATAACTCAGAGACCTTTGTAAGCTTTTCATCCGTAAAGTCAAGAAGTGAAGTACACTTGCTTTAAATGCGAAATGAGTTCAACTTGATTTTCTTTGGTGTAAAACCTGTCTTCGGAGCAAGAAGAGAAGAAAGAATCTTTTTTGAGTACGGAACAGAAAATGGTAATATACTTTTGCAGTGTTAAGAACAGTATGCCTGATTTTCTTTTACAAAAATTACACTTTATTATAAGTTTTGAAATATGCATGTCGATATCATAACCTATTAATTTCTGCCTTAGGTACATACTGCATTTGCATTAGCAAAAATTATACCCTTAACCTCGAACAGATCTGTAATAAAGACAGGTTTTTTTAACGGGCAATTTTCTCATTAAACATGGAAACTGTAATGGGTGTTTTTTTTCTGTAAAAGAAAACTATTTGCCTGTCCGTCCGCACTTTTTCTGTCCGCCTTCAGATCTTAAAAACTACTGAGGCTAGAGGGCTGCAAATTACTATGTTAATCATCCACCCTCCAATCATCAAACATTCCAAATTGCAGCCCTCTAGCCTCAGTAGTTTTATTTTATTTAAGGTTAAAGTTAGCCATGATCGTGCGTCTGGCACCGCTATAGGTACCAACAACATAGGCCACCACCGGGCCATGGCTTAAAGTTTAATGGGCCGCAGCTGAAAGTTTCATGGGCAGTGGCTAAGAGTTTCATACAGCCTTATACGCTGTACGGAAAACTCTGTTGCGCCGAAGAAACTTCCGCGCTTTTTGTACTATTTTTGTAGGGGGATGGGGGTTAACAATATGTTTGTTACTGATCGTGTTATTCGCTTGTATTTCAGAATGTGCCTTTACCTGGAAGCACGTATATGTATTGTATTCAATCATATTTTTTATTCCATATATGAGAATGAATGCATGTTTGGCCAAATAGCTTTTGAATGACCACTCTCAGGGTGTGATTTTTTTTTTTTTTTAATCTCACATGAATTTTTGCTTCAGACAAGAATACAAGATTGTAATAAAAATATTATTACGTAATAAGGATGCATTTCCATTTCTTGCTAACCTTTTTTATGGTGATGTACATGAGGTTTATTTAAATATATGTTTTGAGCGTAGACTCACTAAATAAGGCATATAATATTTTTAGGTTTCCACACTGTGAACGGATCTTTCCTAGATAGCGACCCCCAAGGGTTTTCGGGGGTCGTTTCTAGGGCTAATATTTCTGAAGGGTCATTATCTTTATGATATTTAGTTTTTTGTTGTGTTTTTGACTGTAATCCCCAACGGGCTTGTACTAAACACGCCGCAAAGGTGAATGAATACATACCAGGTTAAAACCCTTGGGGGTCACTATCTAGGAAAGATTCCTTTGAACTTGTATATTGACCAAATACGTTCGCTGGTTGCATAGGTGTACTCAGTTTCCATCATGAGATCGTAGAGAGGAAAATACCCGAAAATAGCATCCAGGGTCCGCATCCAACCCTCCTCTCTTCCCCTTCCCGCTCCTCCCCTCAACCCACTTCCTCACTCACACTCCTTCCCCCACCAACTACACCAGAATCCCTCACCTTGCATCCCCGGGACTTTTTCGAGAACGAAGAGAGCGTGAGAAAGTCTTCGGATGGGGCTTTCGATAAAAGGTGTGTATAAAACTCGAATGGGCTCGGGAACTAAAACTATCGTCATTCTGTTGCCACCGGGAATCTTTTTAATTTCCCCAGTTGGAGGGTACAGATCCGGAGTAGGTATGGCTTATTTGCTCAGTTCATGAAGTTCCTCGCCAGGTCACTCCGTTTTCCGCTTTGTCTGTTTGACTTTGCTGAACGCGACGTTACGTTAGGTTCTTGATGTTCTCCTTAGAATGATTAAGTGCCGATACTTGGCAAAACCTGAATGTTTCACGTAAAATGGACTGGACAAATTTAATATATTTATTCAGCGCGTGTATACTGTAATGCTGTTAGGTGCAAATGGCAAATGTTCGAACCCAATTACCCACGGGATTAGAGCTTGAATCTACACCATCGGAATATTCAATTTTTTCTTCCTATCGAGAAATGCTTTTGATGAACACTGACTTCCTTTTGATGCTAAACTCAAAGACATGAGTTATATTGAATCATGGGATCACCAAATAAAATTCTTTAGTAAATACACCAAGATCTTTCGCAAGTTAATTTCTCAGAAATCAGTGCAAAGATAAAAAAAAAAACTTGCCGTGAAATTTGGTTTTGCAAATGTCTAAAGTCTAGCAAGCGCTGCTGCTCTGAAATTCACATTGAAGTCCACAGGATTTCGATAATCATTATTATTTTGACATGCCTTATAACAATGAAATATTCTCCACAAAAGTTAAATTCATAATTGAATTGTAAGGGCATTCTAATATTACTGCGCGGTAATCGGTCAGCGGTTTGTGAAACAGCCCCTGAAAGAACAACATCGAACTAAAGACTTGGAATAAAATTAGTAAAAAAATGCGCCATCGAGTTTTCTGTATAGCGTATAATGCTGTATGAAACTCTCAGCCACGGAACATGAAACTCTCATCGCGGCCCATGAAACTTTCAGCCACGTCCTGGTGGTGGCCTGTGTTGTTGGCAGCTATAGTGGTGGAAGACGCACGATCATGGCTAACTTTAACCTTAAATAAAATAAAAACTACTGACGCTAGAGGGCTACAATTTGGTATGTTTGATGATTGGAGGGTGGATGATCAATATACCAATTTGCAGCCCTCTAGCCTCAGTAGTTTTTAAGATCTGAGGGCGGACGGACAGACAAAAAGCCATCTCAGTAGTTTCCTTTTACAGAAAATTAATAACGTTAGTAATGTCTCTGAAGCATAATCATGCTCGGACACTATTGCAAGAGCATGAACTGAATAGGTACATCTTAAATGAACTCAGTAGTATAGTTCTGTTTATAAGAAAAAAAAAAAAACTTACATTTTAGGTAAATAGAAATTGGCTGGAGTGAGAAAGAGGTTAGAAAAAGTAAACCTGGAAAGATGTCAGTTTAAAAGATTCTCTCTCTCTCTCTCTCTCTCTCTCTCTCTCTCTCTCTCTCTCTCTCTCTCTCTCTCTGTACCCCTTTGCGTGTAACCAGGACAACTATGCGTCGGATTCCTCCTCCCTGCTGTGACATATTCTTGCAGAATTAACGCATCAGAGGGTTGATTCAACCGGCGTTTGTAATCGGCGTCTTTCCCCCAACACAAAGGAGTAATTTATTCAGACCCACACACACACACACACATGCACTCACTCACTCGCTCACACACACACACACACACACACACACACTCACACACTCACAAAGCAGAACAAGTCTGTGTGCCTGGAAGTCTTAACAAGGGCTTGGAAAAATGGCAAAGAGTGCGACAAGTCCAGAGAAGACTTTAATCAGTTTTGGAGAGAGAGAGAGAGAGAGAGAGAGAGAGAGAATAATACATCTTGGTGACCATTTTAAACAGAAAAGCAATGGTAAACCATGACATATGGCAATCCTACGTGAAGTGTTAGGGATAAGTTGTTGTAATATTTCCTTTATTAATTTCAGCTTTAACTCCATATACTTATTGAAATAAAAGCGACCAGTCTATTTTTAGTATCTTGCCAACGAGCATTAAACGAAAACGAAACAGAAACAGAGTAAGCATAACTGCCAACAGACATTAACAAGAGGTTCCAGTCTATTTGTCGTATCTTGCCAATGAACATTAAACGAAACATTTTTATTCGAATTATGTCTACTAAAACCGGCGTCACAACATCTAGGTTATTGACGAAACAGAAAAAAAGAAACAGAATAATCATAACTTCCAACAGAGGACAACAAGAGGCCTGTCTATTTCTGTACTTTGCCAGCGAACATTAAACGACAAATTAATAAGAGAAACAGAACAACCCGAATAGCCAACAGATAATAACAAAAGAACTTACTGCTTTCCACAAGAAATCTCAGTAAGAAAAGCGAATGACGTCCAGTCAGTTATAACATAAGAGGTGGCCCAATAACAACGCAGTATAATGCATATGATAATGAATCCAGGCATTAGACGCACTTACACTCCTTGACGAGGGCTCATTGAGTGAGGGAACGAGATGGTGATATTCATCTTAAGTGACGAATGACATACCGGATTTAGGACTGACTGCGTTGTGGCTTGACACCAACAATATCAGTATGTTTAAGCTCGTGATTGCCCGGTTACAAATTCCTGAGATGTATGCTAGTATTGCACCAGCCCCGGTTTTCTGCCGTGCCTCTAGGTTAGGTTAGATTGTACTAGCATCCTTACTGTAAATTGGGTGTGAGAAACATGAGATTATTTTCAAGAGAATTCTATGGTTATTTTTTAAGATATGGCGTCCCCCTTTTTTCAGGGAAAGGTCCGATACTCGTTTACATCTCTGGAAAATGCCGCCCGGTTGCTTCTGAAGATGAATTCTGTGCAAAACTGAATTTGTTCTAATTAGACTATGTTGTGTTTTACTTTATTTATTTTTTTTTTTTTTTGTGGAAGGTTGTCCTAAGAATGTTGTCGTTTTCGCTTCAAATTCATTGTTAATCTTACGGATGTTTTCTCCAGCAATGGTGCTGAAAAACGTTTGTGTACTCCAGTATAAAATGACACATATTATTCCTCATAAACTGCTTTAACCTATAATACTATTCTAGAATCACTTGTCTTTGCATGGACAAAATATTTAAAAGAGAAGCAAGGTTTTTGTCGCATGTTAGCTGAAATAGATTCTTCCAATAGGTTTGAATAACGATAGAATTTTCGTGGCATTCGCTAGTGAATGAACTTTTATTTTTGGAAGAAGAATATGAAGAAATTTGACTTTGTCCCAGCTTTCGCCATACCCTCGTTGTCAAACATCTTTATTGCCTCCCTAATTGGTTCTTTTATTTTTTACAATGTAGCAATAAGTAATTAGTTTCATCCATCACAACGAACGGGGTAAAATGAATCAGAATGGTAAGGCATGAATTAATTAGGAAAATATCTAACACTGCTCTCCATTCTGGAACAAATATAGGCAAAAATTGCCATTCATTTAAACACATATGTAACATAAAGAAGGGTGACCGCTTTCACACTAAGCATGCCTGCTTAAATAAAGAACCTGATGAGCTTCAGTAATGAATATTAATATCATATAGTGCAACGCAACTTAGAGAAGGCAGATATTCCAATATATAATTAAATGAAAGCCTTATGGCTAAAGCACATAACAAAAATTATCATAAATTTTTCGAAAGAAACATTTTGAAGTCATTCACTGCAATGACCTGCAACCCAATTACAAGAAATGAAATATGTAATTTAATATCAAATTGCCTTTCAAGAATGTCTAGGCAATTACTCTCTGTCTGGACCACCCTCCGTTAAATAAAATTAAGTTAGCTCTGAGGCCGTATGTTGACAAGCAATATAGCTAATGATTATTTGGGTAATCATTTCGTAAATTAAATTTCTCTCTTAACCTACAAAAGAGAATCTTGTCATGTTTATCAGAAAAGTGGCTCGTAATTTCATGTCATTCTTATCTTCTGTCTTCCATCTTTGATAAGGTAATGCTATGGACTGGAAGAATGGAATGGAATATAAAATTTAAGCCAATGCCAAGCAATGGGATATATGAGGTAATTTTGCCCTGAAATGGAAATTGCGAGTAAGGAGGTTTGAAAGGTGTAACAGGAGGAAAACCTCGCAGTTGCAATATGAAACAAATTGTTAGGAGAGGGTGGAGAGTAGGTTGGAAGATAGAGAGTATGAATGGAGGTACAGTAAAAGGAATGAAAGGTGTTACAGCTAGGGAGCGAAGGGACGCTGCAAAGGACCTTAAGTAATACCTACAGGGTACAGGGCGAGGTACACTGACGGCACTAAGCCCCTATGGCGTGCCATCGACTGGTTCAATCCGACTTGCCTTCTCCATGGTCTTCAACTGGCCTGGGCTAGAAATGGGGAACATAAGATTTAACTGTTCCTTTGGTTTCTTCATTGGAAAATTTCCGTTAAAACCGGGAAATTTAGTGCCATTATTATCATCATTATTTGATTCCCTCTTATTTTGCTAACGTTCGGTCATACAGTCGTTTTCTGAGCATTGCTTGAATTTCTCTAAACCTTATAATAGATTAAACAGTAAATCAATAGGTTGATAAACCTTTCAGCCATTCAATACAAGTGAATGAAAATTATAAGCTGGTCCAATCATTCAACATATCTCTTCATCAAAAGTAAATGACATATTCCGGTTACGTACGGAAGCTTTTTAACAAAAGGACAAAATTAGTATTACCACCAAAAACGCCATGAATAGAAATTGCCCCAAACGCAACAAGAGAGGAAGGAAGGAAGGAAGAAAGGAGTTGGAAGAGTTGAAAGAGAGACGGATTGCGAAAGAGGAAAAAGAGAATGGAAGGGAATGAAAGAAAGGGTAAGACTTTGGAAGGAGGTCACTGAATGGAATCTGATCTTCAGAGAGCGGTGTAAAGAGTCGGGGAAAGGCGACATGGTGGCTTAATGGAGATAAAGGCAATAGAGTAGATGAAGGGGGCTTACGGGGCGTGAGAGAGAGAGAGAGAGAGAGAGAGAGAGAGGTTGGACTAGCCGGGTGACGGGGAACATGAAGCTGTAGAAGGTGTCGGGAGTGAAGCTCTGAAGCTCTTGCACTGACACCAGACACTTCCCAGCAGTGCGGTTTTCTCTCGTTTGTGTTGATTTTCTTTTTTCTTTTTATTTAACAACTTTTTATTCTTGTGTTTTATAATTAGGATACATTGCTTTAAAAGGATTAAGTTTTCATAAGCCCTTTACATTGTAAGGAATAATAATAATAATAATAATAATAATAATAATAATAATAAAATCGAGTGGATCTTTCTTGTTTGTCTGGCCCGGGTGGGGGCGGGGTAGGTAGGGGATCGGGAGGGTATGGGTGAAATGACACATCCACCCTCCTGCAAACCTGTTTGTGTGGCCCGGGTTGGGGCGGGGTAGGTAGGGGATCGGGGGGATAGGGGAGACATGACACATCCACCCTCCTGCTACAAACCTGTTTATCCGCCTCGGGTGGGGCTGGTAGGTAGGAGATCGAGAGGGTAGGTGAGACATGACACACCCCTCCCCCACCTGCAAACCTGTTTGTCCGGCCCGGGTGGGGGAGGAATAGGTATGGGATCGGGAAAGCAGGGGAGACATGACACATCCACCCTCCTGCAAACCTGTTTGTCCGCCCCAGGTGGGGACAGGGTAGGTAGGGGATCGGGAGCGTAGGGAAGACATGACGGGTATCAGCGCAGTGTAGCGCACGCCATCAAGCTCGTAGTAATAATAATAATAATAATAATAATAATAATAATAATAATAATAATAATAATAATAAATTGTCTTTAATACCATTAGTTAAAACCCTGGTACACATTCTCCTTGCTAAAACTACTTATTAAATGTGAATCTCTTTCTGATGACTTTCAAATGTAATTGTCAACACTTCCAAATCACTAAATTGACAATGACTTTTACTCTGAGGAACAATCTACCACGGTTTGGACAGAATATTTATGACATTATTGATATTAAACTATTGGAGAGGAGAAATTCAGCTGACCGATGAGTTTCGTACTTGAAGATGAAATAAAAATTAAAAAATAATAATCTAATGATTTTTACGGTACCGAAGCGCAGATTTTTTACTTTCTGTTACGGGATGTTGGAGGGACTAAACCGATTTTTTGGAAATTTCATTTCCTATATTGCTCCTACAGTCCTACTGATCCCTTATTCAAGGATAAAATCCTAATCTTAATAACGGGGATCACAATAAAAACGATGTAGGGACAATAACGATAAAAGCATAGAGCCAGTTGCTGAGTTATGTGATCAGGCTGTTAAATAAACCGGTCTGCCTTGGGGAAGGAGTGATTTTAAAAATGACCACGTATGCAAGAGCTTATGTGTGTATATATATATATATATATATATATATATATATATATATATATATATATATATATATATATATATATTTTATATATATATATATATATTTGTATATACATACATGTTATACACACATATATATATATATTTAAATATATATACATATATTTATGTGTGTATATATATATATATATATATATATATATATATATATATATATATATATATATATATATATATATATATATATATATATATATATATATATATATATATATATATATATAGGAGGGATAGAGAGAGAGAGAGAGAGAGAGAGAGAGAGAGAGAGAGAAGGGGGGGAGGGAAGCAGAATCTTCTGTCTCTTCTACCAATTTTTATCCTAAAATTTGTCTTTTTTTTATTTTTAAAGAACAACGCCAATACAAGGGAACCCGAATATTGGCAAGTTCGGCACTAGAGGACCAACCGATGCACTCACGCACAGTGACATATCTTTCTCCTCTCTGTGGAATCGACAAGACCTAAGTCGATGACCATTCTCTCTCTCTCTCTCTCTCTCTCTCTCTCTTTGGGGAAAATAACTCTTGACAGAAAAATAAAAGTTTATGGTGTAAAAAAAAAAACATTGTACACGCTTTACTGTAAAAAGTCATTTTTTTACAGAAAAACTAAATCTGACATAAACTGCTGACTTATGTTTTTTTAGTTAATTCATTCAAAACACCATTCAGATTTATTTTTGTTCTTACTACGAGGAGAATCATGGATAAGTCTATACATAAAAAGAATGCACTAGAAATACATGAACATTTATGATAGTCTATCACCATATTTAAGACAATTCAGAAGAAAATGATAATATTATTTTTTTTAACTGTCGTAACTAACTGCCATCAATTCAAAATAATGAAGCTTTCGCATTTCCTTTGATTTTCATCATGTTGTATTTCTTTATTTCTTTATCTTGTATCCTGTTTCTTCATACCAATTTATCTGCAGCCCAGTGACGAAGCCATATCTACCTATTGTATCTGATTCCTGAGGTTTGATCAACATTATTTTAGCCTTATAAGCAGAAAGAGAGAGAGAGAGAGAGAGATTACAGTAGCTGGTCACTTTATGCAAGGCCTAACTGCATTATCCACAAGATTTTATCAGATACCTCTCTCAGCAATCATTGTGTATCGTCGCCCAGTTGGGCTGACGTCGCCCCAGTAAATGTACGGTATGTGCAGTTCACAGCTAAGTAAACGCTAGACCTCGTTCTGAGGAGCCAGCGGACATCTGTTTTCATTCTTTGATATATTGAGGTTGATAATTCTAATTTAGAAAGCATGGGAACTGAATACTGTAGCTAAATGCATAGGTCATCACTTTCTCTAATTAGAAACCAATTATGCAATTTTTCACTTCTCGATTTTGAACATTTGCTAGACATAGTAGTTGGAAAATTCTGCTGGTAACAGAAAGGAAGAATAAAGATAAAAAAAATGACAGGTCTAATGAATTGATTGAATTGCTTATCACCCCTGCGTCACATTACCAACGAAATCTAAGCAGAATGAGCAGATAGGATAAGGTAAAAAAAAAACAAAAAAAAAAAAAAAAGACGTTTTCAAATGAAACAAAACACGGAGAGGAAGACTGTACGCAGTTGATAACAAAGACGAAGACGAAAATGAAATAAAGAAAGACGAAATAAAAGAAAAAAATATATCTGCGTTTATTGTTCGTATCACTGAGTGAAATATTTTGATGTCGATATGGAATGACCGCTAAATTAGGAGCCATTTGTCAGACACTGTAAATAAATTATAATCAGCCCAATGACTTACTGGTTTATCGATAGGGCCATTGATAAATTAGCAGGCAAGACAAAGTGATAGATAAATAGGTTGATAAAAAGAGGGGAAATCAGAGAACAGGGAAGAGTTTCTTTTCAATAAATAGAGAGAGAGAGAGAGAGAGAGTAAAAAAGAGAAATCACTGTATAGTAAATGAAGTTTTTTTTAAGTATTCCATACTAGCGCACGCGTGCGCATGTGTGTGTGTGTGTGTGTGTGTATGTGTGAGAGAGAGACAGACAGACAGACAGAGAGAGGAGAATTCGGAAAATGGTAACTGAAGTTTTGTTAAAAATGTGTATCTTATTAGTTTATGTGTGTGTATAAGAGAGAGAGAGAGAGAGAGAGAGAGAGAGAGAGAGAGAGAGAAGGAAGTTGAAAGGGTCCGTTACAATAAAAGCAAATAGAATGGGTGAAAGGCGAGACGCAGGTGCTATTTAATCCCAGGTAACGTCCGCTCCTAAAACGCAGTAATCTCCGATGCAAGAAAATGTTGAGTTCTCTCTCTCTCTCTCTCTCTCTCTCTCTCTCTCTCTCTCGCCTCCGAAACACCATGGCAAGTTTACGTTTTGCCATTCCAGGTAAAAGATATCACGTCACTTGGCGGCAATCGAGAGGTATTTATCACTGCATGCTCTCTTCTGGTATTGTATGATTCTGGTGCGAGGAATGTCATTGTATGAATGTATACAATCATGCCTTGTAAATATTCCGTGCCATTGCACACACACACGCACACACATATATACATATGGGTGTGTGCGTTTGTGAGTATATATATATATATATATATATATATATATATATATATATATATATATATATATATATATATATATATATATATATATATATATATATATTCCATCATAAACCTATGAGGATGTTACATGTAAAATTAATAAAAAAAAAAACCCTACAGAAAAGTGATATGTGATCAGAAAATTGCCTTTCAGAAATCATTTTTCCTTTTCATGTACAGTTGTTCTCCCTAATTGCAGCCTGTTTTCAGGTTGGTCAGAACCTAATAGACATTAATTGAGGGTCTCCATTGTGTTTGGTTTCTTGCCAAATTATGATAATTATTTTTCCCTGGTAGTTTTGTTGATAATTTCCTAGGTAAGCATCTTGTTCAGATGTAAAGTTAATTTGTGGTTGTATACGTTACTATGTGCATCAGCAGAGGGATTGTTTGATCAAAATCCAATTACTTTAATATACAAATAAATTTTGACTACATGTATTTCATCACCAAGGACTTTCAGCGAGGGTTTTTTTCATAGTGAGTTACTGTTCTTTTCAATTATATTATCATTACTAAAAAAAAACTCGTTTTTCCCATAAGGAAGTTGGGATTATAGAACATAAATTGGTAAAATAATGCTGTGACATTAGTCGTAAAATTCTGAAATGGCCTAGTGAGGGTCCCTTTACCTATGCTAGCCCACTCATCTCTGTCTTGGCCAATCTCTCGCCATTCTAGGTGTGAAGCATTTCTGTCCTAATACTTCTGCTAATGTGATTATCCTTTTAACGTTTAGGCCTCACTCCTCTTTCAATTTATATAACCATTTCTCACTTCTGTTCTATCTTTTATCTTCTGTAAGACTCCTGTTCAGTCTTTTACTTTCTATAGGACTCTTGTTCTATCTTTTACCTTATATAGGACTCCTGTTTTATCTTTTACTTTCTATAGGACTCCTGTTCCATCATTTGCTACTATAAGAACCCTGTTCAGTCTTTTACTTTGTTTAGGACTCTATCTTTTACTTTCTATAGGAATCCCGTTCTATCTTTCAATTTCTATTGAAATTCTGTTCTATCTTTTACTTTCTACAGAACTCATGTTCTAGCTTTTACCTTGCTCTTGGATTCCTATTCTATCTTTTACTTTCCATAGGACACCTGTTCTATCTTTTACTGCTATAAGACTCCTGTTCAGTCTTGTACTTTCTGTACGACTCCTGCCACACCTTTACTACTAAAAGTTCCCTGCTTCAAGGGGTTCCGTTCTTACCACTGTTGGTCGGTTCGAATCCCGACCGGCCAGTGAAGAACTTTTGTTTCTGGTGATAGAAATTAATTTCTCCTATAATGTGGTTACGGATTCCACAATAAGATGTAGGTCCCGTTACTAGGTTTTCAATTGGTTCTTAGCCACGTAAAAATAAATCTAATCCTTCGGGCCAGCCCTAGGAGAGCTGTTAATCAGCTCAGTGGTCTGGTTAAACTAAGATATACTTATTTACTACTATAAGACCCCTGTTCAATCTTTTACTTTGTTCGGGAATCCCATTCTATCTTTTAGTTTCTATAGGACGCCCTTTCCATCTTTTACTTTCCATAGTACTCCCGTACTATTTTCACTTTCTATAGAATCCTAATCTATCTTACTTTCTGTAGGACTGAACTACTGCGCTCTAATCATTCTTCTCAACCATGATAACCTTTTACTACTTTTGTATCTCCACTACTTCTCTTATTAACATTCATCAAAATCTTTCCACTACAAAGGAAACGTTATCACAACATTTTTTCCGAAGCCTTCCCAAATAATTTTCTCCCACAAAATACCTTTCTTTTCAGAGCTCCTTCTATCTTATTTCCTGCAGTTTTTGCATGACGCCTTTCTACTATTTTATAGTCATCCTTATTGCTCTTTAAGTATTTGTATGGCAGCCACCATTACCACTTTAGACTAAACACTTTTACACTCATTTTCAGGTCTTTTACCAGTCTCTGTAGGTTTTCTCCTCCATCACAGATAACTGGCCATCATCTGCTGGCAGTTATTTACGTCCCTTTTCCTCTCATACTTACGTCGTACAAGCTCTAAACAGTTATTGCTGTTATCTTTTTAGTTTTCTGTAAAAGAAAACTATTGTGCCAGCTTTGATAGTCCGTCCGCCCTCAGATCTTAAAAACTACTGAGGCTAGAGGGCTGCAAATTGGTAGGTTGATCATCCACCCTCCAATCACTCAACACACCAAATTGCAGCTCTCTAGCCTCAGTAGTTTTTATTTTATTTAAGGTTAAAGTTACCATAACCGTGCATCTGGCAACGATGTAGGACATACCACCACCGGGCCGTGATTAATGACTTATGGGCCGCGGGTCATACAGCATTGTAACTCGACCATCGTAAGATTGATCTATTTTCGGTGGCCTTGATTAAACACTGGACAGAAAACTCGATTGCGCTGAAGAAACTTCGGCGCATTTTTTATTTGTTTATCGTCATTACGTTTTTTCAAAATGATTTGATCTTCACAGTATTTTATTAAAAGGGGCGGAATAACGATTTTTTTTTTTCATCTGTAACTTTGCTTATTCCTATATTTCATCCATCCTAGCCATATAATGTCATAATAATAGTATCCTTTCGACAGCTTTATTAAAATGCAAAGACCTTTTTAGCACCAATGATAACATCAACACGACCAGACATTAGGGCTAAGCCGAGGCAATGTCGGACACTGCGAAAGGCTTTCACGAAAGGATTTATGAAACCCTTTGCCACCCACTCTCTCGATTCCCACAGATCTATGAAACACTTTGTAAGAACAATTGATCAAGATTTCAGAAATATTCCTGTTCAGAAATAGCTTCGCTTGCATGTACTGCCCTAAAATGGAAAACTGCAGTATCTGCAAAATGTTCAAAATTGAGATATGCCACCTATTGGGCTCGTGAAACAATAATAAACAAGTTACTGCATTTTCAGAATAATTCTGCAATGCTTTGTTTAGGGGGTCCCATCTGCAGTATCTGCAAAATCAGTAGTAAGGAAAGGGGAAAACTGCAGTATCTACTATTTTTCTCAGTTTTGTATTTTTGCAGATGATACAGTCTTCCATTTTAGGGCATTATAGTGCCCATTGCTTCGGTGACTGATATCAGATGAGCCAATACGTTGTAGTGCTCAATATCACACGAATAACCAAAAACCGTGGACCAATTAGATTTTTGTTATTGGTGGGAATACGTCCCTTTGGCTTTTGAAAAATCGGTGGTACAGTCACTGGCTATAGGTGCTATCGACTTGTAAAGGAGAATCTGCATTAAAGAGTAAGTGTCATGCTACGAATATTTAACATTCTTTTGTTCAGCAGTCAAAAGGGGCGAGGAAAATCATACTCGTTTAAAATGAAAAACGTGATTTTATAACAAGATTTTAAATATATTAAAGATTTTCTGCGTATTGCATAGCTATTCACATCTTGCTATACATACATGCATAGATACATACATACATACACATAGATGGATAGTTAGATACAGTATTTTATAGAGAGTGGCATTACGTATTAATCTTACTTTAAGGAGGCAGAACAGACCAAGCTACACAAAAATAAGAAAAAAAATAGTCTCGACTACAAAAATGATTATTCTGATGGCACTGACGCTGCAACTGTAATACAGGAGATAAAAGGCTTAATTAGAGGACGAACACAGGTAGTGAACAAGACAGGTGGGGTTTTAACAGAAATATTTCAGGTTCATTAACATAAGAGAGAAATAATAGTTAACTAGGTTTATATACTTATTAATGATAATAAGTTCAAGCGAAAATGCAATGCATGACTACCCTATTACTATTCTTCTTTCATTTTGATATGTTTTTATCTGTTTATTAATTTTTTCCTTTTTTTAATAAGTGGTATTCTTCTTTCTTTATTGCTCTTGACTTCCTCTTACTTCTTCCTGATGAACACCATATTCTTTTGGAGCTTAAATTTCAAGTCAATGGCTCCTTTGGCCTTGTTCCATATGAACAGGTTTCTTCTACTGAATAATAATAATAATAATAATAATAATAATAATAATAATAATAATAATAATAATAATAATAATAATAATAATAATAAATTATTTATCTGAATTGTTGTTATGTGGGACACTTAATTGTTTTATGTATGACGGCCATGATGTACGTTCTCGGATACATGCAGGCATACATAGATTGAACCATCTAGGTATAAATGCATCATTGTACAACACAAGCCGTCAGTTTCGTAAAAATTCTGAAATTTATAAAAAAAAAAAAAAAGTTTGTAGAGAATTCGAAAACTGTATCAACCTGGCTCAAAATTATATATTCCTATCCATACAGTTAGAAATAAATGTGGTGTAAATGATATCACGTAAAGTTCAGGGTTTCAAGTAATACAGCTCTTTGCTTTAATTACCAATAATCTGCACTTTTTCAATTCATCTTTTCCTTTTCATAGTGAATAGCTTCATTTTCATTGCAGAAATGATTGAGATGTCAGTGCAATAGTGAATGACGATAAATTTTTTCTGAAATCTTTCAGACCTACTGAATGTACTAGAGAGAGAGAGAGAGAGAGAGAGAGAGAGAGAGAGAGAGAGAGAGAGAGAGAGAGAGAGAGAGAGAGAGAGTCGTAAAATCAAGAAAATATAGATATTTTGTTAACCTAAATTGTTTTTCAAGAAAATATGATTTAATTAGAAAAAGTGGTTTATATTAAAAAAATAATTAACTATTTTAATACTATATAATGACGTTACTACATGAACTTGAGAGAGAGAGAGAGAGAGAGAGAGAGAGAGAGAGAGAGAGAGAGAGAGAGGAGAGTCGTAAAACCAAGACAATATAAATATTTTGTTAACCTCCTACCTATTTCCCAAGAAAACACGGTTTACGTTGTAAGACGAGGTTACTGTTAAAGAAGATAATTGACTGCTTTGATAATGCAAACTGACATTACAAATAAGTTTGTAAAAACTTCATTAACTCATTAAGTGAGAGACCACGAAGAGGGAGGGAGGGCATAGCAACAAGGGCAGCTGGACGGGGGTGAATAATGTTAAGACAGGTGTCGAGGGGCGCGCAGCTGGGGGGTACAAAGCAGCTCGGCAAGAAGAGATACACAGAGTCCGTTGGGTATCCCAAGTGAACAACAACAAATGGATTCCTATTTCTCTCTCTCTCTCTCTCTCTCTCTCTCTCTCTCTCTTCTCTTTATACTCATCCCAATTGAACAACATTTGAACAAACATAAAATGATAGTTGAGTCTCTCTCTCTCTCTCTCTCTCTCTCTCTCTCTCTCTCTCTCTCTCTCTCTCTCAATACTCAGATACTTACGCAAACTGATACAGTAAAATGGATCTCTCTCTCTCTCTCTCTACAAATGATCTCTCTCTCTCTCTCTCTCTCTCTCTCTCTCTCTCCTACACAAATACGAAAACTTACGTAAAATGTCAGATAACGCGTCTATTATAGTAAGGCAAATCATTTATGAACAATCAGTTTGTAATTAAAAAAGACATCAGTCATTCCGTCATCCAGACGAACCTTATCAGTTCGAAGACAGCAAAGAACAGAAGCAAATACAATTGAAAGTTGCACAGGAACAACAACAACGCCGATATTAATGATAAGGGCAAAAGATTATCTTTCTTTTTTTGTAAGCTTTACTCCTAATGCCACTAAATAATGCAGATGTTGTCGCTGTTATTGATTGCATTAATAATTATGACACTGATATCAACAGTCGGAACACGTTAGTAATTATGCTTGACATTTGATTGATAAAGGTAAGTGATGTTGGATGATTCGACCTTTAAAAACTGACCTTTGCGCATTGGGCATGGGTTAGGATGCGGGGCCAGCAGTTTCATCCCGGAATGATGTTGCTTAGATTCAGAAGAGAAATGCCTTTTCTAGCAGTTACTTTTAAGGAGAATAATAATAATAGAATTGCTCCGAAGAAACTTCGGGGCAATTTTTGCTTGTTTTTTTTTTTTATAAAAAGTTAATCTAAATTTCTACAGAACCTCAAAATTATATGTAAATAACAGTCATGAGTTCCTGGTAAAACTTTGACCTGTAGAAATTTCCATTCTAATTAAGCAACATTCGAAGTTAATTTGAACGCTACAGTGTACCAAACGTTGATGAAATCATGAAGTATGAAAAAGAGAGACAGAAATGAATTTCCGTTTTTTAAGACTGAGGAAAAAATGTGAGTTCTGTTCTCATGACCTGGTCTTTCCAACCATCGAATCGACGAGTTTGACGATGATGGAAACAATACCATTTCGCGAAATGTTTCACCTCGAAGCAGGAAAGCTATTTATGTATTGATGTTAAAAAGAACTTGTGTGTATATATATATATATATATATATATATATATATATATATATATATATATATATATATATATATATATATGTATATATATATATATATATATATATATATATATATATATAATGAACCCATGCATATGGAGAGTCTTCTAGCATTATGCCTATTGGTCTCTCCTTCTCAAGCACCACACACACACACACACACACACACACACACACACACACACACTATCATAGGAATACATGCGTGGATGAAATAATCAAAGAAAATAATTTGGTAATATTCAGCGGGCTAAAGTCTTAATCGGTGCAAACTTGGTATATGGTTCGTTTCAAGCAGACCTTTTCATATTTTATTTACATTTCCTTTAAACATTAGTGTTACTTAGAAATGAGAACTCTCATTAGGGTACAAAGTGAACGACCCTGTACATGAATATATATATATATATATATATATATATATATATATATATATATATATATATATATATATATATATATATATATATATATATATATATATATATATATATATATACAATATACATACACACACAACACAACACACACACACACACACACATATACATATATATATATATATATATATATATATGTGTAGTGTGTATATGTATATATACATACACATATACATACATATAGCTTTTCTCTCAAGCTGGGGTCCCTTCAAAACCAACGGGTACGACACAAACAGATGGTATAACAGCAAATCCTAATGATTCCTCTCTAAAGTCATTCTTTTTAATTATCCATCTCCCAGAGGCTCATTGAATCGTTATTGTTACTCTGCATTATGTAGACGAAGTCTCACTAAAAAAAAAATCTTCATGTAAACGTAACACGTGTGACGCTATTTAGAATGATTACCCGTATTCATTTATCTTTCCTAGTGGCGTAATTACCGTCATTAACTCCGGTCACTGTTTTTAATCGATGTTCTGCTGTTGTCAGCAAACACTCATTTCCATTAGGTGAGGTTCACTAATTCTAAGTAACCTATTCGTTCGTAACATCTCAGATGTTATGTTACTAGATGCAAGGGTTAGTTCAATTTACTAGAAGAAAGTCATAAGAATAATCATTGTAATAGTGGCAACATTGTTGGCAGTAATGATAACAATGATTGTGGCAACACTGATGGCAGTAATGATAACAATGACTGTGGCAACACTGTTGGCAGTAATGATAATAATGATTGTGGCAACATTGTTGGCAGTAGTGGCAACACTGTTGGCAGTAATGATAACAATGATTGTGGCAACAATTGTTGGCAGTAATGATAACAGTGTTTGTGGCAACATTGTTGGCAGTAATGATGACAATGTGATGGAGGAACAAATCCACATTTATGTATGATGAGTTCATATATTTAGAAATAAATGTAAACAGAGAGCTTTCTGGAATCTGTTCGATTCCCGTTCTCAAGAGGAATCGAACTGATTCCCGAAAGCTCTCTGTTGAGATTTATTTTCAAACATTAAGTTTATGTAGCCATATATAAATGCAGATTTGTTTCTCCATTTCAAGATTTATTCTACAATGAGTATTTTTTAATGATTGTGTTGATAAAGATAATACGAAACTATTCACTTATTTCCCTGTATTATTTATCTTTTCGTTTAAAAAGTGCCAGTTATACCGTGCAAGGCTAAAGACATGTACCAATATTGATGCAGTATTTTACCCAAGACGTGATAGAATTTTCCTATCCCAAAGACCGTGCTATTATGCAACTTGGAGTCGATGCGTTTACGAGCTAATATACGTGTTTACGTTCACTACAACGGGTATTTCGTCATCATCTTTTAAGGCGAGGGTCAACAAGTAGAGGAACTGGTGGTGGTTAAACTTCAAGCAAGGTCGCCCACCAAGGTCACACACACAACCCTTCGATAAGGACACTCAAGAATGCCGTTCAAGGCCCTTTTCTTTGGACCTTGGTTCAAGGCAAAGTTAGGAGAATGTGCGGAGTCACAGTGGGACAGAGTTTTGAAGTCCACGTGGTTTACAGATCTCACTCATGCGGTGACTGAAGGATCCTGTCGTTGGATGACAAGGCAATTGGCGACTCGTCATCCTGCGAAGGATTCCCTCCTTGGGATAGGCACTGTTTCCTTCGTCTAAGTCCGGATAGTCGTCCTGCGAAGGATTCCCTCCTTGTGGTAGGCACTGTTTCCTACGTCCAAGTCTGGATAGTCGTCCTGCGAAGGATTCCCTCCTTGGGATAGGTACTGGGATAGGTCGTCCTGCGGAGGACTCCTGGGATAGGTTTCCTTCGTCTAAATCTGGATAGTCGTCCTATTCCTCGTCGTCTAAATCGGAGTCGTCCTGCGGAGGATTCCTCCTGGGATAGGCACTGTTTCCTTCGTCTAAATCTGGATAGTCGTCCTGCGGAGGATTCCCTCCTTGGGATAGGCACTGTTTCCTTCGTCTAAGTCTGGATAGTCGTCCTGCGAAGGATTCCCTCCTTGGGATAGGTACTGTTTCCTTCGTCTAAATCTGGATAGTCGTCCTGCGGAGGATTCCCTCCTTGTGGTAGGCACTGTTTCCTACGTCCAAGTCTGGATAGTCGTCCTGCGAAGGATTCCCTCCTTGGGATAGGCACTGTTTCCTTCGTCTAAGTCTGGATAGTCGTCCTGCGAAGGATTCCCTCTTTTGGATAGGCACCATTCCGTACGTCTAAGTCTAGATAGCGTTATAGCCTTGGTCTAAGTGTTAGTGATAGTTGGCTGGTTTACGTTAAGTTGGCTTATGCCAGCATGGAATCTTGCCACACTGTCGCACCTTACCAAGCAAACGGCCGGTAAGTGTGGTAAAGTGTCAAAGGGAATAGGAGGCCTAATGTGGACCATGGGAGTATGACAACCGACTTAATTTTTGTGAAAAATAGCCCTTGAAACTATATAGATCTAGCTGGGAAATTTGGCGTTGAGTTCATACGTATTCTCATTTTTGTCCTGTTGTTAAAAACATATAGCTTAAATAAGACCAAAATATCAGCCATACTTACAGAAAGTAAAAACACATTTTTTTTTCTAAAAGAAAGGTTATTGTAATTACTCAATTTAGTAATCGTTTTCTGTAACATTACAAATTATACTTTCGGCATTGTAAGTGTAATGTTTGGAATGTTATTATAAGATGTTTTATTTGGCCTATATTTTCAACATTTTACTTTGTTTACATGCGATAATTATTTCATTATCTTATGCGTGGTATTTTCAGTTATTGGTACATCACGTTAAATGTGGTGATTTGGTAATGGTAAAAAATATGTATGATACTAAAAGAACAACATACCAAAATACTGTTAATGCTAAAACTACATTTTACTATAATGCCATTATACTAAAAGTGTTTAATACTCAAATGCTATTTATAACTCGTTAGGTCTAATTTAAAAGTACCTTTTATAAGGAAACAAAGAAAACCACATCGAGGTACTACTTTACTGCGGGAATGTAGGAATTAAAAACCGAAGTACTCCCGGGTTTCCTGCCGATTAAACACTCAGAAAGAGAATTAAGATTCGCTTCTTTGTTGCAGAAACAAAATCGAAGGGAAATTGGAACTCGGAAGCTTCTGTCGACAGATTACCCTCATTTTTTTCCCCAGACTAAAACGGCGTCTGTGGTAAAGTCCTGCTTACTTACCCCTATATCCTACACATAATTAGAGAGAAAACAATTGCATTTCAATAGTTTGGAAAAAAAGGAGGGGTTGGGGGTGGGGTGGAGGGGGGGGGCTCGTTTTGAGGCCGTGTAAATACCCTTACTGGTGGATACAAAAGAGGTCCCGGTCGTTTTTTTTTTTTAATAAAACCGTTCTCGGAGAGTCGTTGATTGTAAGTGTTCCGCCTTTCTTTCTTCATAAATCTTTGTGTGTGTGTGTGTGTGTTTTATTTTTTGAATCTGCGAGTTCCATAGGACCCATTTTCCTCGTTCTATTTTCGTCCGTTAAGTAGATTCGAGTTCGTAGAAGCAGGTCTTTAGTTGAGAAAGTAGCGCTCTCTTTGTTTTGAGCATAATGGGTTCTCGGGATTTGCTTGATCTAGATATTTTTTCGCTTTGCTACGCTTTCTTCTGCGTCTTTTATTACGTAATATCGCACACACACACACACGTTCAGATATATATATATATATATATATATATATATATATATATATATATATATATATATATATATATATATATATATATATACAGTATATATATACTGTATACATATATACATACATGTATGTGTATGTGCTTAATTGTATATATTTATATATATACTGTATACAATTAACACATACACATACACGCACACACACGTACATATATGTATGTATATGTATACTGTATATATTTATATATATATATATATATATATATATATATATATATATATATATATATATATATATATATATATATATATATATATATATATATATATATATATATATATAAATGAACATATGTGTAAAAGTGTATGAGAGAGAGAGAGAGAGAGAGAGAGAGAGAGAGAGAGAAACTGTGTGTATGTGTGTGTGGATAAGTGCGTGCGCTTGCTTGCCTTTCTCCCCGTGTTTAGATTAGCATCTCAGAAGTTAGTAAAAAGTAGCACACTCGAGCTGGACAAAGGACGAAGGATTTTTCCCAGAACACCGCCGAGTCCCCTCTCCTTTTGTATCATCAGACATTCTAAACAGCAGACGAAAATGAAGAAGTGAGATATTATAAATTTTGCTTTAAATGGTGAAATAATTATTTAACATCCTGTTGGATTTAGGCATTTAACTATAGATTCAGTTACATTGACAAGGGTAGTAACTAAAGTTTTGTAACCATTTAAAATGGGAAAAGCTTAGATCTTCGTTACTTTATTATTATTATTATCATTATTATTATTATTATTATTATTATTATTATTATTATTATTATTATTATTGAAAAATCCTCACAGTAGCACGAGTCTTCAAATGGAGAAACAAATCCACAACTATGTATATGTACATATATTTAAAGATAGATCTGGACAGATTGCAAAGGGAAATCGAACAGATTCCCGAAATCTATCTGTACAGATCTATCTTTAAATATGTGTACATATACATAACTGTTGATTTGTTTCTCTATTATTATATTATATTATTTTTATTATTTTTTTTTTTTGTCTATCACAGTCATCCTGTTGGACTGGGTGGTTTTTATAGTGTGGGGTTCCGGGTTGCATCCTGCCTCCTTAGGAGTCCATCACTTTTCTCACTATGTGCGCTGTTTCTAGTAGCACACTCTTCTGCATGAGTCCTGGAGCTACTTCGGCATCTAGTTTTTCCAGATTCCTTTTCAGGGATCTTGGGATCGTGCCTGGTGTTCCTATGATTATGGGTACAATTTCCACTGGCATATTCCATATCCTTCCACTTCTTCTTCTTCTTCTTCTTCTTCTTCTTCTTCTTTCTTCTTCTTCTTCTTCTTCTTCTTCTTCTTATTATTATTATTATTATTATTATTATTATTATTATTATTATTATTCATCGACACCACATAGAAGTGGGAAAAGATGTAGAGAAAGAAGAATATTATTATTATTATTATTATTATTATTATTATTCAGAAGATGAACCTCATTCATACGGAACAGGACCACAGGGGTTATTGACATGAAATTCAAACTTCCAAAGAATATGGTGCTCATGAGGAAGAAGTAAAGGAGATAAAGGGAATTACAGAGAGGAGAGAATTCTCCTGACGTCCCTTGATTATCATTCTTCCATTTTCCCCCTTTCTGATTCTCCCTCATTGTAAATGTTCTCCTTCGTCTGTCGTTCGTAAAAACGGTCCCTGAACAAGGGACACCGATTAATTATAAAGAAGCTGTTGCTTATTTTCGTCCGCAAGACAATGGCGACTCACCGAACGACCTTGAGGTGACGTCCGTGAAATAACGAAGACAATGCATTTTTTTCCCCATCCGCAGGGAAAGTTGCGACATTCCACAAATTCTACAAAAAAGAAAAAAAAAAGATCTTTTCGTTTAGCTGATAATACTAACGGCATTTTCACGACTACAGCTACTTCTGAATAACAATGCTGCGGATCATTATCCTTACTGTCACTAATTACCATTATAATAATTTACTCACGATTGCAAACTCATGCCAACGAATGAAGAAATAATAAGGAATAATAATGATGGTGAGCAGTTATCATCATCATAGAGATTCATTCAAGAGAGCAAATTCATGCCAGAGAATGAAGAGATAATAATAAACAAGAAAGAAGAAGAAGAAGAAAGAGAAGAAGGAGGAGGAGAAGAAGAGGCTCTTCATTAATGAAACAAAGTAATCACGAGACCCCTCCGCCCCCCTCCTGAAGAGGCGAGAAAGGGAAGTCAGAACCAAGTTAATCCCGTTAAATGGGATGCTGCGTTCAAGGCAGCCTTGGCTCCCTTCTTCGCCGCTGTTGAAGGAGGGGCGTGGCGGGACTTCCGCTGGAGGGTGGCGTCCTTCACACTCATTCTCCCTCCCCTCCACTCCCATCCCCCATTCCCTTAACCTCTCCCCCCAGCTTATTCTTCTTCCCCCATATTCACCTTTTCTTCAAAAAAGAGGCAACGCTGGGAATGTCTGTGTAAGCACGTTCGCGCATGCGCTTAACGGCGATATTGCTCGACGCTGGAGTTCAAATGTATAAGTTATTCTAAAAAAGACTTTTCTAAGGTATTGTCTAGATTACAAACTTATCCTTATGGATACTCTCTCTCTCTCTCTCTCTCTCTCTCTCTCTCTCTCTCTCTCTCTAGCCCTTTTGTATATGAGCAGTATTCCAAAAACGACTTTTCTAATGTATTGACTAAATTACAGACTTATTCTCCTGGATACCCCCCTCTCTCTCTCTCTCTCTCTCTCTCTCTCTCTCTCTCTCTCTCTCTCTAGCCTTTTTGTACATGACCGGCGCAAGTCCGGCCATCAAGAATATAAGCTAATATAATCATTGCTAAGAATCTTAGCGAATTTACCTTTTTCTTTGCACGCAATGATAAACCCGAAAAGAAAAACCCCGTGCGCTCTGAACGTCAACATTCATCTGCTTAGGGACGTGTTTAGGACGTGTTTCCATTTGTCTATGTCCCTACATCTCCGAATCTAGGTCACCGTTCCAGGAAATCCTACCTTAAGTGGAATAATCTCGTGATTACGAGCAATCTCCTTGTTACGCAAAATCGAAGGAAACTCAAGAAGAAATGGCATTTATTTTCTTTTCTATGTGTGTCACACCGGAAGAAGGACAGATGGAATAAGACAGGTCAGAATTGTTAGTGTCGAGGCTTCTGTGATATTTTCAGATAGAAGTATTATGGTTATCGTACAGACCATGGACTTGTGGTGGCGTACAAATTTGCTTCGTAAAATATATCGGTTGGATATGAATATTCATACATGGATAAATACATGTAAACACACACACACGCATATATATAGAGTATATATATATATATAGATATATATATATATATATATATATATATATATATATATATATATATATATATATAGAGAGAGAGAGAGAGAGAGAGAGAGAGAGAGAGAGAGAGAGAGAGAGAGAGAGAGAGATTAACAAACATTTCCATGATTATGCAGTTGCAGGCATAAATTATAGCTCACCCTTTTGATAGACATCATGTTGCACCATAGAAGAAATTCCCTGTAAAAGAACGATCCATGTTTAAATAAAAGCTAAAATAAAACAAAAGAAAATGCTCTATTTGTTCAGAATTCAAAATCTCCATATTGAGGCTTAAATTAGGTGTTAAGCTTTCAGCTGCCATCTTATTTATACTAAATCCCTTTTATGAAACTTAACATTTTGCCTAAGCTGATGTTACAAAATTTATTGAGGATTTTGTTTTTATTAAAGTTCAGTATCTCGACGGTAAATATTGCCA
>NC_089768.1:22152500-22160000 GCF_040412425.1 Macrobrachium rosenbergii | reverse complement strand
AGGTGTGTTTCATTCTCAGTCTTTGTGAAGCAGCTGACATGAATGCTATAGGAAAGTGAGGAAGGGAACTCTGACGTGGAATGGAATGACTCTGAAAATAAATGTGTAACATTGTGGAGATAAGAACAATGTCAGATTTTCCTGAACGGAATTACAACAATAGAAATCAACCGGCGAAAGAAGGAAAGAAATGGATTGGAGAGGATAATAAAAAGGAAATAAATAAATGAAAAGTAATATCTGTCAGAAAAGTATGGGTAAAAATGGCAGAATAACTTTAGAAAAGCACCAAATTATCCTGAACGGAATCAAAACAATAGAAATTAAACGGTGAAAGAAGGAAAGAAATTGACTGAAGCGGACAATGAAAGGAAAACTAAAAAGAAAAAGGAATCTCGGTGGTAGAAAAGTATGGGTTAAAATGGCTGAAGAACCTATAGGAAAACTCATTTCTTGTTTTGATGGCCATTTTTATATAAGATTTTGCGTTATATTAGGAAATAATAATAATAATAATAAACTGGCGCGTCACGAGCTAATGATAGTAATGTAATTTATCAAATTTCTGTCTGTTCTGCTCAGTCAGTTACCCAGACACTAATTCCTGCCAGATTAGAAGGGGGTAGATTCACTAAGCCGGACAGGTGTACGAAGGAGCTAACAGGTGATCATATTTGGCAGGTGTGCTGCATTATACAGGTGGTTCTCACGTTTACGAGTATTCCAACACCAGGGTAGGGATGCTAAGCTTTTGAATTACAATGTGAAAAACATACTTGAAATTATTATGTGGTTATTCAGAACTGCTTCAAGATAAGGTACAGAAGATTTGAACGTCGAAATCTTTTGATTTGAAGTTTGCATGCTATATTTAAGATCAAAAGATAGATAGATAGACAGATAGAGAGATAGATAGATAAACAGAAGATATATAGATAGATATTTCTGTATGTATAATTGTCTGTTATCAGGATTACGCAAAAAAATTATGTCTGCAATTTTGCGAGAATTTTACCCGAGTTTGGTCCCGGATCTAGCAAAACGTGAACAGATTTTGGCGGGTATAAGAAAGTAACTTTTGGGGAGAACGGACCATTACAGGGAGCCAGGTGGAGCCGTCAGCCTTGGAGGAGGTTTGCGGTGCTCGAACGCTTTTGATATCTGAGTATTCAAGTAAGATTTTTGGATTATGGATGAACGCACTAGAATATAAAACAATTTGCTCAAATATTTACGGTTTGAGAGAGAGAGAGAGAGAGAGAGAGAGAGAGAGAGAGAGAGAGAGAGAGAGAGAGAGAGAGATTATTTGGCGTCACAACTACCAGGGTCAGTGATGCCGAGAGACCTTACCTTACAGACCCACAATTCGTTCAGGTTGCCCCAGGTCCCTCAGTGAGAGAGAGAGAGGGGGGGATTATTTGGCGTCACAACTACCAGGGTCAGTGATGCCGAGAGAGAGAAAGAGACAAAAAGAGACAGACAGACAAACGGAGAGAGATTGGCTGGAGGTTATTTGGCGTTGCAACTATCAGGGCCACTGGTGCCAAAAGAGAGAGAGGGAGAGACAGACAGACAGACAGACAGGCCATTTAATAACGATTACTCAATTACTATTTAACATATTACCGCAAGCAGGAATATTTAAGGAATCCTCTCGACCCCACCTGCCCCGGGGGGCATGTCATACCAACCATTTTAATGAAGGTTAACGTGATCGAAAATAGCCTTCTTGATGGGGGAGCGGAATGGATGGATGTTGTACCCTGAGGTATAAATAGCAGCGGTTATAAATAGCAGCCGGAGGGAATGACCCAAACGTCATTGATCTACGTCAAAACATTCGTTTTTTTTATTTTGGACTTTTTTTTTTTGCAGAAGGCGTTCTTTGTCCCTTTTACGACTTCAGGGATAAGCTTGTAATATTGTGCGTGTATATTTACATTATTGGACTATAGCAGTCAGAGGTTATGTCATGTTATATTTAACACACACGTAAGAACGCGCGCATTCACACCCACACACACACACGCACACACACATATATATACACATATATATTATGAGAATGAATTAGCTATGTCACTGTTGATTGAACGTTATAATCTTTAATTTCATCCACTGGACTCTATCAACATTTTTTCTTTTCTTCTTTTACTTTTAACAGCATTTATGACAAATAGATTGGTTTTTCATATTTTTCAAAAAGATAACCAAACATTATTAACGTTATTAATATTTAACTTTACTATTTTTTGCACCGGAGCTTTTTGAAAATGTCGTTAATCTCTCTCTCTCTCTCTCTCTCTCTCTCTCTCTCTCTCTCTCTCTCTCTCTCTCTCTCTCTCTCTCTCTCTCTCAATATTTCTGATATTCCAATATGCAAATGAACTTGCTGATACCAGTTAAATTCTGCTGATTCTAAAGTGATTAAAACTTCCGCTACCTTATAATTCATCAAACGCCTTCAATTAATTCTTTTCTATCACCTGTGTAACAGCGATAAGGTATAAGCTCTGATTAGCCCCCCAATTCACAAAAACGCTTAAAGTGTATAACATAACTCGTAATTAACGTTGTACATTTAATGTACCAGATTTCTACGCCTCTGTGTAACGCTTTGTACAATCGAGCTCTCAACATTGACACTATGTTCTCATTCTCTGTGGGAGGTAGTTACGTAATTGTACCTCATGCGGTGTACTGTAGGCATTGCTTAAGGTTCTTAGCTGCAACGCCTTTCAATCCTTTTACTGTAACTCCGTTCATATTCTCTTTCTTATATCTTATTTTCCATCCTCTCCTAACAATTGTTTCATAATGCGACTGCGAGGTTTCCCCCTGTTACACCTGTCAAACCTTTCTACTCTCAATTTTCCTTTCAGGGCTGAATGACCTCTTAGGTCCCTGCGCTTGGCCTTTGGCCAATATTCTATATTTCATTCCATTCTATACATTCTCATCATCTTTTAAAGCTAAACTGGATAGAATTTACAATAATGAAAACATTAGCTAAGGATACAGAAGTAAATGTTATAACCACAATTCCAGTGCATAAATAAAGCTGAAGGCTGGATCAGGATACTCGTTCCGACCCTACGATCAATATTAATCTCGTAAATTCTTAGAATGACCACCAAATAAACACAGAGGATTTCTATGTAGCAGGAGTTGGATTTGTAACAGACATCCACAACAACGACGGAAACTAATAACAAGAGCTTAGTGGACATTATCGTGGTGATATATTCACGCATGATAATATGTCACCCGCCGTCGGTAATAAAACGGGAAAAGCCTTACGGAGTCTGGTCATGACGTAGGTTGGCGACTTCGGCGAATTACCAGGGCGACTTCTGCATCCAATCCCCGCGTCGCGGCGCGTGCGGGTGCTAGACCGCAGGCCTAGCGGTATCCTCCATTTGCGGAGATAATAAGTTCCAGCGCAATCTCCCCTCAGAGTCGAATAGCAGGAAATTTAAAAGATGTTTGCGGGTTCGCGTTTGTGTACCTGCGCATGCGCGTGATAGCGAATGAGCGAGATTGTTACTCTCTCCCCAAAAAATCGTTTTGACTCTGAATTTTAGCTTTTTTGTAATACTTTTACCACTACAGTGCTGCATGGAGAGCATAGCCACGTTGCACTGAAGTAAATGGTCACAGTCGAGATAGGAAAATTTTTTAATATTGGCAGTTACATCGTCATCTTTTCTGTTTTTCCTCTCTTACCGTAAAACCTAGAGAAGCAAGACCAGTTTTGCATTAAGGCTGTCAATTGAATATGAATCCACTCTGATTGCGTGACTGGTGACGTCACAATCAAGATTCCAGGAAAGACAAAACTATCAGATGAAGCTGGATTACTATGTCATGCTTGTAACGGTTTATCTTATGCCTGCTACTGAGGCAATTTGGTTTACTGATCTGTATCAAACTGAATTACCGGTATTTTTTTTTTATCTTTGCGCTGTAAGAAACCGGTCTGAGGGAAAGAACATTCTATTTTGATTATTTAAGCTTTAGTGCATTTTTATGCTCAAATTCGTGCAAAATCTTTTTTTACTAGCTTAAGAGATTTAGTAAGCAATGCCAAACCTTTAGTAAATGTTTTGAAATATTTTAAAGGTTTGACATTTAACCTTTAAGTTTAAATATAATATTTCACCCATAAGTTACAGTACTGATGTCTTGGTTAAAATGGATCTTTCCTAGATAGTGACATCCAAAGGTTTTAATCTGGTATGTATCCACCTTTGCGGCGTGTTTAGTACAAGGCCGTTGGGGATTACAGTAACATAAACAAAAGACTGTAAATAATATAAAGATAATGACCCCCAAGAAATATATATTAGTCCTAGATAACGACCCCCGAATTTTGTTTGGGGTCACTATCTAGGAAAGATCCGTTAAAGTAACCTATTGATATGGAATAATCTATTAACTAGGGCATTGATAATCTGGCTAAAATGACCCAATTGTTAGAAATACTTCGTAAGGGGCAATGCTACGCCTCATGAAGGTCAGTATTCATAGAATTCCCATTGTTTGTTAATATAGGCCTATAAACATACGGCTGCCTCTAAGGCTCTAATATTTACGAATAAAACTCACAAGAATGACCGACCACACGGACGAACTAAAAACCACTCATTCCTGTAGACCCTGAATTTGCGGGTTTCACAAAGAGCTCCTTCGATAAAAAGAGAACAAGCAAACTGTAAACGGTATGAGTCTCTGAATTACCAATTTCCCAACTTCTTTCCCGGGACGGTCCCTTCCAGTGTCGCCATTAAAAACAAATGCTGCTTCAGCTTGCCTGAGGGCGGTCAACAAGCGGTCGCTTGATATTGCATCAGTGGTATGAGTAATGACCTGCCATTATAGTCGGGGAAGATCCGACAGCAATGCACTGGGATCTGCATTGAGGAGTGTTGCATCTCTCTGTCTGTCTGCTTATCTCTATCTATCTATCTATCTATCTATCTATCTATCTATCTGCATACATATACATACATGCATACATACATATATATGTATACATATATATATATGTATATATATATACATATATATCATAAATATTAAGCCCCAAACACCTTTTGCTATTGAATTCATTATATCTTTGAAATAACTTACATCCAAGTGGAGTTATAATTGTAAAAGTAATCAGCACACAATCACGTATGTAACAGTAAATAAATGTCTGATCCTGATGTGAGTCATATATATATATATATATATATATATATATATATATATATATATATATATATATATATATATATATATCCTACTTATTAAACTTCATTTGATATTGAATTCATTATATCTTTGAAATAACTTACCTCCAAGAGGGATGGTAATTGGTAAGTGAACCTGCCATTAGCTGAAAGATCTAAGTCGACTGTTGACCACTGTATCTGAACCAAGGCCTAGATTCGAATCCTAGTCTGGGCAGATCCACTAATAATATACTAACCTGTGATTGTGAGTCATTTCCATGGAATGGGAATTTGACATTAAATGATATTTATACCTTAATATTTGTGAATATAAAAACTCTGAAATGTTTGTGTATATATAAATATATATTTATTTATTTATTTATTTATTAATTTATGTGTGTGTACTTTTATATATATATATATATATATATATATATATATATATATATATATATATATATACATATATATATTTATATGTGTATATATATATATATATATATATATATATATATATATATATATATATATATATATATGTGTGTGTGTGTGTGTGTGTGTGTGTGTGTGTGTGTCCCTTTCTCTAGTTCTCTGTGCGTCATTCCATTTAGTAATCCCTTTATCTATCTATCAATCTATCAATCTACCTCCCATTCTGTGTCCATTTTTTTGCGTAGGAGGGTTCTGCAAGATTCCTGGAAGACTAGGATGCTCCCGGGGATGAAGAGGAGGGAGGGTCAGAGAGAGAGAGAGAGAGAGAGAGAGAGAGAGAGGACGAAGGACATGGAAAACATCATTTATTTCCCCTCAGCTTCAGTCGCTTCAGCAGCCCACGTGAACACCCACAAATTTTTATTTTTTCTTTCTCTCACTCTTTCTGTTTCTCTCTCTCTTTCTCTCCTTGTGTCTCCATTAGCAGAAAAAGGTCAAGATGTTGGAGGGGGTGGGGTTGGCGGGGGAAAGGGGGGGGGAGGGAGGGAACCACTGAGTACGGGACCCTTGGCTTAGGGCGAAAGAAAATCCTTTTTTCTTATTCTTCTGTTTACCTATTGATCTGAGATATTTGTTCGTATATCTTTTAGTAACGTTCATGATGTTTGTTACTTCGAGTGAATTGGTTTATTGCTTTCAAGCAAAACCTTTCCAAATATCGGTCGGATTTAAGGAGTCCTTAGGACTCTTTAAATCCAGTTGGTTTGCCCATTTACGTCCTGTGGCCCGTTGTCCTGCAGTCCTTAGGTCTGTCTATCTGTCTGTCTCTCTATGTTGATAAACTCAACTTTGCTAATGCGTAAATCTTACTGTCCAGGATACCTCAAAGTTATCAAGTAAATTCTCATATTAAAAACAGTGACTTAAATAAACTATGCACACATACATTCATTCACTTATCTACATATGCATATATACATACTTATACACGACAAAATTTCCCTTATCAGGAATTGTTCCGAGTGAAGATAAGATATCGATCGCTGTCGCATGCACACTTTGACGGCTTAATCAGGGTTGAAATTCATGTATGGACGACTTCCACATAATGAACAGCTTCAGCAGCCCGTCAAGCCTCCTACACACCACAACACCGTTCGCCTCTTTCTCAAAAACATTTCCTTCATTTATGGTTCCGAGATCTGTCCTTACTAGTACATCTTTCACTCCATCTATTTTGGCCATTCCTAAGGCTTCTTCTCCCTACTACCTACACTTCCTAATTGTAAATTCTTTTCACCATCCTATCTTCCATTTTCCCCACATGACCATACCATATCAAAACATTTGAATTCATCATTTCTTCGTCTCTTACATTCTTACCTCTTCTTCAAATCTCCACATAACTTACCGTTTCACTTCTTTTTATGCCATATATACTTCACAAACTATTCACGTCTATAGCGTCCACCTATTTTATTTTATTTACATTCAGTATCCGCACTTCATTCCTGTAGAGCTGAGTTGGCTGAACAATCCTTTATTATTCCCACCTTAACCTCCACATCTTTTGCACATATCCGGCTAACCTCCTTGCTTCACTTATTTGCGACTTTCCTCTACCCTCCTCCTCCTCCCATCATCCAAAATGTTTACTCCCAGATACTTTCAGAAATAATTATATTGCTCCCACTCTTCCGCCCTCCATAACAGCGTTCATAGCTTCGTCTTTCTGTTTCTATCTTCCTCCATGGAGCTGATTTTCTCTTTCAGCCAGTCAGAAGTGGTGTTTTGATTAGCCTATGTATCACATTTCCATCCGCATATTTTGGTTTTCTCCATTAGT
>NC_089768.1:22135000-22147500 GCF_040412425.1 Macrobrachium rosenbergii | reverse complement strand
ATCATTAACATTTACTAATGTTCCTTTATTATTATCATTATTATTTTCTCATTTACCTATATTATTTTTTATTTACTTCTTTTTCGTTCTTGTATTACTTTAACCAGTTATGTCTTCTGTCGTCTTTTCATTCAAGTTCCAGTAAGTACGTTTACTGATGAATTACGTCTTACAGGCGTTAGTAAAGTAAAAACATTTATGTAACATATTCTATATATATATATATATATATATATATATATATATATATATATATATATATATATATATATATATATATATATATATATATGAAATTTATATCACACCGTGGTTTAACCTATATACAATCATGAAGCTACAAAAAGTAGTTTAATATCCAGTTCACGCTACTTCGGGAATATCCCCGATGGGGAATTATCACCGAATTCCCCTTCGGTGATAATCCCCCGTCGGGGATATTCTGAAGTAGCGTGAATTGATATTAAGCTAAAGGGGAATTCGGTGATAATTTCCCACCGGGGATATTCCCGAAGTAGCGTGAATTAGATATCAAACGATATTTGTAGCTTCATGATTATTTTATATATATATATATATATATATATATATATATATATATATATATATATATATATATATATATATATATATATATATATATATATTCAGCTTATTCAAACGATCAGTGAATTGCCCGTTTACCAGACCAGTGCCACACTAGTTTTTCTTTTCATATATTCTAAATTTTTATATAACCGAGTGCTTTATTCTAACTTTTTTTATTTATTTAGCAGATCATTGGTATTGATGAAATATATCAGCTTATTCAAACGATTAGTGAAGTTCCCGTTTATCAGACAGATGTCATACTAATTTGTATATTAATTCTCATTTCATGCATGGATGTACATCAGAATATACGCATACTTGTATGAATGCACTTATTTACTTATTCACTTATTCATCCGGTTTTTTTTTTTAGATAAGTATTTCATGTGAAAATCACACCTTCATCAACTGCTTCATTGGTGGAGGAAGCATATTATCTGAACAAGAGATTATCATTATTTTTTGCCTTACAGAGGAAGTATTTCTTATGAACATTTTTCATCCGTTTCTTAAGAAATATAGCAAGTATCTGAATGAAAAAAAAAATGCCTTTAGTTTCCTCTTACATTGAAAAATTATCTTATGAAGGAAACAAATGTCTTAACTTATCCATTTTCCGATAAAGTATTTCTTATGAAGAAAGTGGAGCTCACAGTTGCTTCATAGTGGGAAGAAATATTTTGAATGCATAAAAGGGCACCTTCACTTTTTCCTCATGTGGAAGAATTGTCTTTCGAAGAAAATAGTGCCTTGCTTTATTCATATTTTGAGAATGTATTTCTTAAGAAGGAAACAGTGCTCACAATTATTTTATACCTAGATAAAGTATTTCATATAAAGAAAAGAGGTCCCTCACTCTCTTCACGGTAATGGGAAAGTAATTCTGGTGTAATTTAGGCAATTAGAGTATTCGTCTAGGGGTCGGTAAGTCCCATGACAGCATCTTCGAGCGCTGACCACTACGTTAAAGTAATCACTATCATACAGTGACCTTTACGCTACAGTGATCACTCCATTACAGTGACCACCCCATTACAGTGACCACTACGCTACAGTGGTGGGCGATGAAAGGAAGATTTTGTGATTTCTTGGTAGAAATGATGACGTTCAGTTCAAGAAGGCATGTAATGCGGCTTTTGAATGATGGACTCCCATGTCTCTCTCAATTCTTTATTAAGCCATTGAAGTTTATCAGTCCGGAAGAAGACCCTTTGGCGTTACTAGGGTTAGGATATGGAAAATGGGTATCTTCTAATAACAAAAATCATAAGAATAATTATTATTATTATTATTATTATTATTATTATTATTATTATTATTATTCAACATGGAATGTTTATGTTTATGGCTTCTTTTTGTTGTAAACAATACGTGACTGGATTATTTTCATCCTGGACATCAATATATATATACAATATATATATATATATATATATATATATATATATATATATATATATATATATATATATATATATATATTTTATGTATGTATATATATGCAGATATATATTATATATATATATATATATATATATATATATATATATATATATATATATATATATATATGATACATTCATGTCGTGTTGCTAAGAAATTATGAAATGATTCATCAGAAAAACAAGGTTCTTACTGAGGAGACTGATAAGGAATTAGATTTTTTAGCAACAGGATAAAAAAACCCGTCTTTTGGCAAAGTTTGAGTTGTCAGCTGATATGGAACTTAGCCATCTTCTAATAATGAAAGAATCGGATCCTCTTCCATTAACGAAATGAGTTGTCCTCTTCTGGGAGAATTGATAGATTTCGTAATTAAGGAATTGGCCCGTTTCTTGGAATAGGAATGGATTTGAACTGGCTTCGGATCAAGATTTCCTTCTAATGAAATTGGACTGGCAGGGAACTGATTGTCTTGTAATAAGAATTATGGCATTTGGTTTTATCCGGTTCATGATTGCAAATCAGCCTTTTCTTCTAAATTGAAGACCTAATGGAATCGGCCTATTAATGGCCTTGCTAAGCTGAGTTCTTAGATAAAAAACAGTTGGAGAAAATGATAGTTATAACAATTCTCTTAGAAAACATGATGTCAATCTTATAAAATTATGTGAGAATGAGGGAAACCTGAAAAAAACGAGGAAATTCTACAATATGGCTTTATGCCTTTACAGTAAGAGGATGAGCACCGAACAGAGCAGTATCAGCACGGGCTCTTGTTTCATGAACTATCCGGATGTCGCTAAGCAGAGAGAATCTATCCTGTAGCTTCATAAAACAGTAACTGAAAAAAGTCCTTCAGGACACAAATAGTGAAGCCATCGTGTGAACCTAGGCTGAAGTGAGGGCAGGGTCGCTTATGAGAAAAATCAACAAGAGAAAGAGTACCGCCAATATGAGAGAAAAATATTAAGAAAAAATGGAAGAACATAAGTGTAAAATTTGAGAATTGGACTAAGAGAATGATTAATATCTGCAGTATCGAAAAAGAGAGTGTAGTTTTCTTCATAATGAGATTCAGTCATTTTAATCATTAGGTATTAAAAGTGTTTTATTTTTATAAAAGCTTGTTTATCTCATTAAGATATTTTTCTAGGAGGAAGTAATTGAAGTTTTGCTTGATGAGTGATTTATGCACAGTTTTGTTACAGAAATGAAGAGTTTTTTTTTTATATAAAACTACATCGTTGTGGATGGAAATCCTAATTAAAACGCATACTTCAGAAAATAATAAATAGTTTTTAATAGAAGAAAAGCAAAATTTTTTTCCTGTAAACAAGATTCAGTGTCATCAAAGCGTGAATTTAAGGAGGGAGCAAGTTTCACGGAACACTTTTAGATAACAGTTAAAACTGGCATTGAGGTTGATAGAAAAAATTTTAAATCAGAAAAAATTTCAAACTCTAATAACGAACAAATGTTGCATGTACACATACAAACACACATACATATATACAGAGTATATATATGTATATATATACATATGTATTTATATACATATATATGTATATATATACATATATATACATACATACATATATATACACGTATATAGAGATCTTAAAAACATTAACTATGGAAATTATGAAACTCAAAGCTATTAAGTATTAACAAAAAGTCTCTAAAACAGATAGAAAATAACGCGATACAGTAATATCGTGCCCCAAAATATGCTGGAACTAAAACAATGTGCGGAAATATAATAAACCTAAAAAAAAGCAAAAAAAGGTCATGGAAATTGTATCAAATTCTAACATGCTGCTGGAAATAGGATGTAAATAAATTACCTCGTGGAAAATATTTGGAACTCAAACATTACGTTCGACACGGGATGAACCAGAACCGTTACGCTGAAATTTGCTGAAATCGTAACAATATGTTAGAAATTTGATGAAACTGAACCGTCTCTATAACTTCTGGGAAACTGGAATGTTTCCAGCAGTATACTCGTATATGAAATTACCGTGGTTCCGGGAAAGAAATGAATCTTCAATGTGATATTGGCTGGACATTTTTAGTTTTCTGTAAAAGACAACTATTGAGATGGCTTTGTCTGTCCGCCCACACTTTTTCTGTCCACCCTCAGATCTTAAAAACTACTGACGCTAGAGGGCTGCAAATTGGTATGTTGATCATCCACCCTCCTATCATCAAACATACCAAACTGCAGCCTTTCAGCCTCAGTAGCTTTTATTTTATTTAAGGTTAAAGTTAGCCATAATCGTGCGCCTGGCAACGATATAGGACAGGTCACCACCGGGCCGTGGTTAAAGTTTCATGGGCCTCGGCTCATACAGCATTATACAGAGACCACCGAAAGATATATCTGTTTTCGGTGGCCTTGATTGTATACTCTGTACAGAAAACTCGATTGCGCCAGAGAAACTTCAGCGCATTTTTTTACTTGTTTCAAATTAACTCAACCACTAAATTAGAACAAAGCAGGTCTAGGGTACACAAGTTATCTAAAGATGCTTTATGAAATTTAGGATGCCAAGCCCAGCTCTGGGGCACTTTCGGCCGTTCAGCGCTAAAGATAGTGAAAAGAGGGAGCTGGAGTGGCTGGACAGCAAGATGAAAGACATCTAGGCAATAAAGTAGATGAAGTACTTGAATATAAAGGTGGAACTGGGAGTAAACTTCACCGTTGCATTGTAGAGAGCCTGGAAAGCAAGACGAGAGAAAGGAAGCTGGAACGGAGGTAAAGTAAAAGTCTAAAGAGCTGGTGCAGCTAGGGGTCGAAGGGGCGCTGCAAACACTCTCAAGTTATGCCTACAGTGCACCATGTGAGGAGCATTGATGGTGCTACTTCCCTACGGGGCTTACGTAAAACTCGTACATGTTTCATGGGATGAAACAACCATATCGCTTACAATTTATATAAAGCTAACATAACCGCGTCCTATATGTAACGGGCTGCTCTAGAGGCAAGAGCCCGTGCTGGCACAAGGCCAGGTAAGTCTGAAACAACAACAACAACCGCGTCCATGATAAGTACCAACAACAGATTCTGAGATGATAAAGCAGATGAGACGAAACAGAAATAGAGCAACACAATATCTATAAAGCCACAAAGACGTCAGAAACGGGACGAAACAGGGATAAAGCTTACCCAACGAAACCTTGGCTCGTCATTCGAAAGATGATAAAACTAGAAGTGGAAATAAAACATATGAGAAATTCGAGCATGATGCTAAGATGCGAAGGAACCCAAATACTGTACTTAACTTAAATGAATCTCCCAAATGGCGCTGGACATTTTTATGAGGATTTTGAATACCAAATGGAGATGGGACGACGCTTTAAGTGGTTCGTAAAACGCAAGGGGGAAAAAAACGGAAATGAAGTGCTTTATTAAACCCAGAAAGGAAAAGCATTCTTGAAATTGCGAAACAACGAAGAGAAATGCGGTGACGCGGTTTAGATTAAAAAAAAAATTATTTCGTTCCTTATGTTGGCGTAACTTGAATATTTTCATATTAAAATGTACAGATAGATAGATAGATAGATAGATAGATAGATAGATAGATAAATAGATAGATAGATAGATAGACATGAATAGAAAATGACCACGTTGTCCTTTGTTATTCATCCTCAGTGAACAATCGGATAATAATAATAATAATAATAATAATAATAATAATAATAATAATAATAGTAATAATCACGTTCTCGAGAAATATGCATAACACCTTGGCCGATCTGAGAAAGTCCCTTAACTGATCAAAAAAAAAAAAAAATTCCATCGTCATAACACTACGGAGTCGACATCAAAGAAATTCGGATATCTTTCCCGGTGCAAAATTATCATACCTGCCTTTGATGCTTTAGCCAAGGGATCGGAAGACTGGCGTATTGAATTATTAAAACCAGTATGTCATTTCCATACAGTATAGAATGTTATTACGGTAAGGATATGTAAACCTGTTGGATGTCGATGAATAAATGCATAGAAAAATAGTGTCGTTTGTAGATAAAATAGAAAACGTATTATACGTATATTTATGTATATATTATATATATATATATATATATATATATATATATATATATATATATATATATATATATATATATATATATATGATGTATATATTATATTGCATATCTATGCATATGCACCCATACAGAGTGAGAGAAAGTATTGACTCACATGCATTCTTTTTTGTTCAGATAGATTACAATAGTTTATATGACTCGATATGTAAAGCGTCACTTCTATCCTATATCGCTATAACACAGAACAACCGATTTTACAATTAGGTGTTTAGTAAAGGAAGTTTCCTTTTCTAGGTTTACGCAAAATTTAGATCTTCGGAAGTATAATTTGAGTCAAAAATATTCAAAATTAGTCAGTTCTCTCTCTCTCTCTCTCTCTCTCTCTCTCTCTCTCTCTCTCTCTCTCTCTCTCCAAACACAAAGGATGCTAATAATCTGTCGAAAATGTTATCTTAGACGTGCCAGCCAAGGACGCAAGACCTCCCCCATTCCCTCCCTATCCACTCCTCTCCCTTCCCTCCCCATCTACTTCCCTCCCCTCCCCTCCCCCCATCCTTTCCCTCTCTCCTTCCCTTCTCTCCCTCCCCACCCTCCCCTTCAAGAAGGACATCCGTGAGAGGTCGTTGAGGACTCGGCCATGTACTATGCAATAATGAGCAGCGATGGATAAGTAAAGGCTTCCCCCAAGGTTCCTCGCCTTGCGCGAGTGACGCCAAATGATTATTCCCCTCTTATAACGGTGCTGCACTCGCTTGCAGTACCCGTAACTCCCACCATTTAATGGGTATTCACCGCCGTCACAGGAGGCAGTACCCACGTTTAGTGAATGCGAAATATACTTAAGAGACCTTGTGGGTTCATTGTGATTGGCATTGACTGAAAATAATTTTTTTTTTTTCAGAAAGTGGTAGCAATGCCGGCTTTAAGCATTTCAATGCCACCTATACTGGCGTTTGAGAGAGCTGTCTGTGAATGTATACATAAGGTAGAAAGCGGGTAGGCGCATGCGTCACCTTAGCATATAGTTGGTTACGCTGTGGACTACGAATTTGAGTATTCGAGGTGTAGGCTCTAATATCTTATGTCATTTGATTGCCAGTTATATTTACACTCACAAAACTCGAAAGAGTCAACTAGAATGTCACATGCACACACACACAAATACACAAACACTAGCAGAGATATGTATAAAACACACAAACATGAATACATATGTATATATTTTATATGTATATATATGTGTGTGTGTGTGCGTGTATATATATACGTGTGTGTTACAAATACCTTCATATATTCGGATCCGATAAAATTTGGAATTATTCCTCTTTAGGTGAAGATTTTCTTCTCTAGTTTATATTTTGTTCATTTCCTTCTTTTAGTGAATAACGCACAATAAATTCATGGCCATGCGTTTTACTTACATATGCATCTGCATATATCTAATGCGTATTTCATGCATGAGCGTTTCGCTATATTCGCATACACTCATTTGCACTCATAAATATGCACACACATTGCATGCATATATATATATATATATATATATATATATATATATATATATATATATATATATATATATATATATATATATCATAAACAAAACCCACGAAGGAAAGAGAAACACCAGAGTGCTTTCTTTGTAAACTTATTTTGTATTTCTTCAGTCTGCTAAGTAAAGGACGACAGTCGAAAGGCCCGTAGCACTCCAGTGTTTTTCTTTCCTTCGTGGATTTTCTCTTTATTTATATATTCATCACGTTCTATATTTCCATGATTCAGTTATATACACACACACTATATATATATATATATATATATATACTGTATATATATACACACGTACACATATATATAATATATGTATATATATGTGTGTGTTTGTGTGATGTGTATCTGTGTGTGATTAGCGGGCATATTCATCTGCTTAACAGAATTTGAATATGAGTGCCTCAGAACATTAATTTCAAATAAGAATATTTCAATTTTTTTTTTCCAAAAAACGGGTTCAGCGAGAGCAAATCTCGACAATAATAAAGTGTTCACGATAAATCTTCCTGAGCAAAAGGTCATGGTAATTTTGACGCTCCGCTGGTAGTTATCTGGGTACACGTTGGCCTTTGCACTTCTAGTTCATTCGCTTCACTCTCTTTCAACTTTCTTTGTTGCCGAAGATCAGGAACAAGGGCAGCATATAAATGTAAGTACAGTATGTATGTGTATATATATATATATATATATATATATATATATATATATATATATATATATATATATATAAATATATATATATATATAAATATATATATATATATATATATATATATATATATATATATACATACATACATAATATATTTTATATGTATACACATGCATACTGATATAGATATATATATATATGTATATATATAAATATTATATATATACATACATGTATATATGTGTGTGTACTCACTTGTGTGAATGCGCGTGTTTGCGTACTTTGCTACCTCATCGCATAAATAATCAGGAACACAATTACCTCTGTACCTTGCAAAAATGTCGCATAACCACTCTCCCAAGATGAAGTGCTGTTAGTTGAAACAGCATCTGCCGCGCGAGGAACTCCTTCCCTGTTGATCAGAGTGGCAGGTGACAGGTAAAAAAAAAAAAAAAAATGGAGGTTCATTCATCAGCGGCGTCGGCGAGAGAGGTATTCATCTTCAATAAAGGTCACTGGGATCACTGGACCTTCATAACTGCATTTTGGTAATGGTTTGATGCGTCCTTTGTTGCTCTCTTGGGAGGGGTTAGAAAGGAGCGGTGGAATTGGGTGCTCTGTTCATATCCTTATCATTACCTGAGGTTTTGTTTATGTTTTCGGTAGCAGTTAGGTTAATCTTGATGTGGAAATGATAATGATCATCAATTGGCTGAGTTTATGATATCTTCTTTTATTTCTAACTAATAAGAAACTTTTCATTTTTTATGCATATACTCATACATACTCCCCGTATCTCTAAAACAGACAAACATACACACAGGAACAAACACACGAATAACAAATATAAACTTATGCTGGTATTCAAACAGATGTATTTTCACGTGAAATATACTTCATACCCGGAATTTATTTATTCAGTCATAACAAAATGAGCAGAGCAAGATAGACATTGCAAGCCTTAAACTGTTAACAAAACAGCTTCCAATTCTGTTTACAGCAAAATCAACCACGAAAACGCATCTTCAAAAATAACAGCTGATATCTTTCGGGAATTTTATAATAATTACGATATACCGAATTAGTGACTTTATTCAGCAAACGAACGTGGCAAAAATACAGCCGTAAATAGTCTTTGATATCTTAACCATTCGAAGCAGCGTCTTTAATAATGTCTCAATTAAAATGAGCTAGAATAAAGATACATCTGTTGTTTGTAAAAGACGAGCAGAAAATGTGGGACGCAATATTTCAGATAAGATGCAATTACCCGGACAGGCGTGGCGTTCTCATCAGTGTTACCTATAAATTAAGCGATGTAATCGCCGCAGTTATTTACTTCAGGTTATGAGAAGGAATTAAAGATTTATTTTCTTTCGGAGGGAAGTAGGTTACGTTAAATGGCATATTCGTTACTCGACTTGAAGTGCGCATTGATATATATATATATATATATATATATATATATATATATATATATATATATATATGTATGTATATATATATACATATATATATACAGTATATATATGTATATATGTAAATATATACATATATTTATAAAATATATATATATATATATATATATATATATATAGATAGATAGGCTACATATATATACATATATATATGTATATTTATATATACACATATATACATACATACATACATATATGTATATATCTTTCTATCTATCTATTTATCTATCTATCTATATATATATATATATATATATATATATATATATATATATATATATATATATATATATATATATATATATATATAAGAGAGAGAGACAGACAGACAGACAGATATCCATCAAATAAACTGTGCATTATCACGAAGATTGCTACGAGGGAAACAAAACATTGTCAGCAGTCATACCACCTTCTCCCCTTAACTATTGCAATGCCTGTAATGAAAAACTAATGTGACATCAGTTACTAAATAGAACTTCAGTACACAAAAAATCATCAACACTACGTCGACCTCTTCTAGAAAATGTATATGGCACCGCACATCTATCTTGCGCGCATTTTCTCACGCTTTGAAATTATATAAAGTTATTTTTTTTTAATTATACGTGCTTTATTTTGGTATATAAAATAGTCTTCGTTTAGCTAATATTACGTTACACCAAGGAGCATCATGCACACAGCTACATAATATAATCACTTCAAGAATAAAGTACGGTACTATAAACCAATATTACAAGGTTTATCCATCTAAAAGTATGACATCAAAAACCTGAAACTATCCTACTATCTATAAAAAGAGTAAAACATAATTAGAAAAAAAAAGATAGGCACATCAAGATGCTTTTATCTGCTTTCACTTACCATTTAATAAAAAAAAAAGATGGTGAAGTTGAAATATAAATTAGTTAAATGTAGCGGATACGGAAGAAAACTGCATTTTATTTGTTCAGGAAAATGAAAAGGAATGACTATAAACAGGACTTAGAGAATAAAGAGAAATTGCAGTGATAACAAAGCTGGTCGACTTGTGAGGCCTAAAGTCAAACAAGAACGGGTTGTAGTGAACGAAACCTCTGTTCTTAATAACTGAAATGATACAGCTTCCTGCTTTATGGCAGACCAAATGAGACCGAATCAACATTTAACTTAACTTCTCTCTCATTTACTTCGTAAATGTTAAGTTCAGCTGCACTTCTTCAAGGAAAGGTTACTGGTCTGTAGTTGCAATGGGTAAATACTTTTTGGGCGATGACTGTCATAACTGAAATTAAGTAATACATGCTAATAAAAAGTTGGTTTAGCTGAGCTTCCTGCTAATGCAGGTTTTTTTTTTTTACTCAGTTGTTGTTAAACATTGCCACTTGAGAGTACACGGAATTAACCGAAGTACTCTATAACTAAAATATGCGTCGAATAGGTTTATTTTACTGTACTTTTTTAAAAAATAGGCCACCATTTCTTTGTTTTTTCTTATATTTGAAAGCGTGAGGAAGCGTGAATATATATATATATATATATATATATATATATATATATATATATATATATATACATATATATATATATATATATATATATATATATATATATATATATATATATATATATATATATATATATATATATATATATATATATATATATATATATATATATATATATATATGTGTGTGTGTGTGTGCACGTTTGTGTTTGTGTTTGTGTGCAGGTATGTTATTTTTCTTATACTATATAGTTTTATATATATGAAATTTATTTCAAGATTCACGCAACTTCATATAACCTACTGTTTGGAGGTATAACTTCCGTTATCCTATTCATGCCTGACATTTATGAACAGTACTTATCGTTCGGAACAAGCATGAATGGCTTGTATCAACTCCTTACGTATCAGTACTTTTCAAATAATCATCATCTTTCATTCAGTTTCATATTTTATCCAATATCCATAATTATTCTACTTGATTTATATGGAACAACCCACAGACACCATGGATGTCATCAAATTTCAAATTTTAACCAGTATATTTTTAATTGAACTTTCTGATTTATGTGGAATAACCCACATGTGCAATGGATGTCATCAAATTTCAGATTTTAACCAGAATATTTTTAATTAAACTTCCTACTTTATATGGAACAACCCTGTAATGCCACGGGTGTCATCAGATTTCGTATTTCCATAAGAATCTTTTCAATTAATCTTTCTGATTTATATCTCAAAGCCCGCAAAGGCATCAATCACGTGACAGTCAGTCACATCGAAGTGTCGTTGAAAAGAAAGAAAGAAAACTCACAATAAAAGGAACAAAGAGTGAAGAAGATTCGAAGTGAATTCCGGATAAATTGGCGCCATGTTTTTGCTTGACTGTACTGTCAGTAAATCGGCTGCCAGCGACGCTGTGGTCATCTGTGTTCCTCTGTGTCCATTGTCTAGCGGACTGAAAATTATACAGAAGATAAGAAAAATAAAAAAGGCCTTGGTTTATGGCAGATGTCGTTGTCAACATGCAGCCAGGGGAGGAGAAGGAGGAGGAAGAGGAGAAGGAGAAGGTAAAGGAAGAGGAGGAGGAAGAGGAGAAGGAAAATGAGGAGAAGGAGGAGGAGGAAGAGGAGGAAAAGTAGAAGGAAAAGGAGGAAGAGGAGGAGGAGGAGGAGGAGAAGGAGAAAGAGAAAGAGGAGGAGGAGGAGGAGGAGGAGGAGGAAGAGGAGAAGGAGAAGGAAAA
>NC_089768.1:22120000-22132500 GCF_040412425.1 Macrobrachium rosenbergii | reverse complement strand
ACTCTTGAGCTTCAGATCAAGCAAATGAATTGTTTTGATCGCCCAGTCATCCTAACCTTTTCCAAGATTTGCCTTTTCTTATTTTCATTTGTTTCTAATACCATGTATCTCAACTTTAGAAACAGGTTTGCAGTAGCGTGTAAAGCTGAAAGCTTTTTGTTACCTGACAAGTTTTTGTTGATGGTACTTTTCCTTTTCAGTTTCTTATATATTATATATATATATATATATATATATATATATATATATATATATATATATATATATATATATATATATATGTATGCATGTATATATATATATGTATGTATATATATATATATATATATATATATATATATATATATATATATATATATATATATATCAGAGAGAAATGAGAGTAAATCAAATAGAAATTTTGATAACAAGCGAAAACTGTAGACTAAGAAGTAAGAATAACTAGCAAACTAAAGTAACAAGTACGCAAAAATGTGAGTAATTACATTAGAAAAAGAAAATACGAGCAACTGAAGTGATTATATAATGTGCAGGTTCCCAGATCTTGATTAGAAGTGACGTCATAATGAATTTTTCTTTAAAAACTCGGATATAATCTAATTATTTAAATAGCTGTGGTATTACCAAGCTTTGGAATTCTTTTACACCTTCTGAGTTCCTTGATCTCTCTCTCTCTCTCTCTCTCTCTCTCTCTCTCTCTCTCTCTCTCTCTCTCTCTCTCTCCACTTTAATAAGCCCTTTGTTAGCCGAGTCGGTTGAGCTTAAGACTGTCATTCGATGGGCCGGAGTTCAATTCCCGCGGCCGGCTGATGAAGAGTTAGAGGAATTTATTTCTGGTGATAGAAATTCATTTCTCGCTATAATGTGGTTCGGATTCCACAATAAGCTGTAGGTCCCGTTGCTAAGTAACCAACTGGTTCTTAGCCACGTAAAATAAGTCTTATCCTTCAGGCCAGCCCTAGGAGAGCTGTTAATCAGCTCAGTGGTCTGGTAAAACTAAGGTATACTTAACTTTTTTCTCCACTTTAATTCAAACCTTGACTGATGAAAGGTATCAGATTGCCCAACATATTGTCCTTGAGCGAAATATATATATATATATATATATATATATATATATATATATATATATATATATATATATATATATATATATATATATATATATATATATATATATATATATATATATATATATATATATATATATATATATATATATATATATATATATATATATATATATACACATATATATAATTTAATCACAGCAACTTATGGACAGGCATTTACATATTTACAAACTTCATATCAGGATTCATCACAATCCTGTTAATAGTTAAGAAAACATGCCAGCAAATTAAGATGAACACTAAACTTTCTTACGCAAGAAAAGAGAAATTATAACAATAACGAAAAATACTAAAAACTAAATTCTGAATTTAAGCATCAAGTAAGTGTAATTGATTCCCTGGTCTATGTAACTGCTCTTTAAAAGAATGATAGTTAACATATATGTTACAACAATCTAGCGACCATTTAAAACAAAATAGCAAATGGTTGGGACAGACCCTTCTTACGGAAGCACCGAGAGCTTCCTGAAATGACGATCAGATGAAATTAAGCGATAATGAACGCCTCGCGAAAAAGGAATCGGCAAGAGGAATCACCTACCAATTACCATTTATGACATTTCTGCGCAGTCGAATCGCTGCGCAGATTGCGCGGTATGACCTCGGAGATGTCATTTGAGAGATAAAATTCCGCGTCATTCACCTTCACGGATAGTGAAGAGATGAAGGGCATAAGAAAAACCAAAAATGAATGTGAAGGACGAACTGGCGAGGACACAGGTATATCAACTTGCTCTCCTCCTCCTCTTTCTCCTCCTCCTCCTCTTTCTCCTCCTCCTCCTCCTCCTCCTCCTCCTCCTCATCCTCCTCCTCCTCCTCATCCTCCTCCTCCTCTTCCATCTTCCCCCGTCTCCCCGAAGGTCTCACGACTCTGAACCCGCCTACACTCGGAAAGTCATTTTTAAGATGAGAATGAACCGGAGATTTTCCCTTCATCTATGGAGGTCCTGTGATTCATTCTCAAGTCCTTTGTGGATTTAGGTGTGATTATCTTTGCGTAATGTCTGGGTATTACAATTGTTATTGTAATACCCATAGTTTTTGTTTGCGATTTTACATACACAAACACACAAACATGCATACAAAAGTTTGAAGAAATCGTGAAGATAAGAGGAGGACTGTGGTTATTACAATTACATACATACACAGTATATAATATACATATATATGTATAGTATATATATATATATATATATATATATATATATATATATATACATATGCATATATATTGTATAAGGGTAGTATGTAGAGTAGGAGACAGAACTCAGGTGATATTCAGTGTTGCTTGGTTGAGGGGGTCCAGGGGGTGGGCGAAGCCCCTACCCCCGCCCCGACCAGGTCAGGGCACGGCTCCCCAAGTCAGGTTAGGAAGGTAATTTCTGGTTAGGTCAGGGCACGACGCTCTAATGAAGTTCAGGCTCCTTTGGGGGTCCAGGGAGGGCGAATTTCCCCTGGCCAGATCAGGGCACGGCACCCTAAGTTAGGCTAGGTAAATTAGGTCTGGCTAGGTCAGGATACGGCATTCTAGGAAAGGTTAGGTTGGGCCTATTTTAAAGTTGGATTTCTCTTGCCTAACCCTGTCTCCCTACTCTGCATCCGATCCATATATATATATATATGTGTGTGTGTGTATGCGTGTGGGTATGTATGTGTGCATATATATATATATATATATAGTATATATATATATATATATATATATATATATATATATATATATATATATATATATATATATATATATATATGAATATGGTTACTGTAAACGTTTAAATCTATCTCAGTGTGTTTAACAGAACCATTCGCAATCAAGTACAAGATTCCAAAGTGATTCCTTCTCGAAACGATTACCTTAATATCTCAGGCTATTTTTCAGTAACTCGTATTTATCTCCACGTACTCTACCACGTTCCGGGGAAACGGCAGTGGCGTGCGAGATCCTGAGGCCGTTTCCCAAAAGTTCTTTCCTTCTGGTTTCCTCCTCTGTCGTGTCATCGAGGTCGCTTTCGTCATTATCTTATTCATCTGCTCGAGACTGCAGCCTGACCTTGACGCTGGTTACGAAATCCCTGGGTTCGCGGTTGTTTTTATTGTGACTTTCGTCGTTGTTTTAGTTTTCTGTAAAAGAAAACTATTGTGCCGGCTTTGTCTGTTCGTCCGCACTTTTTCTGTCCGTCCTCATATCTTAAAAACTACTGAGGCTAGAGGGCTGCAAATTAGTATGTTGATCATCCACCCTCCAGTCATCAAACATACCAAATTGCAGCCCTCTAGTCTCAGTAGTTTTTATTCTATTTGAGGTTAAAGTTAGCCATAATCGTGCTTCTGGCAAAGATATAGGACAGGCCACCACCGGGCCGTGGTTAAAGTTTCACGGGCCGCGGTTCACACTTCATTATACCGAGACCACCGAAAGACAGATCTATTTTCGGTGGCCTTGATTATACGCTGTAGCGGCTGTGCAGAAAACTCGATTGCGCCGAAGAAACTTCGGCGCATTAATTACTTCTTTTTTTTTTGCTCAGTGGTCTTCGGTTTTTCATCTCCAACCTGGGTTATGCTATTATTATTATTATTATTATTATTATTATTATTATTATTATTATTATTATTATTATTATAACATCAATAACTACTATTTTATTATTATTATTATTATTATTATTATTATTATTATTATTATTATTATTATTATAACATCAACAACTAGTATACTACTATAATAACAACTACTACCATATTATTATTATTAACATAAAACTACAATCTACGATGAGTTACTTTGTCATTCTCCTCTTCTTATTCCCCTATGGACGTTGACCTTGAAAAACTTTAATAGCCCTTAAGAGGAAACGAAAGTAGCAAAGTCCCACATGTGTTACTGCACCGCTGCAAGAGTATTACCATCTTCCCAAAAGTTTTCATTAATAGTTTCATTATCAGTGCTATTACTGTACCCATGATTCGATCCTACGGCGGGTGATTTGAATTCCGTCTTGAAAGTTTGTGGTTAGTAAACTTCGGTTAGCTGTCGCACAGACACACATGCATATATATATACAGATAGATAGATAGATAGATAGATAGATATAGATTTATATATATATATATATATATATATATATAATATATATATATATATTTTATATATGTAATATATATATATATGTATATATACACATATATACATATATATATATATATATATATATATATATATATATATATATATATATATATATATATATATATATATATATATATATATACAATTCAATTCTTTTATCCATCATAATACACTGCTTTGTATCACACTCAGTGCTACTTAATCTGCTTCACCAGGTCTCTGTTTTCGTCATCCTAAGGAAATTGCCCAATCTGATGTAATGTACTTATTTTCTAAAGTGTAACTCTCAGTTCGTCATGATCATATTCACATCCCCATGACCAAAATCTCTATCATGCATTGAACTAGCTACTGAGTATTATATTTCCTTATGTACGTTACCTTGGTGAAGCCTTTGTATTATTTAGTCTTTGCACACTCACCTTCATATATATGTATACATACGTATATGTACATATATATATATGCATAATAATAATAATAATAATAATAATAATAATAATAATAATAATAATAATAATTGTATCTGGGGACATCAGGATAGAGTTTGGAATAGAAAAATGCGCCTTGGTCAACATACAAAAAGGCAAAGTAACAAGGACTGAAGGGATAAAGCTACCAGACGGTTATAGCATCAGACACATAGACGAGACAGGATACAAATACCTGGGAATAATAGAAGGAGAGGAGATAGAACGCCAAGAGATGAAGGACACGACCAGGAAAGAATATATGCAGAGACTTAAGGCGATACTCGAGTCAAAACTCAACGCCGGAAGCATGACAAAAGCCATAAACACATGTGCAGTACCAGTAATCAGATACAGCGCAGGAGTAGTGAAGTGGACGAAGGCTGAACTCCGCAGCATAGACCAGAAAACTAGGAAACACATGACAATACACAAAGCACTACACCCAAGAGCAAATACAGACAGACTATACATTACAAGAAAGGAAAAGGGGAGAGGGCTACTAAGCATGGAGGACTGCGTCAACATCGAGAGCAGAGCACTGGGGCAATATATGAAAACCAGTGAAGACGAGTGGCTAAGGAGTGCATGGGAAGAAGGACTGATAAAAGTAGACGAAGACCCAGAAATATACAGAGACAGGAGAACGAAAAACAGAACAGAGGAATGGCACAACAAACCAATGCACGGGCAGTACATTAGGCAGACAAAAGAACTGGCCAGCGATGAAACGTGGCAATGGCTACAGAGGGGAGAACTCAAGAAGGAAACAGAAGGAATGCTAACAGCGGTACAAGAACAGGCCCTAAGAAGCAGATACGTTCAAAGAACAATAGATGGAAATAACATCTCACCCATATGCAGGAAGTGCAATATGGAAGAGGAGACCATAAACCACATAGCAGGCGAATGTCCGGTGCTTGCACAGAACCAGTTCAAAAAGAAGCATGATTCAGTAGCAAAAGCCCTCCACTGGAGCCTGTGCAAGAAACACCAGCTAGCTTGCAATAATAAGTGGTACGAACACCAACCCGAGGAAGTGATAGAAAACGATCAGGCAAAGATCCTCTGGGATTACAGTACCAGAACAGATAGGGTGATATGTGCCAATAGACCAGACGTGACGTTGATTGATAAAATCAAGAAGAAAGTATCACTCACTGATATCGCAATGCCATGGGACATCAGAGTAGATGAGAAAGAAAGAGAAAAAATTGATAAGTATCAAAACCTGAAAATCGAAATAAGAAGGACATGGAATATGCCAGTGGAAATTGTACCCATAATCATAGGAAAGCTAGGCACGATCCCCAGATCCCTGAAAAGGAATCTGGAAAAACTAGATGCCGAAGTGGCTCCAGGACTCATGCAGAAGAGTGTGCAACTAGAAACAGTGTACATATTGAGAAAAGTGATGGACTCCTAAGGAGGCAGGATGCAACCCGGAACCCCAAACTATAAAAACCACCCAGTCGAATAGGATGACTGTGATAGACCAAAAAAAAAAATTATTATTATTATTATTATTATTATTATTATTATTATTATTATTATTATTATTATTATTATTATTAATTACACGAAACTAAGTTTTCCTTAGGTAAACTTTTATTCATATTGCCATTATGTTGAGAAGTTACTAAGACTGTTTTCAGACACCTTGTCTTCCTACCTTGGTCATTCCAGAGATGTAGATAAACTAGTAGCACTGCTGTACTATCAAGATAAAGACCATTATGAATAAAATCTTAACTGACAGTAACCTGAAACATTAAATAACTTTTAAGAAAAGATTTTCAACACGCTTTTCAAGAGCACACCATCCCTACCACGAAACTGACCAACACTCACAGAAACAAACCTGACTCCACTTCTTATTTCCTCTTATTTAATTTTTCGCTGTTTCTTTTACTGATGCTATTTGCAAAAAGAAGAAATGTGACTCCACTTCTTATTTCCTCTTATTTAATCTTCCGCTGTTTTCTTTTGCTGATGTCATTTGCGTAAGGAGAAGAAATCTCACTCCACTTCTTATTTCCTCTTATTTAAGTTTTTGCTGTTTTCTTTTATTTTTACTGATGTAATTTGCACAAAGGAGAAGAAATCTGACTCCTTCTTATTTCCTCTTATTTAATTTTTCGCTGTTTTCCTTTACTGAAGTAATTTGCATAAAGAAGTAGAAAAGGAAGTTATGAGAAATGCTTCGATAAAGCCTATTAGAAGAGTATCACGGGGTTGATCCATTTACAAGGCCTACTAAAAGGATGATGGGGTTGAAGGACGTATGGCCTTTTAGGAGAGGCTAATTGGGTTGTGGGGTTTAGATTTAGCAGAGGTTTCCGTCTACGAACGCGTTCAGATTTTATTGTACACTTTTTTTATTCAAGTGGTTTTTTCTAGCGGGGATACCGACGAAAACATCCCGTAGGTCGACAAACTTTGTCCTTGAGGATATCCACAAATGTATGTGTGTGTATATATATATATATATATATATATATATATATATATATATATAATATATATATATATATATATATATATATATATATATATATATATATATATATATATATATATATATATATATATATATATATATATATATGAACCACGTATTTTAACAGGGACTGCAGAAGAAGAATAAGAGAAACAAGAAAAGGAAGAAAAAAAACGTGAGATAAGCAGTCAAAACTGCAGTAAGTTTTATTCCTGTCCGTTGATATATAATGTGACATTTTTAGAAATACATCACTTCCAAAGCACACAGATCCTTACCATTACAACTTGACGTATCACAAAATAAAACTGAAACGAAACAAACTGTTTCAAAAAATATGTTATACTAAATATACTCATAGATAGATAGGTATATGGATAAACAAAATATATGTTATACTGAATATACTCATAATGAATGTATATATGGATAAAAAAAAATATGTTATATTGAATATACTCATAATGGATATATATATGGATTAAAAATATGTTATACTGAATATACTCGTAATGGATGGATATATGGATAAAAAAATATGTTATATTGATTATACTCATAATGGATGGATATATGGATAAAAAAATATATTGAATATACTCATGGATGATGGATATATGGATTAAAAAAATAAATGTTATATTGAGTATACTCATAATGGATGGATATATGGATAAAAAAAATTTATATTGAATATACTCATAAATGGATGGATACATGGATAAAAAATATGTTATACTAAATATACTCATAGATGGATGGATATATGGATAAAAAGGAGGGAGGGAGAGAGAGAGATAAAAATGAATTTCAGTGCATAACTAACACATTTATTTCACTTTGAATCTATCAAAGAGTTGAGGCACAAATTTAAAAAGAAATTAAATGAATAACAGCTACATCATATCCCCCAAAGTCTGACACAGATTCTCTCCGGTGAAAAGAAAATAAAACATAAAAAAAAAGATTTCCAAGCGTTCTTTTTTTTTACTTCTCTCATGGGAGTCGAAGCTTTTGCATTCCGTTGAATTAGTAGCCGTCGTCATGGTAACCGGCCTTTTGCATAACAGATGCGAAGAACACACGCAATCACTCTGCCTGATATGTAATTGAATGGTTAGGTAAGAAATTATGTATAAGTCTCTCTCTCTCTCTCTCTCTCTCTCTCTCTCTCTCTCTCTCTCTCTCTCTCTCTCTAATTATTTGCATGTCTATTAAACGTGATCATTTTCATCTTATCTATCGCTCATGGGCTTTTAAATCCTCACCTCCCGGCTCTCTCTCTCTCTCTCTCTCTCTATTTGCCTGTCTATTAAAAGTGATAATTTCCATCTCATCTATCGCACACGGTCTTTTAATTCACCACCCCCTCTCTCTCTCTCTCTCTCTCTCTCTCTCTCTCTCTCTCTCTCTCTCTTTGTATGTCTATTGAATGTGATCATTTTCATCTTCTCTCTCTCTCTCTCTCTCTCTCTCTCTCTCTCTCTCTCTCTCTCTCTCTCTCTCTCTCTTTATGTGTCCATTGAATGTGCTCATTATTTTCACCTTACCTGTCTCTCATGGTCTTTTAATGCCTCTCTCTCTGTCTTTGTCTATTTATCTGTCTGTTGCGATCTTATTTATGTCTCATTGTCTTGTAATTCCACTCTCTTTCTGTCTGTCTGTCTGTCTCTCTCTTCCCTAACTTGGGACAACGATTTTTAGATGCGTAATAAAAGCTTTAGCCCTCTCTAATAATACAGGTGCTAATGGAATTTCCATGGCCATTTAAAAAAAATGAATGAATTATGGCTAAGTAACCATGAACTCACTTTATGGAAAATTCACTTATGTCAGTATGTGTGTGTGAGAGAGAGAGAGAGAGAGAGAGAGAGAGAGAGAGAGAGAGAGAGAATCATTCTTTCAAGCTGCTTTTGATTGATATTAGATTTATAAAAAATTGAGCGTGTGAATGATTTTTTCTCTCTCTCCCTCTCCCTCCTCAATCACACACAAGTATATATATGTATATATATATATATATATATATATATATATATATATATATATATATATATATATATATATATATATATATATATATATATATATATATATATATATATATATATATATATATATATATATATATATATATATAAATATATGTGTGTGTGTGCGTTTGTGTGTGCTTGTATTATTAATAGCCACAATAACTTCTTGATTCCTGACACTTCTGGGAAACGTTTACCACCAACTTGTGCGACATTTATCTTGTAGCCTTGATACACTATAATAAATCTATCCTATAATTTCCCCAGACTTTCCTACGTCTTAAAGGTCACTCAGAGAAGATTATTGTTTAGTTACAGACTAGTGTCTTAAACCTAGCATTATTTGATTTTTTTTTTTTTTGTCAATACAGTTTGTTTCGTTTAGCGTAGCAATTTGATGTCAATGAATATTCAATGAATATGTGTAATAGTATCATTGATATTTAGAATGTTTTCCCATGAGAATTATTTTTATTATTAATTTTGATATTTTTGATCGAGTTTGTTACTTGAAGTAAGTTAACATTGTTTGTGTTTTTCTAAATAGTTTTGACGGTACTTTGTGTATTTGTATGTTGAAATGGTCTTATTTTCTGTAAGTTTTCTTAGTAATTGTCACTAGGGTCGTTGTTTGTATTTTACCAATGAAATTTTTCAAAACTACACGAAAGGAATAACAAAAAAAAAAAAAAACGATTTATCGATGCCTTCCATAATATCTCTAAACAATTACTCATGTTTACATATATTATCATTTCGAATACTTCCCAAACTACTCACTTCTTCATACCTTTCTGTGCCTTTCTCCGCTATTACTAACCTCTCTTATTTCTTCTTGCCTGTCTGTCTGTTTCTCTGTCTGTCTCTGTCTGTCTGTCTGTCTCACTCCATATCAATTTAATTTTCGGCTTAATTTTCTAATGAGACGCAGATTCGTCGAGTCAGCGTGCAATATGTAAATGCCAACGCAGCCTTTAATTTCCCCTTCTTTGTCGAGAGCGGGAAGTCTTTTTGGCCCGGGTGTCAAATTCTGGCGCTTTCTTGCTCTGTTTATGAAAGACAATGGAATATTAAATATATTATATAGACACACATATAGTTTGAAGCTCTCCACTATCCTGTACTTTTAGTTCTAATAAGTATCATAAGATTGAGGATATATATATATATATATATATATATATATATATATATATATATATATATATATATATATATGCAGAGAGAGAGAGAGAGATAAATACGCTTACACCTACTGAAAGATTTGCCTAAAAAAATCGGGACGTTATATCGGATATGCTTTCCTAATCCAATATCGCTGCAACACAACCGAGAAAGCAATTATTTTTGTCCTGAAAATGTTTGTCTCTGACTGATATTTTGAATATATTAATTAGAAGTGCCTTTTTATCATTAGTTTTCTGTTAACCTATTTTTATGCGTATTAACACACGTAGAGAGAGAGAGAGAGAGAGAGAGAGAGAGAGAGAGAGAGAGAGAGAGAGAGAGGCTTTAATTTCTAAAATACACATACACATACAAATGTAGAGAGAGAGAGAGAGAGAGAGAGAGAGAAAGACTTTAATTAATAAAATATACATACACACAAATGTAGAGAGAGAGGGGGGGGGAGGATTTACTGACTAAAACACACAAATACACAAGTCGAGAGAGAGAGAGAGATTTGCTTATTAAACACACTCATGCACACACACACACACACACATGTACAGAGAGAGAGAGAGAGAGTAAACGGAATATCACATGCGTGTCAATAAGTGCGTTCTTTCTTGGGCTTCAAAGAGCTTATGCTTGCCTTTGCTCGTATCAGTCAGTTAGCTCGCATTTGCATGTGAATGATGCATGATTGCTGGGCCATGCGGACGCATCTCCTTTAAAGCGGCGTGCCTGTGAGAGAGAGAGAGAGAGAGAGCGTTGGCATGCATTAAGGTAATTGAATGTTTGTTTCGTCGGACCCGAATGAGTTTACGGTCTTACTGTCCGCCGCGTTTGAACGCGCCAAATAAACAGTCAAAGAAGTTGTCCTTTATGTTTAACCGGAGAAAAAAAAAGAGTGATGTCCTTTACTTCCACTGAATTGTTTTCGTCGCTTTATCCGCCTCGATGAATTTTTATACATTCCGATGTGGACGTTCTGTAAAATAGAACGATGTTTTAGCAAAGAGAAGTTCGCATGATTTCAAGAGAATGATCGAAATTAAATTCTTTTTGCCAGATGGAGAGCGGGTTACTGCAAACGTATGAGACGGATCTTTACATAGAAAAATACCTTAAGGTGAAGTATTTTATTATTTTGTATTGCATATGAGGAGATTAACGCACCGGGGTTTTGGGGGGTGAAGGGAGATTGGGACAGCGAAGCCTAGGCGTGATGGAAAACGATAACCTGCTACAGGAGCAGAGATGAGGGGAATTAGGAAGTAAAGGGATATAGAACGAATTTTAAAGCTGCCTGTAGAAGGGGAGAAACGCCAAGAGAATAGGTGATTTCTAAGATCGCTGATCTATGCAGCTTAATGTGGTGAGTGGTTTTCGTAACGCATAGACCAGGTGGGTTTCTGACAAGCATATGGTTTTCTGAAGAGATGGGGAATCTTAAGATGAAAGCGACTACTTTGTGAGAAATCTCTGAATGTATTGAGAACGCATGTATACGTATTAAGAGATTTACGAAACAGATTACTTTTCTCTCTCTCTCTCTCTCTCTCTCTCTCTCTCTCTCTCTCTCTCTCTCTCTCTCTCTGTTGATTTAGTATAAATCAAACTTAAGAGTTTTGAATGATGTGTAGCTCTTGTTTGGCGATTATCAAAGTTTAGAGAATTCATTGGTGACGGTATCACATCTTCGCGATAAAGAAGTATAAATATAAGACATTATAAGAAAATATAAGGAATTGAAGAACTTGCAGTCGGATGGATAAATAGATATATAAACAGACAGATAGATAGAGGGATAGGCAAATAGATGAATAGATTTTTTTTTTATCTGCTACCAACCACTCAGCAGCATTTCACGACGAAATCAATCTTCCATTTTTATGTCATCTGAAATAGAGAATTCAAGATTAACGCCTATATCTATATGCATACTGAACCAAAACAGAGGGTAAACTATATTATCGGTGTTTTCCGAAATTATCTTTAACGCAGTGTGAAAAGAAAGCGAACCCTTGCTAAATATACTTCCTTTATTTATGGAAAACTGTAAACATC
>NC_089768.1:22090000-22117500 GCF_040412425.1 Macrobrachium rosenbergii | reverse complement strand
TGCCTGGCTGTACGAGTGTGTATAGACAATTTCTGAGTACAGATATATATATACGTAGGTAAGACAAGAGATATTCAAAACCTATTCTGTAAACAAGGAAGTGTGCATGTATCTCTAACGACGGCATAAAATAAGTAATACTCGTCTAAGCCGATGAAACTACGGAAACCCGGACCATAAACTTCAGCAATAACGATTCAAACGTCCGAAGTCAGTCTTGGGTTTCGCGGAGACAGAAAACGGATAATAAATTACGCAGACCGCCATCGAATCGCAGAAGATAATCACCGGAATAAATTACTAAATTACGGCGACTGGGAAAACAAAGTGAATGATGATCACTTATCAGTCGAAGGGGCGAAGCGTCGACGATAATTATTAATTTCTCACATTCTGCATTTTCTCACTGAAGGATGATAATGGGTGAGAGACGCAGATGTCGTCTCGTAATCACTAGGAAATGGAATCGAAGGTTGCGACCGTAAAGTGAAGGCGTCAGTGATGCAAAAAATAAAAATAATAATAATAATAAATAAATGAATAAATAAAAGGAAATCATAGATCTCAGTTATAAGACCTTGGAAAGTAATAGAGGGAGACGCGGGTGGATGGAGGACAGATAACAAAAGAGGGACTTTCATGAGTAGATGATTTTCGCCGTTCACAAGTATCCTTTGTCGAGTCTGATAATGGAAGGCAAACGAGTGGCACTTATCAAGTTACGGAAAGTGGTGTCTAGTAGTGACAGACAGACAAGTGCCACTTGTAAAGTCATGTAAGCCAAGTCTAGTAGTGAAGGTCGGACGAGTTGCACTTATCAAGTTGCGAGAATAGACGTCTAATCATGAAAGAGAAACGAGCGCCACTCGTCAAGTCACGTAAGCGGAGTCTAGTAATGAAAGCACTTATCAAATTGTGAGAGTTGAGGTCTAGTAATGAAAGCACTTATCAAATTGTGAGAGTTGAGGTCTAGTAATGAAAGAGAGATAAGTGGCACTTGTCAGATCATGTAAACGGAGTCTGGTAATGAAAGACAAACGAAAAGCACTTTTCAAGTCGGGGACAGTGAGGTGCAGTAATGATCAACAAACAAGTGGCACTTGTCGGGCCATGTAAGCAGAGTCTAGTGTTGAAAGACAAGCGACTAACACTTACTAAGTTGTGAAAAAGTGAACTCCAGTAATGAAAGACAAACAAGTGGTACTTACCGTGTTATGAAAGGGGAATCTAATGGTGAAAGGCAAGCAAGTGGCACTTATCAAGTTATAAAGTGAAGCCTAGTAGTGAAAGGCGAACTAATAACACTTATCAAGTAAATTGAACCTAGAAAGTGATGAGCAAAATGAAAGACATATAAAAAGTAATTGAAAACAAAGATTAATAATGTCTTTAAAGTATAGAAGGCAACTACACACGCGCGCGCGCACACATACACTCTCACGCAAAATAAAAAGATAAGAATGGACAGAAAGGGCATAAAAGAGCTTCCGAAGGGGAGACCGACAAATGAATAGCCCTTAAGAATGCCGGATAAAAGCATAAAAGGAAGAGAAACGGTGATAATTTAAAGAAATGGAATCCTTACGCTTGAATCTCTTTAGTGAATGAAAAACAAGAGCATTAGTGATCTCACAGAATAAAGGAGACTATCCTTAGAAGAACTCGAAGGAGTGAAGGTCAGACTCTTAAGAACTGTTCAAAGGAATAAAGAAGTAAAAAATGCGCCGAAGTTTCTTCGCCGCAATGGAGTTTTCTGTACAACCACGGTCCGTGAAACTTAGAGCCGCGGTCCATGAAACTTTCAGCCACGGCCCGGTGGTGGCCTGCGTTGTTGGTACCTATAGCCGTGCCAGATGGCTAACTTTAACCTTAAATAAAATAAAAACTGCCTAGGCTTGAGGGCTGTAATTTGGTATGTTTGATGATTGGAAGGTGGATGATCACCATACCAATTTGCAGCCCTCTAGCCTCAGCGGTTTTTAAGATCCGAGGGCGGACAGAAAAAGTGTGGACAGATAGAAAAAGTGCGGACGGACAGACTAACCCGACACAATAGTTTCCTTTTACAGAAAACTAAAACGTGCAGAAAAGAATATTCATGGAATGGAAGAGAAAACTATGGGAACTATTCCGAAGAACAGAAGAAAAGTATATATAGAAAGAAAGACGTAAGAAGTATTCTAAAGAATGGACCAGAATCGTTCAAGGGGCTTTCAAGAACTAAAAAATAAGGGGAAGAACATAAAGATAGTGTAGATGTAAAAGATAACTGCATTAGGACTCTAAGTCAGGGAAAGTAAGAAGGGCAAAGCGGCCTCCTGAAGATAGAAAGGCAAAAGTATCATGGGAAAAAAGTGGGGGGAAACTAGAAGGCGTCGAGGAAAGCCAATAAGAAGAGATTAAAGAATGAATGACTGAAATAGAAATGTATCATCAACTCTAATAAAAATTAGACCAAAGGAATCTCGAAAATTGAAGGGAAGGACGTACAAAAAATAATCATTGGAAGACAAACGATAAAATACCGAAGCATATGAAGATGGAGAATGAAGGAATATAATTACTGAAGGATATAGACCGAAGAAGGTAAAGAAAAATTGAAGAGAAAAAGACAACTTACTCTCAAATGATTAGATAGCAAAGGCTGAATGAACCTAATCAACGATGAAATGAGCACGATCTAAAGAGAGAGAGAGAGAGAGAGAGAGAGGGTTTGTCCCTGGCCTGTAATTCTAATGAAATTTAACCTCATTTGCGTTATAGGGATTATTAACCACTAAGGTCAGTTAATGCGTCTGTTTGACGTCATCCGCGTGGGTAAATGGTTTCGCTTCATCGCTAATGTAAGGCAATTTATCCCCCGCGCGGTACGATGCAACATGATGGTATCAACGCCTCCATATAATGCAGCAGATATAGGTCTCTCTCTCTCTCTCTCTCTCTCTCTCTCTCTCTCTCTCTCTCTCTCTCTCTCTGTTTTTCTCATTTGTGAATGAAATGAAGGAGATTGGCGCACCATTATTCTCGCGTATCCTTTTGATCTCTTCTCCCGCTTTGCGTTTACTCTGGATTTGAGTTTCTGGGAATCCGTAATGCCTTTGGTTTTCAGAATTTTCTTTTTCTTTTTATGGTTTTTTGCAAAGTTCAAGTTCTCAGAAAAGTACTGAATGAAATTGTAATTTAGGTCAATAATCACATCCAAATATTTCTTTTTTATGTTCTTTATACCGTTGTGATGCACAGTTAGTTTGTATTTAAATAAATGATAAGGTAGATCAATAAACGAGCAAGTAAAAAATGCACCGAAGTTTCTTCGGCGCAATCGAGTTTTCTGTACAGCCGCTACAGCGTATAATCAAGGCAACCGAAAATAGATCTAGCTTTCGGTGGACTCGGTATAATGATGTATGAGCCGCGGCCCTTGAATCCTTAACCACGGCCCGATGGTGGCCTATGCTATATCGTTGCCAGAAGCACGATTATGGCTAACTTTAACCTTAAATAAAATAAAAACTACTGAGGCTAGAGGGCTGCAATTTGGTATGTTTGATGATTGTAGGGTGGATGATTAACGTACCAATTTGCGGCCCTTTAGCGTCGGTAGTTTTTAAGACCTGAGGCCGGACGAACAAACAAAGCCATATATAGATTTCCAACACTGCGAAAAGGATCAAAGTCTGGAAAGCAAGCAGCGTACTGTTACAACAAATATTTAAAGCTGACATCCCGATGAAATTTACCATAAAAGTAGGATGTAAATGAAAATATGTTTGCGATGTCGTTTTTTCCTTGTCGCCTTGTAAATACAATTTTTTTTTTGTGAAGCTTTTCATGCTTTAATTTGTTTTCTATGATTTATTGAAGTCTGAGATCTATACAATGCTACAACGGTTTTCTGACGATGAATTGTTCAGATCTGTATATTTTTTCATTGTTTCGATTTTTTAGAATATACTTTTTGTGACTTTTGGACGAACAGACCGTTAGAAATTCCTCTAAAATAAGCAATACTTTAGGAACATGGAAACAAGTTACATGTTTTTCAAAGATATATATATATATATATATATATATATATATATATATATATATATATATATATGTATATATATATAATATATATATATATATATATATATATATATATATATATATATATATATATATATATATATTTATGTCTATATATACACATACATTATTGTGGATTTTTTTTGCTGTTTTAGTGAGTCATATATATATATATACACATATATTTATATATATATATATATATATATATATATATATATATATATATATATATATATATATATATATAAATTTATACTAAGGTCATACTTAGGTCATCGTGGATTTTCTCACAGTAATAATACTAATAATAATAATAATAATAACGCCCCTTTCAAACACAAATAAGAGTAAATAAATAAAAGGAAAACCTTACAGATCTGGAGCCCTTCGCAGGAAGGAATGTCCGATAAAAAATGAAAGGGGGAAGCCAAGCGGAGTATAGGTAAGTAAGTTCCTCGCGGATTCTTCGACCTCACTTCACAGGTGACGGAAAGAGCACCTCCGTATTCGGCGACATTTGATTCTGCGCCATTAAATTCCGAGGGTATAACTTTTTATACAGGCGCTATTTTAAGATTTCAGAGACAGTTTCTGTCTTATTTTTTTTTGCTAGTCTTTATGTAAATGCAGTAATTTCGGATTCCCTTTTGTGTCCTTAGTTTTTGTGGACATTTGACATTTTTAGGTTTTCCTAGCAGTTGTGGTTTGGTTTTGGTATATGGAGAGCGAAAGTCGGTTTAGGAGTCTTCTTAACAGGTGTCAGGCTCTTGCTCAGTGACACCTGTCACTTTTGTTTTCATCGACATGTGACGTTACAGGCTACGTTGACTTGTGTGACTCTACCAGTACATTTGATCTCAATGATAAGTTCTCGAACTTTTAGCTAAATGAATCATTCTGGAAATTTATTTACAAACTCAACTTTAAAGTTTTCGAACTTTTAGCTAAATGAATCATTCTTGGAATTTATTTACAAACCCAACTTTAAAGTTTTCGAACTTTTAGCTAAATGAATCATCCTGGGAATATTTACAAACCCAACTTTAAATCTTCATGACATATTTCACGTCAGTCAATAATCACAACAACCCAAGTTTTAGTATTCATTGAAAAGTACCTTCCCATACTGTACCTTCAGTTACCAATGTTACCTTCATGATTATTACGTTGAGAAAATATATTAAATACTTCTTTAAAAATTATTAAATCTAAATTTGAATTGTTCATTCTTGGCTACCCTCTAAGTCTAAGGCCTCTTCAGTGATTGCTACCAGTTTATCCTTCTTTTTTTTATTTATTGGTGTTATTTTGAATATGAAAACATAGACCTTTACAGATTTGATTAATTACTTCAACTCAAGAATCATTTAGCTCAACCATTTATGATCTTCTGAGATATGCCTCTTTTTTAACTGAATTTAGAGAAGCCCATCGAGATTTCATTTTGTCTGCTACTTTAGTCTCAATTTAGAGTTGTTAGTGAGATTTCATTTAACTGTACCTCTGAATACCTCCATTTAAAGTTTAATTTAAGACTTAAATTATGGCAATCTTTTAAGTTTTCATTGTATATACGATTAAAGACGAGCTCAGATGAGCCGTTGTAAACTTAATATAAAAGATAACTTTTCAGAATGCTTTTAGGTAAATATCTATTGCATCTTTTATTACTTTTATTCCACCTTTGATAGGTAATTAATCCTTAAAATAAAATGATTTACCATCTTGTGCTTGAAGCAGTTTATTTATCGATTAGCCTACTCATGGGCCATTGTACTAACGTGAGGAAAAGGATATTTATAATCACAAAGAATTGTATTCAGATAATGAAATCTATCTTCTGGAAATGCGCCCCAGATTCCTTGTTCTCATTGAAGCTCCATTCTTGTGTCACTGCGTCGTTCGTTCGCATACTCATCGTAACTTTAGATCAACCCGGCCTTATGCCAGCACAGTGTCTTATCCTTAGGGTACATAGAAACACATACTGCTTCTGTGTGCCTCTTATTCTCCTTCGGAAAGAAAAAAAGGAAAAAATCAATTGCCACCCGAAACCTTTCGATTACGTAGAATGTTTCGAATGAAAAACATCATAGGCGCAAAATCCTGTCGTAACGCATACCAGATCATTTGGTTACCGAGAAAGAAAGGCTTATTCTTTCCTCTCAAGAATGAAATTGGTAAAGCGGGCAGGCACGAACCAATAACATAACGTTTTCGCGGCAATACGTTATCATACCAAAGCGCCCTCGTATTTCCAAGGGTGATAAAATGCTGCGCCCGGGTAGGAAACTTGAAGTACCAGAACAGTGGTCCAAGATACGACGTGTAGTGAAGGGTGGGGGTAGGGGTATGGCATGCAGGTAGGAGAAGGGAATGAGGGGGTGGGGGGAGGGAGACAGCTTTTCCACCCCCCTCCCCCTTCCCAACCATCCCATTTTCCCTGACTGAAAGGAGTTGTAGGGTACGAAGAGAGAAAGAGCAAAAATTCAAAACTTTGCTTCTTTAAAATTATAAAAATTATAGAAAGATACTAAATAGCTTGTTCATGGTATTCACAATAAGTTTTATTACATAACAGTGGATTGCAAAGTAAATTATCACGATATATATCGAAAGAAATATTTAAAATACTTCAGGTTAAACGTATCCTTTGATAATGAGAGAGAGGAAGCAGAGAAATTGATTTTTATTGATTGGTAACCTGTGAACTGGCGTCACGTAGCAAAAGCCTCCGACGTTGAGTGAGAGGGTGACTGATAGCAGCATGTGCAAAAATGAAGAGAGAGAGAGAGAGAGAGAGAGAGAGAGAGAGAGAGAGAGTTGTAACCCCTACGATGCGGGTGCATGACTCTGCAAGCTTCAGAAAAACGAGTGAGATGGGAGACTCATTGAGAATGAGAGTGAAGCAAGTTGAGAGAGAAAGAGAGAGAGGAAGACAGGCGGACGGACAGACCTAGAAAGAGAGAAAGAGAGAATGATGGAAATAGAAAGGCGAGAGCAGTGCCAGAAGGTGGAAGGAAGAACTGTCTTCCTACCAACAGTGCCACGTTACCGGAGAGTACGAATCAGAGAGAGAGGGGGAGAGAAAGAGAGAGAGATTGAGGAAGAGAGAGAGAGAGAGGAAGCACACGAGGCAGGCGAGGAGGTCAAAGAGAGAAGAGGCAACGAAGAACATGGGAGGAGAGACCAACTCCTTCTTCATCTATTTCTGATTACCCATTACTCTCTCTTTCCTTGCTGAGGTTCCATGTGTATGCATTTTTTAATTTAATAGTACTTTCCCAACCTTCCTATTTATTCATCTCTCTCTCTCTCTCTCTCTCTCTCTCTCTCTCTCTCTCTCTCTCTCTCTGCAGTTTTGAATTAAGTAGAAACTTATCTATCTCTCTCTCTCTCTCTCTCTCTCTCTCTCTCTCTCTCTCTCTCTCTCTCTCTCTCTCTGCAGTCTTGAATTTAGCAGCAGTCTACCATCCTGTCAATCTGCCTGTTACTTCTCTTTCTCACTGTCTTTCTCCCTGCAGTCCTGAGTTAAATAATAATTTACTATCTTCTCTATCTATCTATCTGTTCATATGTTTTCTCTCTCTCTCTCTCTCTCTCTCTCTCTCTCTCTCTCTCTCGCGAATTATGTAGCACTTTACCACTCTCTCTCTCTCTCTCTCTCTCTCCCCCCCTGGTTTTAGTGAACATCTGGTGTTGTGACACTTCGCCTTCCAAAGAAATGAACTTATTTTACACCAGCATTACCCCCAAAAGATCTCTCGTTATTTTCTCCTCAGTCATAAATACCGAACTTGCAACTTAGACCGAGGCTCTTCTTCCGCCGTGCAACGACAAGAAGGCATTTGTTTTGTTGCCTTAACGTTTCTTGCTTCCTTGCCTGAGTTCGTACGTGCATGACTGTGCTTGAATGCAATCATTTGGCTTTTTTTACACTACAGAAATGTTTTTTTATCTATTATATGACGTATAACTAGCCGTAACGTACAATTGGTTAAAATTTTGTCGAAATTGCTGCTGTTCATTTAAATGGATCAGGAACTACAGACGTGGTTTTAAACTCCACTGGATTCATTTACAGGATTCTAGTTCTTTTAGCTATCATTATCTAGTCTAGAGCTCTCTCTCTCTCTCTCTCTCTCTCTCTCTCTCTCTCTCTCTCTCGGCGTCAGTAACCTAGATGTGAAGCCAGTCTGTAGTACCCTAATCAATCTCTCTCTCTCTCTCTCTCTCTCTCTCTCTCTCTCTCTCTCTCTCTCTGTTTCTGTAGTCTGGAGTTAAATAGCAGTTACCATCCTATCTATCTATCTATCTATCTATCTACCATTTTATATATTTATTTCCTTCTCTCTCTCTCTCTCTCTCTCTCTCTCTCTCTCTCTCTCTCTCTCTCTCTCTCTCTCTCTCTGTGGTCTTTAATTAAATAGCAATTTACCATTCTTTCTCTGTCTATCTATCTGACTATTTATTTCCTTCTCTCTCTCTCTCTCTCTCTCTCTCTCTCTCTCTCTCTCTCTCTCTCTCTCTCTCTCTCTCTCTCTCTCTCTCTCTCTCTCTCCGCTTCTGATTCTAACTCGTGTGTACACCTGAAAAACGCCAATTATCTCACACATCTGAACATAAGTCTCATGCCACGAGATCAAGTTCATTGCCCCTGTCAGTAAAACATTTGCTCTGCTTGTTTGTAAATGAATTCGTGTGGCAATCCATGCTTGTGAACAAAATATCGTAAGCAGTATCTCGCATTATTAGGTCTAGACTTATGTTATTAATTCTGGTTACCGAAAAAAAAAGGCCTTCAGAAAATTGCAGTTAGCCGTGGATTCCAATGAGTGTTGACGATCAATGAGACTGTTCTCCCAACTCAGGCTAAATAGTCATAAGCTGTGCTGACTGCTCAAAGTTCTTAATACCTCGGCTACAGGTCCATTACTAAGCCAAAATAAGCTTTTTTATTTATCTAAAAGCGAGATGATTGCCAATAGGAAGAGCATGCATCAACTCATGGTGGTATATTGTTATCCAATTCCTCTCTCCAAAAAAAAAAAAAAAACTGTAGAGAAGGAAACGAGAACTTGTTCAGTTAAGTATATCTTAGTCTAACCAGACCACTGAGCTGATTAACAGCTCTCCTAGAGAGGGCTGGCCCGAAGGATTAGACTTATTTTACGTGGCTAAGAACCAATTGGTTACCTAACAACTGGACCTACAGCTTATTGTGGGATCCGAACTACATTATACCGAGAAATGAATTTCTATCACCAGAAATAAATTCCTCTGATTCTTCACTGGCCAGCCGGAGATTCGAACGCCGGCCCTGCAGAGTGCTAGCCAAGAACGATATCGACCAGTCCAGCAAAGAACTGAGAACATCTTGTAATAGGGGACGGTGGGTATATAGGATTAGCAGCATACAGTAGTTACTTATCGTAACCATCACATCCTAACATATCCCTAATCCGGCAGGGGCTTCTAAATTCCGGTATGCGTTACTGTACTGGTGTTACCCCAAAAGCTGATTCTAACTATAATATTTCCACTGCTTGCCATATAACAGGTACAGTCGTCCTTCTTCTCAACGGCTTACAATGCTAGTTTTGTAACATTTACAAAATTAACTTACGACCATTATAAGGAAAACACGAATGATTATCCGGCTTAAGTGTTTTCTCAAATATTCGTCTCTAGAATAAGTAGCACCAAGCTACCGCCAGGCTTAACTTAAGCTTCAAAGAGCCCGGTGTCAGGCTTCTGTACTAACTCGCTGTTTAGACTTTGTCCCAGTAAAAATTCTTCATTTTCCTGAGAAATGTACTGCACTTCATTGTCGTGGTTCCTTTTAGCAAATTCCAGTTGTTATTTTCAATTTCTTGAACACCACACATCTGTGTCATACATCATTAAATTTTATATATATATATATATATATATATATATATATATATATATATATATATATATATATTTTTGACTCACATCAGGTCGAACCCAGCGCCCATGCCTTTCAATTGAAAGACCTGGGTTCGATCCTAATGTGAGTCAGAAATTTATTTCTGTTCCACACGTGATTGTGTGTTGACTATTTCTATATATATATATATATATATATATATATATATATATATATATATATATATATATATATATATGTGTGTATGTATGTATGTATGTATTCTAATTCATTACATATGGGACAAGGCATCTAAGTTACCCCTGGTTTTAAGTTAAATCTAGACGATGAATGGCTAAGTCTATCTATCCAACTACCTATCTGTTAATATATCTATCTGTCCATGTGCTTCTATGCAAATGCGTGTACTTCTGTTTGTTTGTGCTCGGTACATTTATTTACACCCACACACTCATACGGAGAGTTTGCACTTCCATGTTAAAGCTCCGGTCCTGTGGAAGATAAAAACAAATTTTGGCGGGTACAGATAAGAAGATTGCCGGACGCCAAATCCTTTGAAAGCGCCCGACGTTAAGGCCTGGTTGGTTCGTTCATTCAGGGCCCAGTTTTTCCAGTTTTTCTTCATCTTTCCCTTTTTTTTTTTGTTATTTCTTGGCATTTTGACGAGCCTTTGTTTGTCATAATGATGCAAATAATCTTATAAATGTCATAATCTATCCATAATAATAAAATCCGAGTGGATATTTCTTGTTTGTCCGCCCAGGGTTGGGGTGGGGTATGTTGGGGATCGGGTGGGTATGGTAGACATGACACATCCACCCTCCTCCTGCAAACCTGTTTTTCTGCCCCAGGTGGGGGCGGGGTAGGTGAGGGATCGGGACGGTAGGGGAGATATGACACATCCACCCTCCTCCCGCAAACCTGTTTGTCTACCCCAGGTGGGGAGCGGGGTAGGTAGGGGATCGGGAGGGTAGGGGAGACATGACAGGTAGCGCCGGGTTCCAGCGCAGTGTAGCGCGCGCCATCAAGCTCGTTGTTTAATAATGATTATTCACAAATCTGTTCAACATCGCTCCTGTTCTGTTGTATGCTTCTGTGCTTGCTATCCTTCCTTCTTTCGCTGTCCCTTCGTTTATTTTTCGTGTAAATATACACTCTTTTTCCTGTCTTCATTCTCATTTTAGTTTTTGCTTTTAATTGATATTGACTCAAAATTATTTTGGTCTTTGGACCCAAAGTCACACTCTCGTATAATGGCGGCTGAAATCAAGTATGCAAAATATATCTCCTATAGATATAGATTATCTAAAAAACAAAAAGGATGTAAAGCCAGGCATAATTAACAACTAAGATTAGTCTTACATTCGAACAGCTGTTTAAAATGCCAAGTAACGAGAAAAATTCAAGTAGAAATGTCTCATCATTAACAAATCATCAAATCATCAATTACTGCGATGAACTTGAATGGCGTTTCCATAAAAGAGCGCAAAACAGACCTATGGAACAACAAGACCTGAAGAAGCCCCAGGAAACGGAAGACTGGGCAGGGACAAGCCATACATGTGCCGCCATGCACAATGCTCAACAACTACAACACGATTACGTGTTGTTTCAAAAGGGTGTTGTTGTTGTTGTTCTTGTTGTTATTGCTATTTTTCCTTGGAGACTGTTGGATAACTCTGCTTCCAACTTTCGTTCATACTTGCTATTGACACATATAGTAGCAAAGACTAATACAACAGAAATAAAGTAGGTGTTTACTAAATAAATGAAAAGAATCAGAAAGCATTCAGTAGAATTTCCTGAACTTGCTGTTCAATCCCGCACGCAGGCTAAATCACAATTTTCGTCGTTACTTTTCTCCACAGAATCGCAATGACACTTGCTTGATAACACTTGCACCCATAGGAAAACATTTGCGGGTGACATTTTCATACTGACAGAAACACTTGTGATAACCACATGTGTCTGGAAATGTGTGTGGAACTTTTGGCTATAACATTTACCCTTATAGGTAGCAGCAATGTTTGGCTATAGGAAAAATAAGCAAAATTGCATTTGTTTCAGTTTAATGTGTTTTTATAAAAAAAGTGATATGTTTTTTGTGTTGGATATGTACGCAGAAAGAGAGACCCAACAAAGTCGGATAGCACGCGTATGGTTGAAAGTCCCAGTAATACTGGGAAGAGAAACGTGATAAATAAACACCAAGTGTAAGGAAAACATACTGTATATCCTTATATTTAGCGACGACACATGTAACCATACAACCTAAGCAATATTTGTAACGACACATGTATCCACAAAAGTATTAAAACGGCTTGAGGTTTGTAAATCTGAGTATCCAATAGAAGACATCACTTCTACGGGGAAGTCTTACTTATATCACAACAACAATCTGACTTATCCGTACAAATTTGAAAACGACTTGAGGCTTACTTATTTATACATCCATATAAATGACATCACTTCTTCAGGCAAGTCTTATACCCATATATTACGAAACCCAGCTCAGGGAAATTCTAGATAAAATTCGTAGAAGCAATTAAAGGTAACAATTCAGTGTACAATGAAATGGCTGGCTAACACAAAAAAAAAAAAAAGGAATTTCTCCTTATTTCAGAGAAATTCCAGGAACAATAGCAATTAACATTTTCATTAGAAGCGTGGATGCATGCGTAGGAATAATTGTATTTGGAGGGGGATTCTAAATCATATCCAAGAATGAATAGCGACAGAGTCCCTCGTGCCATCATCATTGATTAACTTAATCAATAAACTGTCTTCTCGTAATAAAGGTCTATGACAGAAGATCTCTCAAGCCATTTGCTGTATCAGGTGTTCATTCTCTCTCTCTCTCTCTCTCTCTCTCTCTCTCTCTCTCTCTCTCTCTCTGTGTGTGTGTGTGTGTGTGTGTGTCTTTAAAGAAGCTCACATAATTTTGATTATTGATAGTTCTTTGAATCTTTACAAAAATCAGACTTCTTTGACTTTCAAAGTTGTATTTACTTTTGTTAACTTTGATATTAATCATACTACAACAAAATTAAATTATTCCAACTTTTTTTAGTTGTCAAGTGGTTTGATGTTAATATGCAGAACATAGTTTGATGATGCATAGAAATTATATATATATATATATATATATATATATATATATATATATATATATATATATATATATATATATATATATATATATATATATGTACATATACAACTAACTCCACGTAAGGTCTTACATCTGTAGATTCTTATCTTAAGAGTTATTTATCTTAAAATCATTTCACGTACTCAGCTATAACCAAGAAAAGAATTTTATCTATATTTTCTCCAGGAAATGTTAGAATACGCCTTAGCAAAATGAGCGTCTGAAGTAGTTGAGAACATAAACAAATTGAACTTATGACTCATGAGCGCGACAACGTAAGACAAATTTTGATTTTTTTTTTTATGAATCAAATAGAAATGAATCCGGTAGGTCGTGGGTTAAGTGAACAAAAGTTGGTAGTTTTCAAATGTTTGATGGGAGATGTAAAGTAGAATAATTCTTATGACTTTAACAAGCAGGAATCTGCAGAGATGCAAACGTGAGAATTTGGTTGAAAATAAAAAGTCCAGCGCATGCCCAGCTGCCATTGCCTTCATACCCTAAAAATAGCTCGCGCCTGAATGACGCCTGTCACTATTTAAAACCCAGAACTGAGCTCGAATAAATTATTGATAAGTGTAAACCGCATGACGTATGACGTTCGTTTTTACTCTAAGTACGACAGAAAAAAAAAAAAGAGAGAGCGATTGAGAGAGAAAAACTCCTCTTTCCTCTCTCTTCATTGTCAAGGTCAGGTTGGCTGAGAGGTTGAGTGTTATTTATATGGCTTCAAGAGTCGTTGCCTTTATGCCAAGCCAGAGAGGCCTCGCTGCCCATGGCCCCGCCCCTCCCCACGCCCCCTGACCCGCCCCCACGCCCCCAACCACCCCCTCATGTCTTGGCGAAGGGTTGAGCTGACTCACCAACAGTGAGTGAAGTTACTATCCCCATGATTCACTGAATGAGTTAGATCACTTCCATTTACCCTTGGGGTTCAGTCGGTTCCGTGGGTGTTTGTTTTAGGTTCATGTTAGGAAAGTAATTAGTGATTTTGGGGGAAGTCTTCCTCTGAGGATTTGTCTCGTGGATTTCGGCAGTGCGCTTGTTAAAAGGCTGATTTTATTGCTGTTGCATTTACATTAAGTTGGTCTTGTGCCAGCACGGGTTCTTTCTCTGATACTTAGCCTCTCAGTGTTTGGTTATAACTGTGGGTGAGAATATTTGGTTTTGCGTGATATCATCACTTTTTCGTGATCTTAAGTAAAAAAAATAAAATCCGCAGCAGTATGTATGCAGTATATTGCTATGTACAGGAAGCTTTCGCCACCTTGATCAGTTGGCCTCTTCAGGCTGAAGAGGCCAACTGATCAAGTTGTTTGAAAACCTATATATATATATATATATATATATATATATATATATATATATATATATATATATATATATATATATATATATATATATATATATATATATATATATATATATATATATATATATATGTATATATATTACATACATACCGCTGCAGACTTTATATTATATTTGGTTTTATCTGATTTTAAACAGGTTTTTATTGCTGAATCTACTTCACTACCATAAATGTAAACAATTTCATGATTTGATTTAATACTTTCGTTTAAGCTTTTCTTTTACTTGCGGGTTAAGTTTTTCCTTTGTTCATATTTTTTCTATATAGTATCAGGCGGAATATACAGCCATTTATTATTTGCTGAATTCGAACAATACGCACTTGTTAAAATGACTTTTAACTTCCTCTGCGATATCTTTCCTTTTTCGTCCCTTTTAAATTTTCTACGAGCTAATGCGACACCTAAAATTAGCATCTGGTTTGAATGTAAATGTCACGGAGCCGGCTACAGACGTGAATAGATCTAAATTATTCTCGTGGAAATGCTAATGACAAGACACTCTGAGCTACTACGAAAGTTCGTAACTTCAAGAGAAGTGTTGCTTAGCTTGTGAGTTAGATATTTTGGGCAATATAAATTGTTCTGTCTGTCAGTGTATGTATGTATGTATCTATCTATCTATCTATCTATCTATCTATCTCAGGTAAGGAAAACACAACTCTCATGGCAACTTCAAGTTTGAAAATATATGAAATATTATTTAATATTCTCTCTCTCTCTCTCTCTCTCTCTCTCTCTCTCTCTCTCTCTCTCTCTCTCTCTCTCTCTCTCTCTCTCAGATAAGGAAAACACAACTCTCATGACAACTTCAAGTTTGAAAATAATATGAAATATTTAATGTCTCTCTCTCTCTCTCTCTCTCTCTCTCTCTCTCTCTCTCTCTCTCTCTCTCTCTCAGATAAGGAAAACACAATTCTCATGACAACTTCAAGTTTGAAAATAATATGAAATATTTAATGTTCTCTCTCTCTCTCTCTCTCTCTCTCTCTCTCTCTCTCTCTCTCTCTCTCTCTCTCTCTCTCTCAATGCTGGACAAAGGCACAGGGCTCTAGCCGCTGTCACCCTATAGTATTATGACTGAGTTAACTCATCCTGTGATTCAGCGCATAGGTTATCATTATCATTATGGCCTCTTTAAGGAACCTATTAATAGTGATAACAATAATAACCTATGCATCTAATTATTTTCATGGTGGTCAGCCAGCTGAAGTGGATAGCATTCGGAACAAGAAAAAAGAGGAGACCAGAGAAAAATAAAATAACTGACAAAGCACTTTCTTCATTTTTTTTTTTTTTTGACATTCAAAACCGCCTCAAAACACTCTTATAAATCATTTCACCTACATTCCCCTTTTTGCCAATTCTTGCACATACCTTCATGTTTTCCATCCTTTCAGATCTTAAGCCAGTTATACATTGCAAATAGTTCATCTCAACAGCTTCAGCCTTTTTTTTTAATTTTCATTCAGCGTTCACACTTCCTTAAAGGATAGTTGGCTAAACAGTGGCTTACATAGACATTTCAAGTGTCCTTCCGGTCTTTAAAAAAACCCTTGTTAATTTTCTTGGTTCAGTGACTACGAAAACGGAGCCGTGTGATCTGCTGATACGTACAGCGCATGCGCTCTGTTAATGTGTCGGTGTTTGTGAGAGAGAGAGAGAGAGAGAGAGAGAGAGAGAGAGAGAGAGAGAGCGAGAGAGATCTGTCCACTGTCTCACCTCTTCTCTCATCCTGCCATCATCCAAAAATGAACTACTAAATATCTATATGAATCAACTCTTCTATTCCTTAATTGTCTATGCTGATATTCGTTGCTGCATCTCCTGGGCTCCATTTACCTTGACATCCTTACTACTATTCATATTTACTATCAACTTTCACTTCTTGCCAACACTTTCAAACTCTTTCACTATTTTTTTGCAGTTTCTCTTCACTGGCCATGATCAGTGTCTTCTGCAACCATCAGATAATCCATATTCCATCCATTACCCAATTTTTTTTTCCCCATTACTTTGCACTTATGTCTGCTGCCCCTTCTCTGATTTCTGGTATCTCTCCTTCCATGAAAATATTGGACAGCCAAAGAGACATTGCACACCCTTCTCTCGTTTCCATAACAAAACTTTCGTTCATTACCTTCTACTTATCTTCTATACTATGTATCTTCAATGTCCCTTTCACCCTGTCTCTATCAGTTCTGTAAGAATCGTTTTGCCACCTGTCTTACTTTATCAAATAAAATTCTACCATATGCCTTTCCTTTTAACGCTAATGAATTTATGCATCCAAGATCCTCACAGTATCCACTGTCACCTTTACTTTTGCACAAAGATACAGTTATACCTCTCGCATACTACTTCAGAACCTGTCCCTCCTCCAGACATACTTAACATATCCCGGTCAAACTTTCAATCAGTCTTTCGCCACCTCAACATTTCAGCTGTAACCCCATCAACCTGTGAAGCTTTTTATTTTGCGATTCTTCAGTGTCTTAACTGCCATCTTTGCGTTCTCAACATTTACTTTCTTAAGCATTCTCAAACTTACATAAACCTCCTCCATGCTTACTCCATTCATCTCTGTCCTTCTTTCTACATTCAGAAAGTCTTCAAAACACTCATACAATGGATCCAGAACTTCAATCGGTTCAGACAGTATCTCTCCATTTGCATATTTTACTCAGAGATATATTTGCTCATTAACCTTTCTTTCTGCAGTTGCTCTCTTGTAGAACAAGTTCTTGTTCTCATTAAAATACTTGTTCACCTTTTCCCAAGTCTTTCTATCATTCTATATGCTCGAACATGTACTATCTGATACGTAAGTCGTTCAGTTTGATATATCAAAAGATGTAGCAACATATAAACGTAAAATATTTAACGGAATACGGACAGAAACGGAACTGATGTTTGAGGAACCTGTTCAAGTATGTAGGATTCCCTTACCACGGAAAGTTGGCGTTAATAATTAGATAACGAACACCTTTAAGGAAAAATGCCTATCAGCTGAAAAGTAGGCCTCACTCACAAGGTACTGATTAATCCATTAAAAAGTTTATGCAACCCTTCACCTTCGTTATCACCTCTTACAATGATACAGCTAGGCCTAGTTTAATATAGGCCTACCCGTGTAACCCCGTGGCATAAAAATTAAGACTAAATTGAGCATTTTCTTTCCAAGGAAACGTAACGGCCAACACCACGATACAAATCAAATCAACGAAAAACGTGTTTGTTGTCAACAACAACAGGAATAAAAAGACAGTCAGGAAGACAACGTAAAGGGAAAACAACTAAAATAAAAAGAAACAGCAGCAACAGAATGAACACTACAAATACAACAGTGACTACATGGCGGCGGCAGCAGCAGGTCTTGGAGAAGGGAAGGGTAGAGGGAGGGAGGGAACTGTGCCGTGCTGGGGGTTGGGGGTGGGTGGAGATAGGTCTCGGTGTCGGGTTGCAGATGGATGTGGGGAAGGAGGGTAGACTCCGGAGGTAACAGTAAAGTGAGGTATCAGGGCTGCGAACTCTCTCTCTCTCTCTCTCTCTCTCTCTCTCTGTGAAGGCAGTATTGATTTTTTTTCTTTGCAATTAGTGTATTTGCTGCTACACCTTTGAACTCAGAGGAATAACCGGACTATTAAACGAGGCTTCTTTGTAGTGGGAGATTGGATGAGAACGAGGAATAGAAATTGGGGGAAGAACGAAAAGGAAACGAGACCGGAATGGAATGGGATGATGATGGGGTATAGTTGGCATGAGTGAAGTTTGCCGGATCTGGTCGAAATAACAGCAAAGGAATAAAACGCGACTTGGAGGAAACGAGAAATGGAAACGGTGAGGGAATTGGCAGGAAAGAAAAGATAGAGTTGCAAGAAATCGCAGGTAAAAGGGGACAGAACGTGCAATAAGGAGAAACTGAGAGGTATCTATATCTTTTATTTCGGAATGGTTCAGAGCCACAAAATGCTGTGCCATTTGAGACTCTTGAGAGAGAGAGAGTTTAGAATTTTTTTTTGCCATATGTTATCTCGAGCTCTCTCCCCAAGAGAAGCTCGTAAACTGAGAAAGCGAAGTATTAATAATTACCTTTTTACTTTTTTTTTTATTTAAATTTTGGGGGGCTGCTGTAGAGGAAAGCAGGGGGTGAAAAGCTATGAATTTTTTCAAAAAATTTTATCCACTTACAAATCCTAACGAGCTTACTAAGGATTTATTTTAAAATATACACTTACAACCGTCATCGTAGTGGAAGCAACTAGCCTACATTGCCTAAAATTTCTTCTGGGAAGAACAACTTCAGCAGCATGTGTCAGCATTTTTTTTATTCAGTACCGTTTCTGTAGTAAAGGTTAGTGCGCTCAATAAACCATCTTCCTTGCAGAGGTAAATGTATTTCTCTTCACTTGCAGTTTTTTCTGACTAAAGTTTCCTAATTGGTCTATTTCTGTAGGTTTTGTTACATGTTTAGCCCAGGTGTTGCCACGTAATGTCTTCTTTGCCAAAAATTTACATGCTTATGAGAATAAAAACTGTTTTGTGTGATTACTTCACTCATAAATAAATTTTTAAAAATCCTCTACATTATTGCATCTCACGTCAGAATTATATATTTCTGCACATGTCTGTACAGTGACTTTGTAACAGCTGTTTCTTGTAGAGCAGGCATATATTTTTTCTTACTGATTTACAGTATTTTTACATTACATGAAGTTTCAGAGCAAAATTCATCTGATTCTGTCCCTGGAAGCCGCTGAATGTCGATGTAATTTCTATGTGACTATTGAAGCATTCTTAGCCATATTTCGATCAGTTCACCTAACTGATGAACCCTGTAGCTTACCTAAGAGAATTTTGAATGAAATGGGGTTCCTGATTTAGAAGCGGAAATGGTGAAAATAGACCAGGGGAAGAGGGACCTCGATTATTTGAGAAATTTCTTGGCGAAAGCAGTTATATATCAGAGAGAAGGGGATGCAAATACTGATTTAAGTGAACTCATCTGCCATCTCCCTCATGGCAGCTTCGTTAGTTTTTTTTTTTTCACAACTCTCGCCTTTCTTTCAAGTCATGGGTATCTCATTTGAGAGCCAGAATTGCATATTAGGTCTGAAGTGACTGAAAGCATCACTTTGGATATTGCACGAAGATTCTTCTTTCCTTTATTTCTTTTTATTTGTTAAATAAATTTTCATCATTTGCATTCAGGCCAGGTGAATTCATCTGAACCAGATGTTGCACCTTAGGTGTTGTTGTTCCTTCTGCACATTCTAATAGACCAATAAAAATTTTTCAACAAATTAATTCTTTTCCATTGAATCATGACCTATACTTTCGCGCATCATCTGTCATATCTAGTAAGTTTCTGAGATCACGCAGGACGCTTTGTCAAAGAAAAATGAACACTAACCTACTTCACGCAAAGCCTGACTAAAGGTGTTATGATGATTCATTTCTCAGAACACCTGAGGTCGCCAGAACACGTCTGTGCTGAATGTTGGGTATTTTACCGAAAGTTCACTGCACTTGTTCTTTGTGTTTTGGTGTTTTCACAAACTTTTAGCTTTGATATTAGATGTTCGCTCGATTCAATAGTCTTTTTTGTAATTAAAATCACATCAAGAATTATTTGGGATGCAAGATCAGCTCGCAATCAACAAGAAAAAGATGAAAAGTTAATCGGCCTTCATCGCAGTAAATAAAATCTAACTACTGCAGAAATTATCCCATCTCATAAAAAAAACATGACTGCTTCGAGAATACGTGTTTTATTTAAACAGTTCTAAGGACGAATCATTACATTTTTAAATTTAATCTATAATAACTCCCATCGGCGAAGATGACCTTTGGGGTCGACAAAAACTAACATTAAATAAGTCCCACATGCAAGACTTCACTGACACGTCTGCTATTTTCATAACAATGTTACAAGAGGTTTAGGAAAGGTCATCCACGATGTAGTTAACAAAAGACAAGCTCTTCAATTAAATGTTTTTGTACGCCATTTGAAAGGCAAAGAATAGCGGTCATCCAAGAACACTTTCGTGTCTTCGTAATGAAGCAATATCTTGCGAAATTTTTTTCATGACTTCAGTTCAACGGTCAGATATATAAATTAGAATGAGCAAAAGAAGGTGACTTTCAAGAGTTTACAGCTGTTAACTGTGTCACAGAATTGTTTACAAGAGGCAGGAGCAGGTGACTTTCAAAATTTTACAGGTGTGAGCTGTCCTAGAATTGTAACTAGAGGTCGGATCGACGCTAAAGCTAGGCTATTGCCACCTGAAGCTTATCAGCTCTGAGCCGAGGTACGCTCCGTGCATTGTTGTTAAGCCAGAAACAAATTAATTAACCGAAGGCCAAGCATAAAGAGGATTAACAGAAACAATAGGGTTCTAAAATGAGTGTTTCAAGGATTGAAATCAGAGTTTAGGTTTGCTTTGTGTGATGCGCGTTACACAAGCACGTCCTTTCACATGTTTTTGGAACTTGAGTCTGTTTGTCAACACATTCTCTTACACCTGGATTAGTGCGTCGTACTCGTCTTGCGGAGAGTCTGCATCCTCATACTGCTGAGGTGCCACATTATCACACTTGCATAGTGCAATGCCGTTCAGTGTGATATGTAAGCTTGCTTTAATGGCAGGTAGTATCTAGCTTAAAATGTTTGATTAGTTTTATTATTAGTAGTATCTATATCTTTTTTTACTTTTCTTCAGACTGGTATTTATTAGACAGTATTATTATCTTATATTGATTGCCTTTTTTTAATAGTGATATAATGGTTCAGTTCAACTTGCTTTAAAATGTTTGATTAGTTTTGCATTATTAGTAGTATATATATATATATTTTACTATTTCTTCAGACTGGTATTTATTACACACACACACACACACACACACATATATATATATATATCAACACACATTACATATGGAACAGAAATAAATTTCTGACTCACACCAGGATCGAACCCAGGTCTTTCAAATGAAAGACCAGAGAGCTGCCAACCAGGCCACACAAGTCATAAAAGAAGTTGGAACTTGAGTACAGCTGTACCCAAAGAATACCTAGGCAGGCTAACTGCTTGCATACAAGTGTGTTTTCCCCAACTTCCCGATTCAGCACTGACCCAATTGACAGCATTTCATTCGCATTATCCTTTCTGAGAGTATATGATAGAAATATCAACACACAGTTACGTGTGGAACAGAAATAAATGTCTGACTCATATCAGGATCGAACCCATGTCTTTCAAATGAAAGACTAGAGCGCTGCCAACCAGGCCACACAAGTCATAAAAGAAGTTGGAACCAGAGTACAACTGTACCCAAGGAATTTCTATCATATTCACTCAGAAAGGATAATTCGAATGAAATGCTGTCAATTGGGTCACTGATGAGTTGGGAAGTTTGGGAAAACACTCTGGTATGCAAGCAGTTAGCCTGCCCAGGTAATTCCTTGGGTACAGTTGTACTCAGGTTCCAACTTCTTTTATGACTTGTGTGGCCTGGTTGGCAGCTCCCTGGTCTTTCATTTGAAAGACCTGGGTTCGATCCTGATGTGAGCTGAAAACTACTCAGCGACCGCAAGTGGAGAATATATCTGTGTCCAATCCTGGATAATCGTATAAAACACTGGTGATTACTGCCGATAAGTCCTCAGCTTGTACTCAACTTGTTTTTGACGTGTGTATGATTATTTATCGACTTAATTTTATGACCTGCTTTAGTGAAGTGTGGAGGCAACAATATATCTATATGATGTGGGTACAGTGTGCTTCAGTCCTTCTCCTCTCCCCCTGTTCCTCCTTCTTTCCTTCCCCCCTAACCCCTCCCCCTTCCCCTCCCCTCCCCTTCCCCCCCCCCTCCCCTCCCTCCCCTCCCCTCCCCCTCCCTTCCCCTTCCCTTCCCCTTCCCCTTCCCCCCTCCCCCCCTCCCTTCCCCTTCCCTCCCCTTCCTCCCCTTCCCCTCCCCCTCCTCCTCCTCCTCCTCCCACCTCCCCTTTCCGTAGCTTTGCAAGGCTGTTTGAGGCACAAGGATTCCTTGCAGATCCTTGTTTGCAATTGCAACTCCTTCCTGTACGCTTGAGCTGCGGGCTTTCAGAGTGCTGTCAATCTCTCCCGCCATCCATTGTGACGCCAGTTTTAGTAGTCATAAATCAATCAATCAATCCAGCCCTCGAATGTTGCCTCGTATTTCGGGTTCATGTTCACTTAACGATGGTGATGGTATGCAGTCTTTCTTTCTTTCTTTTATCGGATATTGTGCATTATTTATTGTCGTTGTAGAGAATAAATGCCAGAGCTACAGATGTATGTAAAAGTATATGTCAGACTGACAAAAGCTGTGAATGTATATCTCAGATCGACAAAAGTGTATAAACGTATATCTCAGATCTGCAGAAGTGCATAAATGTATATTTGAATTCGACAAAAGTGCATAAATGTATATGTCAGATCTACAGAAATATGTAAATGTATATCTCAGATCTACAAAAATGTAAAAATTCTGTCTCAGCTCTGCAAAAGTTTATAAATGTATATTTCACATCTACAAAAGTGAATAGTTGTATATTCTCTCTCTCTCTCTCTCTCTCTCTCTCTCTCTCTCTCTCTCGTTGTCAGAGAACGCCCATTAAAAAAAAACACACACACACTACACGAAGGTTATTGCAATTTTCCTTTGAACTAGACCAATCTAACTCGTTGGTATTAATATAAGACTGAGATGACACAGGACAAGGCCTTGTCAAAAGGGTCCAGCCTACTTCAGCGCAAAGCCTGACTAAAAGATGTTTTGGCAGATTAGTTTCTTCAAACACCCGAGTTCAACAGAACGCGCCTGCGCCGAGCGTCGTGTATCGATATCGACGGCGTTCGCTGCACTTGTTCTTTGTTTGTTCGGTCCTTTTGTGTTTTTGTTGTGCTTGCATGCGATTTTTTTGTAGGTCGTTTCATTGTTACATATTGTGACTGACGTTGTTTATAAGCTTAGTCTACTTTTTGTGTAGGTGTTTTTAAATGCTGTTCATTGTTTATTCAGGTAATCAACATTGTTTACATTTTTTTTCGGTTTTGTTGCCAGTTGGTGCAATCCTTGTTGCATTGGTTGAGTTCTTATTGTTTCGCATTGCGTAATCTCTGGCAAGGCAGGGAATTCTTGCTAGTTACCTTTATTAAGCTTCTTTTCGTAATACCGAATGTCATAGAAGGACTCTTCACAAGTCTTTTAAGACTTCGAAAGTTTACACTTTGAAAGTAACGAGGGCGTCGTTACGCATGGCGTGACACATGCATTGTTTTTTTTTTTTTTTTGCGTTATTAGAATTAACGAAATTTTACTCTCTGACAGTCATTAGTTGGATCGTTGTTATTGAAATTTAACTAGTTTCTGTTAGTGATTTCGCTATGTCTGAGTCTATTGTCTTCTTCGTCGTTACAGATCTTGCTTTTAGTTGTTGTAATTATTATCAAATGCCATTTTTTTTTGCCAACCTTTCTAATACTTTGTCATTATTTTTATTATTTTTTTACTAAAATATTCGTCTTTTCGCATATTATTCATTATCACAATTGTCATCATTACTAAACTGAAGTCTTTTCTATATTACCATCATTATTAATATAGTTTTTGCCACCATCATGAAATTCATGAACCAATCATTAAATTGTCTCTCTACTGTCAATATTATTTTCATCCTCATCATCATCAATTTCCTTCTTCTCTCCTACGAGTTCAGGCGTGAATCATCTTCACTAACATGATCATCACAATCATTTTTCACCATCACATGTGCTGAGCAAATCTCATCAGCATTACTGTGCGAAAGGCAGAGTTCAGTGCTTTTTGCAACCTACTCTCCAGAGCGCATGACTCATCTTGCAAAGGGAGACTGATATGGAGTTTGCAACACCTGCAGAGCCCAGCTCGTTGAAAACCAGTCCTAATACGGAAGAGCCCAATATGGTCTCGCGACTTAGAGCAACACCCAAAATTTTATTCAATGTTCCATTGATAATATGCAATTCGCCTCGTGGTCGTTTCGCCGACGTGCTCTCGATTGCAGAAGAGGGGAATATATTATTAATCCTAATTTTTTTATTTAAGCGATCTCATTATTTGATTGATATCGAGGTTCGATTCGTAGGCAGAATAACGATTAGTCTGAATAAGATAAGTTTAGCTAAAGAAGCAACATAATCTTTTGAAAGGCGGGATTCGGCGAAGGGGCCTTGCAGAGCCATCTCAGCTAATGCTCTTTTATCTTGAGAAATGCCTATATTAAAGCCTCCCTTTCCGTCACCATGAAATATTACTCGCTCGTTACCGGTCACTTTACGACCGGCGATTATCGGGCGGGACTCAAAAGTAAACACAGCGTCGGTCCAGTTAAAGCGATCTTCACTTTTTTTTTTTTTCTCCCCTTCGTATTTTATAACGCCCTCCGAAAGGAATAATTAAAGAACATTTACTTCCTGTGTGTCCCCACAAGGTTCACTGAACGACTCGGTGATCGTAGGGTGCAGGAGAAACAAAAAAAAAAAAAAAATGGAAAAAGTTTCCTTTCAAGTAAGAAATGAATGAAAGTCATCTTTCTATCTTTGGTTGCAAGTAGGTCTGCGTTAGGTTAGGTCGTTGGCAGCTGTTGTGCTTCTCGGGGCTTTCTTTGCCTGCTGTACTGCTCAGTGGTTTGATCCAGTCTGCAACCAGTTTTTTTTTTTTTTTTTTTTTTGGATTGCCTCAGTAACCGGAAGTCATACCTCCTTTTTTCATCAATTATTTTTATCTTTTATTTTTTTACGTTCTCCATTGAGATGTTTCTTCTCCTTCCTTTACTTGCTTGCGGTTTTAGTTTTCTGTAAAAGAAAACTATTGCGCCGGCTTTGTTTGTCCATCCGCACTTTATCCTGTCCGCACTTTTTCTGTCCGCCCTCAGATCTTTAGTTTTTAAGAGGGCTGCAAATTGGGATGATCATCCACCCTACAAACATCAAACATTCCGAATTGCAGCCCTCTAGCCTCAGTAGTTTTTATTTTATTTAAGGTTAAAGTTAGCCATAATCGTGCCTCAGGCAGTGATATAGGATAGGCCACCACCTGGCCGTGGTTATTAAAGTTTTATGGGCCGTGGCTCATACAGCATTATACCGAGACCGCCGAAAGATAGATCTATTTTCGGTGGCCTTGATTATACGCTGTTGCTGCCTTACAGAAAACTCGATTGCGCCGAAGAAACCTCGGCTCATTTTTTACTTTTTTTTTGTCTGATATTCATTTGTTCCTTGGCTGTACCCACATTTAGTACAGTTGAGATATTGTGTGGATATGTGCGTGTGTATTTGTGTTTGTTGTTCTGTTTGAGACGTTAAAAGTACCACTGATTATTCACTATATATATATGGACACAACTGGATCCTATCATTTATAATCTCATGTTTTCACTTTTTGATTATATATTCTCTCTTTTCGTTTTCTAACCATCTCTTAGGGAATCACTCTGCTAACACACCTTAACGTTATTTATTATATTTCGTCATAATTCTACTATAAAGAAAATAGTATGGAACTGAATCTAAAGAAGTCTTTAGCTTGAAGTCGCCAGATTTCGAAACCTTGAAGTCCCAATTACCGCAGCCTGCCTCAAGTCTCAAGGCTCCTCTCTGTGTGTGATACGCAACTCCTTAAGGACTCATTATTTCATCCACGTTCACATGCCATTATTTGCTCAATTTATACTCCCTCATAATACAGCGACTACTATCGCTATTACAGACTCTCTCTCTCTCTCTCTCTCTCTCTCTCTCTCTCTCTCTCTCTCTCTCTCTCTCTTAATTAAATGTATGAAATCTAATTATATTGTCGTACAAAAATATGGCGGTAGTTACATTAGCAGCTCATTTACATATGTCTCCTTACCAACACTCTCTTCTACCCTCCTCCTCCTCCTCCTCCTCCTACTACTACTACTACTACTACTATCACTAAGGTCCATCCAGGCCCGCACCTCCCCCACCCTCTAACTACTATTACTACTACTACTACTACTATTGAAACCCCTCCCCCTCCCCCAACCACGCTCCATTAGCCAGCCAGCCACTTCATTCACATTCGATTACTTAATTGCCACATTTTTTTTTCGTAAACTCTTCTTGTTGAGAGTATATCGCCATGAGTCACGGCCAAAGGCCTTGATCTCTGGTTTAGCTGGCTGGCGTCAAAGGTCGAGGGTCAGTGGGTTAGGTCACAGAAGCCTGATATAATGGTGATGGTTTCAATGCTGTTCCGTCATTTAGGGCCAACTTTCTCTCGTCGAGAACTAGAAGAGGGGACTTTTTGTCTTTCCTTTTTTTTTTTTTTTTTTTTTTTTTTTGTACGGACAGCGTTCCCATAATTTTTGTTATTGTTCTCTTTTTAATCGCTGACACGGTCATACGTCGTGTGCGTGGGTTTGATTTTACATGTGGTTATCTATCTGCGTATTCTTTAAATGAAATTTGGAATAAATAAAGAATACATAGATACATACATACATACATATATATATATATAGTATATACATGTGTGTGTGTGTGTGTGTGTATGTATATATAAATATATATATATATATATATATATATATATATATATATATATATATATATATATATATATTATATAAATAGAGAGAGAGAGAGAGAGAGAGAGAGAGAGAGAGAGAGAGAGAGAGAGAGAGAGAGAGAGAGAGAGGGAGAGAGAGAGAGAGAGAAGAGGAAACGCTGATGACTTACTTGAAATGTGCTGTGAGAGTCTTAAAAATATAATGATAAGTAGTGGAAGTAACAAATCCATACAAAACTAACTTTTGGCAACTCTGTTCTTCAGAAGTGATAATATTGTCTTATGTACGCGTAGGAGTTCTCTAAGTTGTTCGGTGACGTAAGATTCCTTTTGGTAAGCTTAGCTTAAATGTGTTTATCAAAATTTTTCTTGTATTTACTTATTTGTG
>NC_089768.1:22085000-22087500 GCF_040412425.1 Macrobrachium rosenbergii | reverse complement strand
GTACTCGAGCTGTTAAGGCATGATACCTCGTTCCTCATGCTCTTCTTCTTCTTCTTCTTCTTCTTCTTCTTCTTCTTCTTCTTCTTCTTCTTCTTCTCCGTATTTACCTGCAGACAGGTGAAAGTGCAGAATGATAGACATATCCTTCACAAATCACCATCTTAGTGCAGTTGAAGTGGTGCTCGCATTAGCGATGCCTTCTTTGACGTAATCGAATTATTATTTTTAGTGAAATGTTCCATCAGCAAAATAAGACTCAGAAATCTGAGCAGATTAGAAGAGAGATTTGCTGATACTTATGCATTTGTAAGTAGTGTGAGCCATTCGGTTGTTCTCATGAGCCAGTCATTTGTACTCGAGCCAATCATTTGTACTCATATATTCAAATAGCTTCATATATTATTATTCAGATATTGATAATTGGAGGGTGGATGATCAACATACCAATTTGCAGCCCTCTAGCCTCAGTAGTTTTTAAGATCTGAGGGCGGACAAAGAGTGCAGACAGAAAAAAGTGCAGACAGAAAAAAGTGCGGACAGAATAAAGTGCGGACAGAATAAAGTGCGGACAGAAAAAGTGAGGTCGCACAGACAAAGCCGGCACAACAGTTTTCTTTCGTAGAAAACTAAAAATTGATAAGAATAAATTTACGCGCTAATAGGGTATATTAGCCACAAATTTCTATGACACGAATCCAGGTACGTACGGAATGCATTAAAAAGGAGCAATAAAGTCTTGGATAAAAGCAAGGGCACGAGAGAAAAAAGGAGGAATTAGAAAAAGTGTGAGTAAGTGCCTGAGAAAAAATAAAGGAAAAAAAAAAATGAAAGGGGGGTCGAAGTGATTGAATCATTACACCTGTGACACACCTGAGGAGATGAACCGTGAAAGAGAGAGAAAACAGGAAGTGATACTCTATCCATAAGCATTAAATGATATTATTGAATTTCCTTTTAATGCGTCTATGGACTAAGCCAAAGAACTCGACAGTGTAAACTGGTCGAATAAACGAGATAATGAGATTGCGAAAGACCGAGGAAATGCCATTGAAATAAAATAGAAATTGCTATTCATGCGTGCGCTAAGAAAACGATGCGATAAAACTAAGGGAAGGGCCGGAATGTGTTAGACAGAAAATAACACCATAATCTTCATTTTTGCCGTCTTCATCACTTGCTTTAAAATGATCATTTTCCACATCACCATAAATGCAACACTGTTACGCCCCTCACCATTATGGTGTCATCTTCCTTGCCAACACGAATGCATCGTCACTGTCATCGCAGTCATTCTCGTCATCACCATTGCCGTCACAATTATCATTATCCTTTTCACAATAAACATCATAAATCATTACGTCATCATAACATCAGCTGCATTCACCACCAACGCTGCACTACCAGTATCGCGACTATCAATGCAACAACCACTATCACCATCAACAACTACTATCACCATCATTACAGCTACCACAACAAACATCACAACTTACCACGTCATCATAACATCAGCTGCATTCACCACCAACGCTGCACTACCAGTATCGTGACTATCAATGCAACAACCTCTATCACCATCATTACAGCTACCACCAACATTACGACTGCCAACATCTCCCTGCCACCACTCCGCCATTATCTTCATCTCCATCATTCTTTCGGCGCGTTGAAAAACACCACTGACAAGTTTAACAAGGAAAGAGAGACGGAGGATGCTCGGAGGGGTGTCCCGAGAGAGAGAGAGAGAGAGAGAGAGAGAGAGAGAGAGAGAGAGATTCGCTGATAGACGTGCATTTGCAATTAGCCCGATTGGGATTCATCTCGAGTGCGCAGTTATGCCTCGTGTTGCTATATTTTATTTGTGTTCCTTTTCATGGTTTGGGATTACCTTTCTTTTTTTTTATTCTTTCTTCCTTTTCACCGTTCTGTTGCCTTTGCTTTTGTTACGTTCCGGCTACATTTCTTATTATCGTTAGTGTCCTCAGTATTTACCAGTATATATTCTCTCACGATCGTTTTCTTTTTCTCAACGGTAGGTTTTTATATTTAGGCCAATACCCCTGTAGTTCTTCGTTGGACGGGTCGGTATAGTTCTCGGCTAGCACTCTGCTGGGCCCGCGTTCGAGTCTCCTACTGGCCAATGAAGAATTAGAGGAATTTATTTATGGTATAATGTGGTTCGGATTCCACAATAAGCTGTACTGTAGGTCCCGTTGCTAGGTAACCAATTGGTTCTTAGCCACGTAAAATAAGTCTAATCCTTCGGGCAGCCCTCTCTAGGAGAGCTGTTAATGAGCTCAGTGGTCTGGTTAAACTAAGGTATACTTATGCCAATACCCGAGTGTCTCCTGCCTGAGTATCCTTTTTAAGAGTTCCTTTTGTTTAGAATTCCTGTTATTAGCTTTAGTACTCGTGTCTCTTGAGTTACTGCGTGCTACTCGTTCTGACGAGCTTCACGCTTCACAAGCAGATGTAATGTCACGACGACTCACTGTTCAGT
>NC_089768.1:22037500-22082500 GCF_040412425.1 Macrobrachium rosenbergii | reverse complement strand
AGTCAGCTGCCGTATTTGCTTGGATAAGAAAACTTTCTTATTTAAATACGAGTTTTATGGGTCTGTTTACCAAGACTGCTGGGCGTTGCCTTTTTTTTTTTTTTTGCTTCAAGTACTTGAAGGCAATTATGCAAATTCAGCGCAATTAACTAAAGAGAAATTGTTTTCTGTGACTGAACGATATCTCGTAGAAGTCTATGTGCTATTAACTCCGTACAAAGAGAGGCATCTTTAAGGACAGAAACAGGGTATGCGTGTCTGTGTGTGTGTCTGTGTGTGAGCGTGCTTGGATGTGTGCGTGTGATTGGGTGTGCAACATGCAAACACACACACACAATATATATATATATATATATATATATATATATATATATATATATATATATATATATATATATATATATATATATATATATATATATATATATATATACATATATACACATTCATATATGCATACATACAGACACATATATATGTATATGTGTATATATATATATATATATATATATATATATATATATATATATATATATATATATATATATATATATATATATATATAAGCATATTCCCTTCAGATCCATGGGAATTGCTTAGGCCAGGACCCTGTAACAGCATAACCCAAAAATACTTGCTGAAAACCGGAAGTGTAATATTTACTGGCTGCACCCACTCTAAGGGAAAAGTTTATACTAAATACTTATTGATATATGTATGTATGTATTTTGTGTATATATATATATATATATATATATATATATATATATATATACATACCTAGTCAAACATATACAAGTGTATATATAATATATATATATATATATATATATATATATATATAATTATACATATTCAAACGTATACAAGTGTATATGAATATGTATATATATATATATATATATATATATATATATATATATATATATATATATATATATATATATATATATATATATATATATATATATATATATATATATATATATATATATATATATATATATACATAAATATATATATGGCAGTATTTAACATAAGAAAGTTACACACACACACTGTTTTACCCAACTAGTCCTTTTTATCAATGCCACATCATATATGATACGTGAAAGAAAAAATATTGTGTAAAACATCTATTATTGATATAGATGATAACCTGTTTCACAGTTTCAAGACCGTATTATAATGAGAATGACAAACTACTATTTTTGTATAGGTCGTTACATGCTTCGAATTTTCATTAATTGTTGAAATGAAGACATTAACAGCCCTGATAAAATTCTCAATGATTTTTACAAGGTATGAAGGAATCCTGCGCGTAGGAAGTAGGAAGTCTTTATACCTAAACCTTAAGAAAACATGTAAAAAATGCGCCGAAATTTCTTTCGCGCAATCGAGTTTTCTGAACATTGTATATTCAAGACCACCGAAATAGATATATCTTTCGGTGGTCTCGGTATAATGCTGTATGAGCCTCTGCCCATGAAACTTTAACCACGGCCCGATTGTGACCTGTCTTATACCCTTGCCAGAAGCGCGATTATGGCTAGCTTTAACTTTAAATAAAATAAAAACTACTGAGGCAAGAGGGCTGCACTTTGGTGAGCTTGATGGTTGGAGGGTGGATGATCAACATACCAATATGCAGCCCTCTAGCCTCAGAGGTTCTAAGACTGAGGGCGGACAGAAAAAAGTGAGGACAGAAAAAAGTGCGGACAGAATAAAGTGCGGACGGACAGACAAAGTAGGCACAATAGTTTTCTTTTACAAAAAACTAGAAATTATCTCAGTGATATCTGTAGGTCCACCCTGTAAACAACAGGAAAGTGGCCACTCCGGACCTTTTGAAAGAATATATTTCAGTATATTTCCCAACATTTCTTTCACCCATGGCATATCGGAAGAGAAATTTAAATTCGATTTTCTAATTACTAATCTTCAATCTGTCAGGATGAGCCTCAAGGGCATTATCAAATTCAGATCATAATTGAACGTTGTATAAATATTTCCTCCGAAAATTGGAGTTCCCCCTTGTGTAAAATCCTGAGACAGAGACCAGGGGTCGATGACAAAAAGAGAGAATAACACAAAAGCCACAGAGATTCGATCAGAATTGAAATATAAAGAAATGCATTTTGGCTCAAGCGCGGCTTCTTATAGTAATTAGTAGAATTTCGTCCTAAAAGCTTTCGCAGAATTACGTTGATTTAAAGAAAAGCAAATGGAATAATGAACTTTATTGAATTAAAAGAAAATAAGAAATGGAAAGTGAGCGTATTTTTGTCTTGTTCCATTATTCTTCCTCGTTTATTTATTCGTTTATTTTCGGCTTTTTAGTTTTCTGTAAAAGAAAGCTATTGTGCCGGCATTGTCTGTCCGTCCGCACTTTATTCTGTCCGCACTTTTGCTGTCCGCCCTCAGACCTTAAAAATACGAAGGCTAAAGGGCTGCAAATTGGCAAGTTGGTTTCTACCCTCCAATCATCAAAAATACCAAATTGCAGAGCTTTAGCCTCAGTAGTTTTTATTTTATTTAAGGTTAAAGATAGCCATAATCGTGCTTCTGGCAACGATATGGGATAGGCCACCACCAGGACGTGGTTAAAGTTTCATGGGCCGCGGCTCATACAGCAATATACCAAGACCACCGAAAGATAGATCCAGTTTCGCTGGCATTGATTATGCGCTTTAGCGGCTGTACAGAAAACTCGATTGCGCCGAAGTTTCTTCGGCGCATTTTTTACTTGTTATCTGTTATTTCCCAATCCTCGAGCGACTGCTTTCTAATTTTGTTCTACGTTTTCTGTCCCAAAAAAATAAAGATAAGATAAAGATGAAAAATAAGTACAGTATATTGCCAGAGTTTGCAACAAGAAAAATTGATTGTGGCTGTAGTTTTTATGTAGGATAAAAAAAAATAATGAAAATGACTTTCCAATAGAGTTTTTCGTTCAATAAACATGTCAGATTTGTTTTAGACTTACGTTCCTTTAATTTCTTTATTCTGCTTTTGTTTTTCATTGCTCTATCAGATCATCATATACAGGTTACGCAATCGGTCTTAACTCTTCTGCGTCTGATGTGTTTTGTTTGTACTTTTAATCTTATGAATGTCTGTGTTTACTGTCATACTTGAACGCTGAAGAGGTTCCTACTTTAGGAGAATCACCACTCTCTCTCTCTCTCTCTCTCTCTCTCTCTCTCTCTCTCTCTCTCTCTCTCTCTCTCTACTCTGATTCTTGTACTCTATCGTACTTTATTTCAAGAAAATACTATAACGGACAGTTACATTAACGGATAATTTTCGTAATATGTATTGTGTTACACGGAACACGTAAGCCCTTTCAATAATATTACCACTAACTTTTTAAGTGAGACGATCATTTCGATTTTCTTGAGAGAGCAGGTTTTCGTGTTCTGCCTCACACAGACACATTAGTACCCTTTAGAATATATATCTCTTTGAAACAGCATTGGCTATTTGTAGAAACCATTTTTTCTGAGAAAAACATTTGCTTTTATTCCTTTGAATTTGCTATCCATAAAATTTTCAGCTATCCGTCGTTCGCCTTTGGTTGAGGTAGTTCCAGGATGTATTTTCCACCTTACAGAATTTCGGCCTCTTCCATCAGACTGCTCTAGTCTGTTGCAAGTTTCAGCAGTGTTAGGTATTTTACAAGGTAATGCTTTAACATTGCAATCAACCAACCTTTTTTATCCGAGTTTAAGACAGAGAGAGTTTTCAAAATGTGCTACCCTCTGGTGCTCTCCACAGAGAGAGCTAAGGACCTCATATGCCGCTGACCTTTTGCGACCAGTAGAGGTCACCCACTCACGGACTGCGTAGGCCACTGTGGGCTGATCGGAAGGCTAGTGGTTCAGCGAATAAGTGATGTCTATAATTATTTGTTGTGTTCCTTTTTAAAGAAAGCTTCTCAACTCTTAAGTCTCAAACAGATGATGCTTTCTTTTCCTCTCCTTTCAAAGTTAAAAAGAATCAGTCTTTTATTCTCTAATGAAAAATCGTCAAACTAAAAACGTATCCTCTGTTGCCTAATATTTCATATTAATAAATCACGTTTCAAAGAAACTGCTAAGAAATGCATAAAATGCTGTTGCAATCAATTACATAAATGTATCATGTATTTATATATTCAATTATTTTCATTTTTATATTTTACAATTATTCATTCTGACGTATAATTCATACTTTTGAAACAATGCTATGAAATAAAAGGCCTTTTTTCATTGCATGGCTTTGAATACCGCCGACAAGTCGTAATCGAAAAAATATAATTAAGATTTTTTATTTCACTTGAACGTATAGCATTTAAGAGGATTTTGGTCTTGTTTGCAGTAATCACGCTTCTTTTGTTTCGCAAGCTTTCAGTTTTTCTCCATCGCTGTGAATGGAGACTGGAAAAAACCGAGGGCCTCTCATTCTCCGCAAAATTTCGTTCTGTTCGGTATTTTGAATTCGAATAATAATCCCTCTCTTGCAAACCGAACTTTCAAAAGCATTCATTAAATTTTGTATTTTGGGGATCTCACCAGTATCCTTGCAAGAGGTTATATGCCAGCAATTTAGAAAGACACTGTAAGAGGTACGAACATTTGTGTAATTTACTAATCCCTTTCATGTTTTCATAGGACCACTTTTGTTTTACAGATGAACAACTTAGTGCCCCATGAATGAAAAACAAATATTATTCTTTTCACTCCATTTAATCATGCTGCATTGCTTTTTTGAATTAATCAGCTCCTAATCTCGTTCAGCCACTTAATCAGTCGGTCACCTTAGACGCGAGAAGCAACAGCCTTCAGAGTGAGGGGGATACTGTCACCTCCCATTTAGATACCGGCGTTTTGATTTCCAGCTAGGGCAAGGTGGCTCCATCTGATAATAGTGGGACATAATGACTCCCCCTAATTAACAGTGTTGCCATATTAGTTTCCTCTAAATGACTTACAGTAAAGATGCTTAAAAGATTACCTGGTTGTTTAGCATAAGGAATTTTTTAAGGGTGTGTTGTGACGTGTGCTGTGTATCCAGTCCTTTTAACCACAGAAGGACCAAGGATTTCGAACTAATGACATCTAGCAAGGACATCTACTAAACTAACTGAGAGCATAACGATCATTTGTAGCGCTCTTTGGAAAAGAAATTTTCTTTGGATTTGCAATTTTGTAATTAGTTGGTATGACTGCATTAGAAAAGAACGTTCATTTATCTCGAAAATGGGAAATTGTTAACGATTAATCTATAGTTTCGTTCTAATCACTAATCAGTCAAGTACTTTTAAACTATAGTTTCACTCTCCTTTCTAACCAGTAAAGCACCATTAATTTGTACATTCATTTCTACTTTCTAAACAGTAAAGTAAATTCAGTGTATAGTTTCACTCTACTTTCCAACCAGTAAAGTACAATTAATCTATAGTTTCACTGCTTTCTGTCCAGTAAAGTACAATTAATCTACAGTTTCACTCTTCTTTCCAACCAGTAAAGTACAATTAATCTATAGTTTCATTCTACTTTCTATCCCGTAAAGTACAGGTAATCTATAGTGTCAATCTACTTTCCAACCAGTAAAATACAGTTAATCTATAGTTTCACTATACTTTCTATCCAATAAAGTACAGTTAATCTGTAGTTTCACTCTACTTTCTATCCAGTAAAGTACAATTAATCTATAGTTTCACTCTGCTTTCTGTCCAGTAAAGTACAGTTAATCTACAGTTTCACTCTACTTTCCAACCAGTAAAGCACAATCAATCTATAGTTTCATTCTACTTTCTATCCAGTAAAGTACAGTTAATCTGTAGTGTCAGTCTACTGTCCAACCAGTAAAATACAGTTAATCTATAGTTTCACTCTGCTTTCCAACCAGTAAAGTACGGCTAGTCTATAGTTTCGCTCTGCTTTCTATCTAGTAAAGTATAATTAATTTATAGTTTCACTTTACTTTCTATCCAGTAGAGTACAATTAATCTGTAGTTTCACTCTGCTTTCTATCCAGTAAAGTAAAATTAATCTATAGTTTCACTCTACTTCCTATCCAGTAAAGTACAATTAATCTATAGTTCCACTCTGCTTTCTATCCAGTAAATTATAATTAATCTATAGTTTCACTCTACTTGTCTATCCAGTAAAGTGTAATTACTCTATAGTTTCACTTTACTTTCCAGCCAGTAAAGTACAATTAATCTGTAGTCTCACTCTACTTTATTGGTTAGATTTTTTGTCCCCTGTTGTGTGTGTGCGTGCGTGAGAGAGAGAGAGAGAGAGAGAGAGAGAGAGAGACGCCAAGGGTTGCTAACCTCCCAGTAATAATGATTAAAAGCTCTCACAAATAAGCAATATTTATTTTAGTATAGTTGCATATCCGTAACTAATAACACGGTTGTTTGTGTGTTTGTATGTATGTGTATATTAGGTCTGATCTTTGTCACCATGAGCAATGATAGTGTCATTATGCATCCATTCTTGGGTCATAGTGACATATGGCTGGGGTCAGAATAATGAAAGCGAGCTCAGTAAAGGGAAGTACGGACCCGTCAGATAAACACGGCATTAGAAAAGGAAATGATTAACCAAAGATAAGGCTGAAGCGTCACCATAAAGCTACATTATCAATGAAAAAGCGAGAGAGAGAGAGAAAAAACAAGCAATGTGGACTTGCAATATCTGAACTCCATAAACCGACAGAGGAAAGATCTTCAAAAGGCCAGCGAGATGAAATGGGTCATTTTTCCTCTCGATTATTGTTTGACCAGGAACGAATAGTTTGGCCAACCTTGTGTAGAGCGAAGCAGAGGGACGTTCGGGGGGACGGACGGACTCAGAGGAGGAAGGGGGGAGGGGTTATTGTTGAGGGATGGGGGTGGAGGGAAGGAGAGAGAGTGGAACATCGCTGACGGAGTGACGGGTCTGACTGCCGAATATGTATGTCATCTGGTCATGAACGTATGTAATGGAGGTCGACGAGTTGCAATCGGGGAGTTTTTTTCAGTTTTGTTTTTTCTCGCTTTTTAAAGTTGCCCTCTGCATTTTACGAGTTATTGTTCTGAGGGGAAGAGGAGGGAGTGAAAGAGTAAACAAACCAATTTGCTGCGTGAGAAAAAACTCTGGAGGGCATAATAACGATGGTTTAGTGTGCCATTTTATAGGCAATTACCCTATGGCTAATTTCTCTATCATTTCAAGCGATGAATAATCATGACTACTTGGAGTTTGAACCGTAAAATATTACAAACGAAAGGGAAGTGAAAAATTTACATATCTCTTCAATTTTCCAAATCGCTCCTTGAACCGAAAAATAAAGAAACTATACAAATTCCTTGAAGTGATCTGTACACACTTGACTCAGGCTTCGATCACCTACGCGCTGAAACCTTCCAGGAACTTGTTACGGGATAATCATATTTCTTAGAGAGAGAGAGAGAGAGAGAGAGAGAGAGAGACTAGAGAAAGAGAGGGAGAGAGACAGACAGACAGACGTCATTTAGCCAAAACAACTGGCGGTCAAAGCTAGGAACTTCATATCGATTTCCCGAAGTAGTACGTTTCTTCTCTAGTAACAGACCTCGGTTACGTATTTATTTGCTTTTCTTTCTTATTTTGAACACACACACACTCACACACACTCACACACACACACACACATACACACACACACACACACACATATATATATATATATATATATATATATATATATATATATATATATATATATATATATATATATATATATATATATATATATATATATATATATATGTTACAGTAAGATTGTGAAACCAGGATTTCACAAAATTCCTGAAATTTTCAGGGAATTCGTGAAGTCACCAATTCACTTAGGAACGCTTGATCCCTGAGGGACTAGTACTAAATACAGCGAAACAGTGATTCATCTACACTGTTTTGCCGTGTAACTAGCCCCTCAGGGATCAAACGTGTTTCGCCATGTTTAGTAGGCTATTGCCCTCGTGGATCAAACGTCCCCAAGTGCATTTGATCCCCAAGGGGCTAGTACTAAACTTGGTGAAACACATTTGATCCCCAAGGTCAGAAGTTAGATGAATCAGGAAGGCTTGGTTTCACGGTCATCAGGCTTATCCGTCATCACTCGAGAAGCCAAATTCCTTTGCATTTACATGCTTTTATTTAACTTGTCTTCTGCGCCCATCTGTCTGTTTGGTTCAAATCTTGTAACTCAATTTTTGACCTGATCCCTTCATCCAATGGACTTGAAATTTTGCATGGTTACTCAATCCCGGTGACAGTACAACCTTGCATAATCAGTGGGTCAGCAATGACCTCTAGTGGCCCTTCAGTGACTTCCCCCAGTATATCACAATTTGTATGAAACTCTTCGGATTTTTTATACCTTCTTTGGCTTGGACCAATAAGTTAATAACTCTACGAAGTTTTCAAACCTTCTTTGGCTTGTTTTAGTTACAATCATAAATCAATTACAATTTCTGTAAAATATAAAAAGTATAAAATGAAAAAAATATTTGTAAACAATTTTTTAAACACACTTTTATTAAACTGCGCTAAAAAGTAAAAAATAATTTTTGGGACACACCAGGATTTTCTCACAATTAATCAAGTCTAAAAATAAAAGAGGGGGCGCTAAACATGGAAGGAAATGCTACAAGAAATAAGAAAATATATTTATTTTCTTGTAGCATTTCCTTCCATGTCTGGCGCCCACGCTTTTATTTTTGTAGACATGATTAGTTGTAAGAAAATCCTGGTGTGTCTCAAAAAATTATTTTTTACTTTCTAGAGCATTTTAATAAAAGCGTGCTTTTATTATTTTATGTATTTTTTTAGGATTAACTCAGTATGTTTATTGTCAGCTTTAATTTGTTAGTTTTCAGTCTTATTTGAATGCATTTTTTTCTCCATACGGCTTTCCCTTCTTTTGGAAAGTTTGTAGGAAAGAAGATGCTAGGCCCACAATGTTTTTGGGGATGGAAGGGTGAAAGGAGAGGTGAGGGGGTGAGATGACCCCAGAGGACTCATTTGCTCCCATTTTATAACTGGGTGAACTGGTGGGCTTCTTCGGCGCAATCGAGTTTTCTATACAGCCTTTACAGCGCATAACCAAGGCCACCGAAAAAGGATCTATCTTCCGGTAGTCTCGGTATAATGCTCTATGAGCCACGGCCCATGAAACTTTCAGCCACGGCTAGGTGTTGGCCTGTCCTATATCGTTGCCAGAGGCACGATCATGGCTAACTTTAACCTTAAATAAATTAGAAACTACTGTGGCTAGAGGGTTGCAATTTAGTATGTTTGATGATTGGGAGGTGGATGATCGACACACCAATTTGCAGCCCTCTAGCCTCAGTAGGTTCTAAGATCTGAGGCGGAGAGAAAAAGATCGGAAGGACAGAGAAACAGCCATCTCAATAGTTTTCTTTTTCAGAAAACTAAAAAGTGAGAAAATAGTCTTGGAGAGCTTCGAGTTTAAAAGTTTGCATTCAAAAGACAAGACTAAAAACGGATATACAACTCAAGTCTGGAAAGTTAAGAGACGCAGTTTTTAAAGAATGGAAATCTGAAACTTATGCTCACTTTGAGTGACTCTGTATTCACTTCTCCTTGCTTCTTCCTTTCAAATGATAAGGAGTTTTTTTTTTTCATTTCTTCTATTTTTCGATATTGTCAGAAGCCGGTTTTGAGAGGTCTTGTAAAATAAAGCAGTGTAATTACTCATATCGGGAAGATGTAATTTTAAAGAAAACGTTTCTAGCATAATAGATGTTTATAAGTATTACAAGAGTTGCCAAATATTACAAAAAAAAAATACCGCAATTTATTTCCAGCAATGCAGGCAGGTACAGAAGAATTACTTGAAACTGGTGGAAGGACGAAAGAAGCATTCTGATTATCCATAAACCGACCCACGAAAAGGGAGAGAGAGAGAGAGAGAGAGAGAGAGAGAGAGAGAGAGAGAGAGAGAGAGAGAGACTCGCTGTTTCTCAAGCAGACTGTCAAAAGGTATCAAATAATTTGAAGGGATGGAGTAACTAACAAGACTTTTGATATCCACATTTCAGTGTTCAGCCTAGAAAGATTTCTTTCAAAATACACCTGAAGTCTTTGAACTAATGGCAAAAAACCTTTCCTATAAAGATATAACGATTATTGTGCCCGAATCGTCGCTGAAGGTGGATTTTGACTCTTCTTCGAAGCTTAATATACTTGTGGATACTAATTAGCAGTTTTTCGGGGTTTGTGATCCGATTGGCTGTGTATACACCGATAGTTCAAAGAAGGAGTGGTTGGAAAGACCCTAGAATTTTTTATTTTTATTTCCTTTTTTTTTTTTTTTTTAGGTGTATACTTTTTAAAAGATAGTTAGCTTTCTCCTTCATGGAACACTCCCGGACTCGAAGCTTATTGTTTGTAGTCAACAATATCCACCCTTATCATGGCTATTTAATGAACTGTAGAAATGCATACTTCAATCTAGGTGGCATAGGCTGTATTTCATATAGGAGAACGTTTTAATTAGCTAATATAAAAGAACCTGTAATAATGATTAGGTTTTTACTTTAGAAGACTTGACAAGGTATCCAGAAAGATTTAAACTCACAGAATGAGGGGAAATAACAGAATTTGTCAAAGGAATTGGTGTATAAGTAAAGTGCTTCTTACATAAAATAATGAATGGGGATAGAGTATAAAAGGCTATTTTATGAACGTATTGCTGAAATACAATGTTGTTAATGGCTCATTTCTGTTCCAGAAATGGAGGGATGAATACGTCAATAGCTGCTGTTCTGATTTTCCTTGAAACTATCTGTTCTTAAGGAAACAAAATGTCGTTGAAAATAATGCCCAGAGGCACAATACACACACACACATATATATATATATATATATATATATATATATATTTATATATATATATATATATATTTGTATATATATATATAAATGTATATATATATATATATATATATATATATATATATATATATATATATATATATATATATATATATATATAGGCATATAAAGCAATACCACGAAGGAAAGTGAAACAAAGAGTGGTGCTAGGCCTTTCGACTTACTGTCCTTTACTTAGCAGAGTCTGGTAAGTAAACGACAGTAAGTCGAAAGGCCTAGCACCACCTCCGTTGTTTCACTTTCCTGCGTGGTATTGCCTTCATTTATACATTCATCACGTTCCATATTTTCGTGATTCAGTTATACATACATACATACATATATATATATATATATATATATATACATATATATATATATATATATATATATATATATATATATATATATATATATATATATGTGTGTGTGTGTGTGTATGTGAATATATATATATATATATATATATATATATATATATATATATATATATATATTATTTATTATATATACTGTATATTTATATATATATGTATATATGTAGTCTTCGCCAATAATAATAATAATAATAATAATAATAATAATAATAATAATAATAATATTTACAGTGTTGCGAATCCTGAATCTGACGGTGAAATATTCCCGCCCGCTGAGTCTCGGAGGAAAATAGAGAATCCTTTTGTGTTCGCATGAGAGATGAGAGAGAGAGAGAGAGAGAGAGAGAGAGAGAGAGAGAGAGAGAGAGAGAGAGAGAGAGAGAGAACGAGTTGGTGCTCAGACTTCAAAGGTTAATCTGAATGGAAATGCCGTGTTATTATGGGGCTACACCGGATTTCCATATTTCCATTTTTGGGCGCTTTTTCGATGAAAGACATTTCGTATTTTATCTCGTCTCTTCCATTCCCTCCCTTTCCATTTCTTCCGTGATTCTGTCTACCCTTTTACACTTTTATTTCTCTCTCTCTCTCTCTCTCTCTCTCTCTCTCTCTCTCTCTCTCTCTCTCTCTCTCTCTCTCTAGTTCTTCCTTAAATCTGTTCCATTTTACACTTTTATCTGTCCGTTGATTTCTCTCTCTCTCTCTCTCTCTCTCTCTCTCTGGTTCTTCCTTAATTCGGTCTTCCATTTTACACTTTTATCTGTTTGTTGGTTTCTCTCTCTCTCTCTCTCTCTCTCTCTCTCTCTCTCTCTCTCTGTATTCCTTCCCCTTTCTAGTTCTTCCTTAATTCTGTCTACCATTTTAAACTTTTATCTGTCTGTTGGTTCATCTCTCTCTCTCTCTCTCTCTCTCTCTCTCTCTCTCTCTCTCTCTCTTTCTAGTTCTTCCTTAATTCTGTCTACCATTTTACACTTTTATCTCTCTCTCTCTCTCTCTCTCTCTCTCTCTCTCTCTCTCTCTCTCTCTCTCTCTTCTAGTTTTCCTTAATTCTGTCTACCATTTTACACTCTTTCTCTCTCTCTCTCTCTCTCTCTCTCTCTCTCTCTCTTCCTTAATTCTGTCTACCATTTTACACTTTTATCTGCCTCTCTCTCTCTCTCTCTCTCTCTCTCTCTCTCTCTCTCTCTCTCTCTCTCTCTCTCTCTCTCGTTCGTTCTTCCTTAATTCCGTCTACCCTTTTACACTTTTATTTGTCTGTTGGTCCACCATCTCTCTCTCTCTCTCTCTCTCTCTCTCTCTCTCTCTCTCTCTCTCTCTTGTTCTTTCATTTACATCAACTCAAGATATATGTTTTTAACTTCTTCAGTTCCACCCACTTTCTGAACTCTTCTTCCACCCTCCTCACCTTTTAAATTTCAAGCTACCTATTCTTTTTTTTTTTTCTTAGTGGTTTTGGGCCTTATTTTACTGCAGATTCACTTGTTAGTAATAAGCCTCTTGAATATTCGTTTTGAGTATATTAAGCAATTTTTTCTTCTGTGTTCTGTGACTGTGTCCTTTCTTGTCAGTTATGCTTTGCTTAGTATTAGAGTTGCTAGTTACTGTAACTGAGTCATTTAAAGAACATTTTCAATGGTTTAATCATGTGGTACCATGAAACCAGTCTTCTCCAACTTTTGCCTGTGCCATAGCCTCTGTAACATACTACCTTTAAGTATGTTTTCTTTTACTTGTTGTTATTCATTCAGTGAATATTGAGTTTGTCTTTATAGAATTTAGTTTTGGTGCTTATTTTTCTGGAATAAAGTTAAATATACCTTAGTTTAACCAGACCATACTTTTGGCCTTGACCTGTTTTTGAAGGTCAGAGATTAACTTCAGTGTCAACACTATATTTTTATCTTACGCGGACAAAATTCAATAGCCAGGTACCTTGATGGTTAGTGATTACTTAAAGAAAAAGGTCGCCTTTACCTATTTTCCAAGGTCAGAGGTGATGAAATTTGATTTGGGCTTCTTTGCCCAAATTGAACTACATTTACATTATGTACTGCATCAAATATACACCACTGCAATTAGATTTTTTCAGTGAAGGTATCATATTCTAGTATCTGTTCGTCAGAACATATTCAGGAAAATGTAGTTTTTGTTAATACCTTTATCATTTCATAATATTTATGAAATACAATGTAATATCTCTTAGTGCTGGTTTAAAAGCCATAGTTAAAATCTGTTACCTGCTCAATAATTAGGTCATTATTGGTGTGAAAACGCAGCTTCTCAACATGTTTAAATTAGTTAAAATCGCCTCACTGCAGTCAGTGAATTTCAATGCTATAGTTGTCTGTGACATTTAAAAGGCACACTACTCCTGGAGTTGAAGAAATGAAATTTACGCTGTTATGTTAGACCTAACCCAAAACCAAAGGATTGGTTAGGCTACGTGAAGTGTCGTCATGATATGCCGTGAAGTTTGGTGTGCTTTGCATTTGCCAATTCAAAAGGCAAAGCAGTTTGTAAAGCAGCGGGAGTTCTTTACTGAGTTAAAACATCTTATGAAACATGGACAAGCACGAAGTATTCTGATTGGTCTAATTCACACAAGAAAAAGTTAAGTATACCTTAGTTTAACCAGACCACTGAGCTCATTAACAGCTCTCCTAGGGCTGGCCCGAAGGATTAGATTTATTTTACGTGGTTACGAACCAATTGGTTACCTAGCAACGGGACCTACAACTTATTATGGAATCCGAACCACATTACAGCGAGAAATGAATTTCTATCACCAGAAATAAATTCCTCTAATTCTTCAATGGCCGGTCGGAGAATCAAACGCGGGCCAGCAGAGTGCTAGCTGAGAACGGTACCCATCCCTCCAATGAGGAACTAATTCACACAAGAAAATTTTTATAACAATGGTAGGGGGAAAGAGGTGAGACCATATATATAGGAGTAATTGCTTTTCCCTTTGTGGATGCATAAAATTATTCTGACAGCATTCACCTTTGTATCACCATTGTTTGATGCATTTTTGTATAAAATAAACAGCCATAATGTAGATTCTCACAGATTCACCATGAATTATAAAATGGAAGCGTTTTTAGATTGGCCAACGATCCACAAAGTCATGGTTACGCTCGAATTAAGCATCACACTCAACCAACTGCACCACTAACACGATCAGGATTTCATTAAGGACTTTCAGCTACTCCTTTTTGCACTATTAAACATGAGTAACAGCAGCAAGGAACCACATGACTTGCATAGGTATCATATTGTCAAGTATAGAAATCGTATCATTATTAAAGATTAAAAAACATTAGTCACCGTGCATGGCAAGGTTAGGCTCATATCACAATTTTCTTGGTACAGCTTTGCTAAGATATTAAACAGGTATCACTTATTGTTTTCCTAAATATGTATGGCGATTACGAAGCATAGGAAGCAGTTGTTTGGCTTCATGTATACACAGCAGGACTAAAATCAGTCAATTGATGGGAATAGGCCTACAATTACTGTATTCTGTGTACCTTATTCATTACACCGATTTCGGTAATTTAAACATTATAGGTTTTCAGTCCAATTCTAAATAAATTCATTTAGATAAAAATTCGATTAAAACAAACAATTTTCTTCAACCCATTACAATGAACTTTCCACAGGGATGTCCATTTCAGTTTGAATTACTATTAAACCCGGATATTTTGCAAAACTGTTCTCTATCCTCCTCCACCGTCAACGTTATTTTATAATTCACCCGAGGGTCATACGGCCTACACTCGCCAGCAGCGTCCCCTGTTGGGCCAACTAAACTTTCCACCCACTCTGTATCCGGTCGACAACTTTCCATTACTTCCAGCCTCTCTCGGAACTCTCAATTTCTTCCAGTTTCTAAGATGGAGGGAAAACGAGGCTTGAATCGGGGCTACGGGAAAGATGCTCCGAAGAAAAGCGTTTAAAAACACTCGTATTTATAATTATATCAAGCCAATGTTTATCTTCATCTATATCGGATGTTTCGTAATATAGAAAGACGGATAACGTTAATTGTCCCTTTGAGATTGAACGGTTGTTCCTTTGAAATAAAACGACTCATTTCCACTGCAATATATCAAAGAGATTTATTACCGTTCGTTTCTTAAAAGTGTCGGTCAATCTAGTGGGGTCTTTTACCTAGATACTGAATAACTGAAAATTATACGATGTGAGGCGATTAAACCTTGGTTATAACCATGAGCTGGAGTAAAATATTCTCAAAAAGAGCCGTCTAGCCAACTAAACTGCCAGAGGTACGAGGATGTTGTCTGGAAGCGTAGCACGTGCCGCTCTTTAGTCTGTACCCACGGCCACCCTTCTTATTCCTTGTATTATTGCTCTCTCTCTCTCTCTCTCTCTCTCTCTCTCTCTCTCTCTCTCTCTCTCTCTGTGTGTGTGTGTGTGTGAGTGAGTGAGACCGTGTGCACGACCAACAATGACTTTCTGGTAATATAAAGATATGGAATTTAGGCAAAAGTTAACCTTCAAAAGTTGAAATTATTCAAAAGAAATTCATACTGTATTTTTACGCTTTAACAGAACGTTAGCGAGAAAAGCGAAGTTTCAAAGGTAACTGTTTAGAACAATAACGGCATATTTTATCTCTAAAGGTATTGAAATTCAGATTTCTGGAAGATTAGAAATTCAGATTTTCCAAGAACTAGACTGAAATACCCACTCGCATTAATATAATATTAATGAACTAAGTTTATAGGTATTTGAACACGTCCGTAGCAGAAGGTCGATCTCATCAAGTTTTCCCTTCAGCCACGGACGGAATTAGGAAATAATCTAGTCATTATCAAAGAATAGCCAGATCGAAATACCAATATTCTGTAGAGCACGTGTAGTACTAGCGACGAGCATCGAGTTGCTAGGAGGGAATAGATAGGTGGCTGTCATGTGAAATGTAATGCTTCATCGTCTTGATGCACTCTCTCTCTCTCTCTCTCTCTCTCTCTCTCTCTCTCTCTCTCTCTCTCTCTCTCTCTCTCTGCGGGGTCGAAGTTATGGGTCTAGGTTCAAGAGTTTGTTTCAGTCGATCTTCATCTTTAGGTATGATGTTGACCAGAATTCATAGTGCTGATTGAGTTAGCTAAATATGGAATTAAGGGCAAATAAAAAAAGAATGAGTAAATCTCTGAAATACTTTGCAATCCGTTTAAAGCTTCATGGCTTGATGGAAACATTCCGCCCGGTACTGCAGTGATTCTGCTCTCTCTCTCTCTCTCTATCTCTCTCACCATATCCTTTCTCTTCCTGAATAATGGAGGACAAAACTCTCTCTCTCTCTCTCTCTCTCTCTCTCTCTCTCTCTCTATCATTTCCCCCACGTCCCTCTCTCCCCATTCCTGAATAATGAGGGACAGAACTCTCTCTCTCTCTCTCTCTCTCTCTCTCTCTCTCTCTCTCTCTCTCTCTCTCTCTCTCTCTCTCTACATATCCTTTCTCTTCCTGAATAATGAAGGACAAAACTCTCTCTCTCTCTCATTTCCTCTACGTTTCTCTCTCGCCATTCCTGAATAATGTAGGACAAAACTCTCCTCTCTCTCTCTCTCTCTCTCTCTCTCTCTCTCTCTCTCTCTCTCTCCGTTACTTTCCATAAGTTTATCTTGGCGTACCTGCCCCCTTTAATTCCACGCGTTGCTCCGTATCTAAGACGACCATGCAGCTAAAAAGATTATAGACAAAACTCTGAACCATCAGTGCATATTCTCCTGTTAGTTTTTCCATGGTCCCTCTTCTTTGTTTATTTACTTAATTGACCTTACTTTCTGTATGACGTCACATTTCATTTTCCTTTTTTCTTCCGTTCTTTTTTCCCGTTTTTTATGTTTTCGGGTTGTACCATCGTACATCAAGGTGATTTATTCTTTCTTCAAGAAGTGCTTTTCGCTGACTGAAGGCTTTTCACCTTTGATTTAAATAGTTATTTGCTTTCTTTTCTCTGCTGATACATGACTCGTTCGTGTGCGATTTCTTTAACGTTTCTTTGTGCGCTGCCGTTTCCTCTCTCTCTCTCTCTCTCTCTCTCTCTCTCTCTCTCTCTCTCTCTCTCTCTCTCTAAGACATTTAGGTACATATCTGAAAAATTCGTTGGGTATTGCATCTTTTTATTATGGCAGTGAAATTTAAAAGAAATTCTAAACAGATTGGATTGGAAAGGAGAGAGATACCTTGTCTTGTCTATCTATCCACTCTGTGTGTGTGTGTTCATGCGCTTTTCTCACTTAGTGCCGTGTTCTTTTTTTTATTAATTTGTACCCAACGACATAATTCCTGCACTTTGGAGCGCATCCGAGGTGACGAACCGCCTTGTTATCAAGAAAAGAAAATGAAAATAAAATTGTTTTGAGTTCTGCATCACCTTCCCTTTCAAACTTTACCTAATTATATTGCTCATATCCTCTCCTTACAGTACATCCTACCCTAGTTTCAAACAATTTGGAATAATTAATATCAAATATTTAGTTAATATTCAATCAATTTGATGATACAAATATGTTGAGATTATCTGATTTCTCTCTCTCTCTCTCTCTCTCTCTCTCTCTCTCTCTCTCTCTCTCTCTCTCTCTCTCTCTCTCTCACTGTTTTAAAACTTTCGTTTGGTATTCCTGTCTCTTCAGCGTGTAGTTAAGATTACATGGAAAACCCTTATGAAATCCTGAATTGTTTGACAATGAGTAGCCTCTCTCTCCCTCTCTTTTATATACACACTCACAGCTCTCTCTCTCTCTCTCTCTCTCTCTCTCTCTCTCTCTCTCTCTCTCTCTCTCTCTACACACACACATATATATAACTCTCTCTCTCATACACACATATACACAACTCTCTCTCTCTCTCTCTCTCTCTCTCTCTCTCTCTCTCTCTCTCTCTCTCTCTCTCTGAGTATACATGCGTATACATATCTGTGTACCTGGACATATACCGTATGTGTATTTGCTATCTTCATCATAACTACGTACAAAGCTCCTTAAAAAAGAAAAAGTGCCCCAGAGAGAAAATGTTTATAAAACCGGTTGTGAAATCTGTACAAAGAAAGCAACTGCAAATTCAAATAAAATCCATCGTTGATAAGATGAAACTAACCAACAAGCGAATGAGAATGAATAAGAAAAAGAAAGAAATTTGCCAAAAAGAGAAAGGCTGACCCTGATTCCAACGAATCAAAATCACTGAGTTTGTCTTGTAATTCGTTTTAATTGTCTTTCTCGTACACGGACAAATAAGTCAAAGAGGTATATGAAATCATTATTAAGAAGAGTAAAAGGAGAGCGATCTAAGTATTTTCTCTTCGGAAATGGAAAGACGTGCTTGTATACAAATTTGTGAATATTTGTATGTTTGTGTGGACGTGTGAGTGCAGAATATATAAGTGAAAATTCTGCTAGGGTATTTAATTAGGTTACGAGGGAAGAAACAGTGATGTAACGATATAATAATCTAATGAATGAGCGACTACTCCGAGGTGCTAGTACTAAACGCCGTATGGTAATTGTAAAGTTGACGGCCGCACGAAGATATCGTTTATTGATATAATAATATTTGTCGACCACACAACATAGAAATGGGGTGTGATACTCTAATCCCCGAGGGGCTAAAAAAAAATAGTACTAAACACGGCGTCCCAAGGAGATTCCTCCATGTTTAGTGCTAGCACCTCGGAGCAGGGAACGCGTAGATAACAAGTCAAAGTAGCACCGATTTACTTTACTATCCCGGTGACAGGTACATAATCCATTTTGTGATGACTGAGTTTTTGATAAATTTTGTATCTTTGTGTAAATAACCAGCATAAAGTTTGTTAAATTCGATGTTCAACACAAAATACAAATGTGGAAGACACAGAGGCAAAGATATCCAGAGTCAACACAGACTAATCAGATGAGAGTGAACAGAAAAGATAAGAACGAAATTGGAAATTTACGTCGAATCACTGTCGCATTTAGGAGAATGTCTGACCTTTGCCGCGGGGCCATTGTGTATATTTAAAAGCGAGAGAGACAAATTAATAGGCAATTCAGCTGTATCTGGAACAGGTTTTTAGCCAATTAAGTATTGATAAGCTTCGCCGCACGTCTGCCGTCTCTTTCCCCAATCTACCCCTGATAACCCAACCCTCCCTCCATCCCCCGCCCCCACCCCGGGCTCAATCCTACCAGGCCTCCTTCCAGCTAGAGTGCGTTCCAGAATTCTCGGCCTTTGCAAATGACTTAGGAAATTTTAAATATAATAGTTTTCTTTTGGAAATCTAAGTAATTCTAATTTAAGAATTGGTTTCAGTAACGACAGACGGAATAGAGATGCCCAAATGTTGAATCTAGTTATTAATGAATTCTTTACTGCAGACGATCTAAAGTTAAAAATCATAATCATAAAAAAATTACAAAGAATTCAGGCTTAAAAAAAATAGTGCACAAAGACCTCTTCGTAAAAGCTAAAGGAAAATGAAATATTAGCTCTCAGTTTTGCTGGTATTGTCAAACATATAACAGCCTCGCAAAATGCTTGCAGGAGCATCAGTATGGAAGGAGGAGCACGTATTCAAAAAGCTGCCTGAGAAGATTCTCATGTTAAAGAGATTGTCCGTAAAGGTTTGGGCAGCTACGCCATGTTTTAGCGGACGAGTTATGTAAAATTCCTAAAAAGAAATTACCCTCTGCAAATGGCAACCTGCACAGTAAGAAGCAGACTTGATTTTTACCTTATTCAGTTGTTTTAATTTAATTTCCAATGCAAACTGTAAGAGCTAATGGCGGCTGCTTCAATTTTTAGCGGAAGAGTTATGTAAAATTTTGAAATAAATTCCCAAATAAATTCTCCTCTGCAAATGTCATTTCTCAAGGAGACGTGCTTTCTACACCCCATTCAGCCTTCCTAATTACATGCAGTGTGAAGGCAAACTGTAGCAACAAATGCCGACTACATCATTTTTTAGTGGGCAAGTTATGTAGAACGTCTGTTTAAATTATACTCCGAAAACGAGATAGCTGAAGAGAAACATCAAACCGTAGTCTTGAGTTAAACCTTATTCAGTTCTCTTAGCTTCAAGTTGTAGCTACACATGAAAATTATTACTTATGCATATGGCATCTCAGTCCAGGTCAACGGCTCTTTTAGGTACAATTTTAATTTCTCCAGCTTTCCAGTCACCTGTTAATCCACTGCTTGTGTATGAAGATACAGAGATTGCCTCTCTCTCTCTCTCTCTCTCTCTCTCTCTCTCTCTCAGCTTCAGACCAACAACCTCTTTGCACTAACATCATCTTGAATATCTGTGCCAACTCCAATATCCTCCAACGGTGCTGCTTGCATCAATCTGCACCATTCCTCACTCTCAATCTCCCCTTCCATAACCACTTGCTGGGGTGGGAGATTACAGTCAATGCTTCCCGTGAGCTTTTCCGCAGAACCTCTGGAAAATGTATTTTGGGAAATTGTCGAAATATGCGTTTATTTCCACGTGGGTCGAGTCATGCCAATAAAAATGTCGAGATTCATGCTGGGCTAATCTGTGAAAATGAAAAGTCAACACATTACTCTTAGCATCTAGTATGTGAATGCAGATAACGGTAAATTAAGAACTATATAATATAAACGTTCCGTTGTCAGAGGAACAATGGAACCTCATAAAAGATAACAAGTATAATTAACTTAGAAGAGTTTGCAAACACGTATTCGTAGTGGGAAATTTTTAAAAAATGACAGAGGAATAATTGCAGATCCGAGACAAGCATATATTTAGGAAATACTGCGATTGGAAGAGGAATAATCAGATATGAAATTGTGCTTACACGAAGATCATGAGCAGAGAGGAACGAGAACAGAATGGGGTGGCAAATGAGAAGAGTAAATGTTGGGCAACCTATGAAAACTGATCATCTCAGGCTGCTAGAAAAACTAGACGTTATTCAGTGGGCATCTTATGCCCCGTAGGTGGGTTATACGCTGCCGTTCCTTTTACTGTACCTCCTTCCATATTCTCCTTCTTCCATCTTACTTTCCACCCTCTCCTAACAATTGATTCATAGTGCAACAGCGAGGTTTTCCTCCTTTTACATCTTTCAAACTTTTACTGTCAATTTCCGTTTCAGCGCTGAATGACCTCATTGGTCCCAGTGCTTGGCCTTTGGCCTAAATTCTATATTTAATTCAATGCAACAGGCATCTTATGCCCTTAACGCTCCGGTCTTCTTCCACTCAAATGCTGCTTGCCTGGACGTCAGAATTATCTTTGGATATATCTTATCTTACTTGAAATAGTAAAAAGAGGCTATTTCTCCTTCACAGCGATTTTAATTATGATTTAGGTCATCGTCGAATAATTCCAGATTGGTCATGTTCAGTAAATTTAATTCCAGTAAGGAACTTTAGATAATTATCACCATCAGTGTTTGCGTCTCATTGGCATTCACGTATCATTGAGGTCCACCAAAGCTACACGGTGGCCGGTAATAAGTCAAGGGAAAAAAAGTTACAGGAAAAAAGTCACAGGAAAAAAAGTCACAATTTTGGCTAGGAAAAAAGTCACAGGAAAAAGTCACATTAATTTTGGTGGCCGGTAATAAAGTCACGGAAAAATTCACAATATTTCTTGGGGGTCATTATCTTTATGATATTCACAGTCTTTTGTTTATGTTTTAACGGTAATCCCCAACGGGGTTGTACTAAACACGCCGCGAAGGTGGATACATACTAGGTTAAAAAAAAAAAATCTCCAACGGGCTTGTACTAAACACGCCGCAAAGGTGGATACATACCGGATTAAAACCCTTGGGGTTTCACTATATAGGAAAGATTAATGTGACATTTTTTTCCTGTGACTTTTTCCTGTGACTTTTTTCCTGTGACTTTTTTACCTGGGACTTTTTTACCTGGATTCAGCTACACTGGGTGGTACTGTAAGGTATTTCATTCCTTTTGCTTTGACAGTTAGGAAGTCTTACTGGTGGTGTAACTCAATGTTATTGCTCGGAAAATTCAAGGGATTTCTGCTTCTTTAAAGACCCTTTTACTGCGTTACCCAGATTCCACGGTTTAATCCTCAAATACCGATTGTTGACGTTTGCACTTATTTCTTCGCTTTATTTGCTGCCTCCAGCGATTTGTTATTTTGATTTTCACAGATGTCATTCTATTCTGCGGCAAGTAACAGAGATAAATGCATGGCTTTAACACATGAATATGGGAGCGATGATAATAATTCTCCAGTGTAAGCCTACGAAAACTATAACAGAAAAGAGGAGACGTAAGCAAGCACAGGTGAAAAATAAACAAAAGTCGCAAAATATAAATGAATAAATGAAAACTGATTTATCAAAGAGAATTATTTAGCATAAGCAATAAAAGCGAATTGAATGTTGAGGAAAATATCCAAAAATTCAAGAAACAGGACACAAAAGTGTTATTTCAGAGTTGTAAATATATACTTTTAACTTTTAAAAATTTCTGTATTTACCAGAATTGTAGCAAAAACAGCCTCAAAAATTCATCAGATGATCCCAGAGTGCATCTGGTGTTCGAGTGTAGAAAATTCAGCTTATTGGTGATACCATGAATTCCAAAATAAAACTTGTTATCATCATTACTTTAAATGGAAATACTTATAATTTTAAAGCTCGTATTTGGGTTTTTTGTCAGCTTTGTAAGCTCTCTTCATCAGCTTTGTAAACTTTTTCTTTCTCCTTCATCTTTGAACCCTCAGACCTTTCCTCTCTCTTGGGAGAGCGTAGCTTTAAAATAGAAATTGACCAGAGATTTTTGAACGCTTTTATTGGGAGGTGAAGCTAAACTATTCCAGCAACATTGGCTATAACATAGAATAAGCCCAATAAAACTTTAATTAAGTTACACGAAGTTCGAATGAATGAGAAAAGTTCAACTAAGTTCCGCTAAGTTTAGATTAACACTAGGTTTCTTTGTTTTCCATTATTTCGGTTTTCTTTTCATTAAAATCGTTCTGTTCTCTGCTGGAATATTCGTGAGAATATGCAGTGTATAAACCATAATGAATTCTGTATACACGTACAAACTCACACCAATACACACGCATATATATACACGCATACACACACACACACATATAACATATATATATATATATATATATATATATATATATATATATATATATATATAGAAATCATCAACACACAATCACGTGTGGAACAGAAATAAATTTCTGACTCACGTCGGATAGGTCTCTCAGGTGGAAAGCAAGGGCGTTACCCACTGGGCCACAAGTCTCTAAAAGAAGTTGGAACCTGAGTACCTGGGCAAGCTAATAACATACCATGAGTTTTCCCCAACTTCCCGACTCAGTAATGACCCAATAGACAACATTTCATTTGAATTATCCCTTCTGAGTGAATAAGATGAAATCATCAACACACAATCACGTTGGAACAGAAATAAATTTCTGACTCACGTCGGGATCGAACCCAGGTCTCTCAGGTGGCAAGCAAGGGCGTTACCCACTAAGCCTTCAAGTCTAAAAGAAGTTTGAGAGCAACTGCACCTAAGGAATTACCTGGGCAAGCTAACTGCTTGCATACCATAGTTTTCCCAATCCGACTCAGTTGACCCTAGACAACATTTCATTGAATTATCCTTCTGAGTGAATAAGATAGAAATCATCAACACACAATCACGTGTGGAACAGAAATAAATTTCTGACTCACGTCGGGATCGAACCAGGTCTCTCAGGTGGAAAGCAAGGGCGTTACCCATACAAGTCTAAAGAAGTTGAACCTGTGCACTCTGTTGGAATTACCTGGAATAAGCTTAACTGCTTGCATACCAGCGAGTTTTCCCCAATAAACCAGTAATAATAGATTTCTGAATTATCCCTTCTGAGTGAATAAGATAGAAATCATCAACACACAATCACGTGTGGAACAGAAATAAATTTCTGACTCACGTCGGGATCGAACCCAGGTCTCTCAGGTGGAAAGCAAGGGCGTTACCCACTGGGCCATACAAGTCTAAAAGAAGTTGAACCTGAGAGCAACTATATTACGGGAAGTTGGGGAAAACTCGCTGGTATGCAAGCAGTTATAATTTTTGGGTGCATGCTCTCAGGTTCCAACTTCTTTGATATGGCTCCAGTGGGTAATCCACCTTCTGATCCTGACGTGAGTCAGAATATATATATATATATATATATATATATATATATATATATATATATTATATATATATATATATATATATATATATATATATATATATATATATATATATATTATATATATTATATATATATATATATATATATATATATATATATATATATATATAATATATATATATATCTGGTACACACTCTCACTATGTACCTTCTACCTCATTGTGTTCACTTCTAGTCCATCTTTCATCTATTTTGCTTATATAAATTGTTCTCTCACCTACCTCATTGCAAACTCATTGACCCCTTCCTTTCTGCTCCCGACCACCTTAAACTTTACTTCAAGCTAATAATGATAAGAGATACCTCCAGCCACCCGTGTTCTCATCGTTACATCGATTGCTATTCCGTCTTTCCTGGTAGGATCATATAATCTATTAATGAACTATTTTCCTCATCATTTCCTTTTTACCAGATATCTCTGTAAGTATCATCCTTAGTAAGCGATGCATTTTTAACAGTTAATCATCCTCTTAAACACTTCCACAAGACTCTCTTAAATCTTTCTCAGGAACTTCATCACCAACCAACAACGCCTTGTTTGTCAGTCATCTACTTTGCATTCAAATCATCCACCACTTCTACCGTTTGATAATCTTCGAGCCATGCTGGGCACAGGTTTAGAACCTACCTTAGTTGTGTGTTTATAAATTATATATATATATATATATATATATATATATATATGTATATATATATATATATATATATATATATATATATATATATATATATATATATATATATATATATATATATATGTTATATATATATATATATATATATATATATATATATTATATATATATATATATGTTGTATATATATATATATATATATATATATATATATATATATATATATATATATATATATATATATAGAATGACGGCCAACTTGTCATGGATAAGCGTTCTAGTATTGAAACTATTAAGTAAATAACTAAACAAATATCTGTATATATGATATCTCATGAGATCTCATGAGCTGCCCACCTTTAGATGTTAAGTACAGATAGATACAGATACATTACGAAAATTGTACTGTCTAGGAGTGTAGGAAAGAATATTTATGTAATCGCTGTAAATTACAGAGTTGTAATCTCGCGGGATGCTATTATTTTCTCATTTGCATGCAAAGAAAAGGGCAGGGGGGGACGGGAGGGTGTCTGCTTAACAACGAAGCACAACTTTATAGACTTTTGGGGGAAGCTTGTGCATGGCGTGAGTTGCTACTTTTTATTTTGATTAACAAAAATCAAAATTACGTCTGTTCTCAGTGTTCGAGAGAGAAGTAGTGGGTAATTAATTTGTGGAAGAGGAAATGAAAAGGAAAAGAAGGTGTCGATTGATGGAATGGAAAAGGACATTTTAAAAATTAAAGTATTCATTAACACTGAAGAATAAACTTGTCTGCTCTTGGCGTTCGAGAGAGAGGTGGAGGGAAAGAAATATGTGGAAAAGGTGAACGCAGAGGAAACGTAAAGGAAAAGAAGGTGGTGGTTAATGGATTGGAAAAGGACATTTTAAACATTAAGACATTCTTTTACACTGAAAAACGTTCCGTTTTATTCCGCCTAACCATTATGGAGACTGCAAAGGGTAGTATTAACGGTTATCTTTAGGTTTGCTTTACCCAAACCAACTTTAGTGAAAACTCATTTTTCAGTTTACAACTTTACTCAGAGTGATTTAACGGTTACCAGTTACCCTTTCATCATGAATCTGAGTATGGTTGTAGGTGAATACATACGTTAATGCTTTAATATTTCTGAATTTTTCTCTCGTTCACTTTCACGTGTTCACTTCCGCATGCCTAGCGGAATGAAGACCATATGTCGTATTCATCGTAATGCAAAGAAATTTACAAATAGTGCCTCCCAGTTTCTCTAAATTCGTTGGTATTTTTCGTTAACCAGTCAAGAAATTCATTATACTAAGTGGTGGTTGCAGAACTAATTATTGTAGCTTTGCATTGCGTGCATACTTTTTCTCTCAGTGGTGTAACTGTGCATGCATGTTTGTGGTCAGGAAGCAGCAAGGGTTGATGCCCATTGAGTTTAGTGAACTTTAACATAAATTGACTGAACTGGAGTACAAATTGATTGAACTGGAGTACCTGATGATGTAAAAAAAAATAATAAAATAAACAAAAAATGAAATCTGAAGGTGTGCCTAAATGGTTTTATTATTGTATCTTATCTTGTTACGTAACTAATTTCTTCGTAGATTTATTTACTTAGGCAAGTTCATTCCATTTTTGTATATTTGTTGAATAAATTGCAAAGTGGAAAGAGCTTGCGTTGGCAAATAAATATCAACAATATAGATATTTTGAAAGAGTTTAGCATTTTAGATTTTGTTTAATCTTTCCTTTTCTTTCGACCTTCCATTTCTTTTCTGTCTGAATGATTAAAATTCCTATGTAATAACAGCGGTATTAGCCGAGGTAATAACGCACAGAATGACTGTAATTGCCTTCAAGTACTTGTTTAACTTCTTCTCCTGCGTTGTAATTGTAGAGCTTTTGAACGTCTTCATTTCTCTTCGAAGCGATGATTTGCATGATACCCCGAGCATCCCGTGAGTGCTTGCACTCTCCTCTGTGAACCTAATCTAACTCAACAAAGCTTGCGTTAACCCCGTGGCTGATGAACGAGTTTTTTTTTGCTTTTTTTTGTTTTTGTGATGAAGAACAGTTTCCCTGTCATGGGAATTGCTCTCATGGAAGAACAGCCAGTGACCTCAGACGCCAGGTATTTAACAGTCAGTCTGTTAATCACTTAATCAGTCTTAATGAACATTTTACTAATATTCCTTATTTTTTCATCCGTGATCTCAGAGAAAACCAATTTTTTGTATTCTCTATTCTTATAACAACCTTCGGATCTTTCCTAGGTAGTGGCCCCCAAGGGATTTCGGGGGTCGTTATCTAGGACTAATATATATTTCTTGGTGGTCATTATCTTTATGATATTTACTGTCTTTTGTTTATGTTTAAGCGTCATCCCCAACGGGCTTGTACTAAACACGCCACATGGGTGGATACATACCAGGTTAAAACCCTTGGGGGTAGCTATCCAGGAAAGATCCCATCTTTCTTAGCAAGATGGGCACTTCTCTAACGTTCGTTTCATCCTTGACCTCAGAGAAAACCAGGTGTTTTTTCTATTCCCTTAATATTTTCTCACCAAGATGGACACCTCTAACGCTCGTATTTACCACAAAGTCACGCTGACCTGGCAGACTAATTCTGTCCGCACTATTCAAGACTACTTTCTTACTAAGGTAACAAACACTTTCCATGTGTCCATTTGCCCCGACATCTTTCTCATTCTGGCAAATGTCTTTGCGTAGTAATGTTGAATTTAGAGAGAATTTTGACTTTTTTTTTTCTCTTTGTCATAATGCCTCTCGTAACTTGGGTAGCTTGGGGACCTTCGTTTAAATAGTTATATAATGTTGAGATTCAGTCTTATTTATGCTACGTACGTAGCAGTGCACAGTACGCAAAGGCACACACACACACACACACACACACACACACACACACATATATATATATATATATATATATATATATATATATATATATATATATATACTGTATATACACATTAAAGGTAATTCCAAAGACATAACCTATCTTCATTAAGCAAGGCATTAGACGAAGAATGAGCTTCATTCCACCTCGCAGTCAGTCAAGTCCGCTCCGCTAAAGATCGATCCAGGGGAACTTTCTGGAATCGCCGCCGCTGGAATGAAGGCTTTGGCCGATTCGTTATCTGTCCATGAAAGCTGAAAGACAGTCAAAATATTACGATATGCTGATGACTGCCTCTGTCTCTGTAGAGCAAAGCCACATGGCCCAATTCAGATATTGGTTAAAACCCGTTTTGAAAAGGGCATTGGTGTCGCTGGACTGAATAAAAAGCGGAAATCGAACGAAAATATTTGCAGTTCTATCTGGGAGATTAGGCCGAATATATCGCTCGACTTTTTTTCGAGGGGGGGGGGGAGGAAATACGTTCTTCATTTCTAAATGTTTTATGGGTTTTCCAAAATAACCTGTACGTGTTTGTGTGTGTGGGTGTGTGCGCTTGTGTTAAGCATCCGAAAAAAGGAATGAGATTATGTATCAGCATATATTTTTATATAATTATGATTGTTGGCAATAATAATAATAATAATAATAATAATAAATAATATTATTATTATTAATTATTATTATTATTTTATTATTATTTTTATTATTATTTTATTATTATTATTATTATTATTATTATTATTATTATTATTATTATTATTATTATTGTTGTTATTATTATTATTATTATTTATTTTTATTATTATTATTTTCAAACGCGATATCTAATTCTTTAACAGAAAGCTAAAATAAGGCGAGAACTTACACAGAAATCTGTCATAGAATAGAATGGCTTTACATAAAAATGCAGAGAATACAGTAGAGAGGAGTGCAGGAGTAAAGCCACAAGTACAATTACTTGAAAGAAATAAAGAAAACGAATGGAAACCTGTCGCAGAGGCTACGGCACAGCCCAACGTTTGAGAAGATTGGAACTATGGTCATCAAGCTGCTCGAGGTAGCCATATGTGACAACTGGTATAACCCAGCAGAAGTGCGTAACAGCAGAGATTATTCATTTGTTTTAAGTAAACCATTCAATATATGAGTGTTGATCTTCACCATTAGAAACATTAAAAAAGAACAGGTGGACTCCCGTTCAATCGTCGTTCTCAAGATAAGGAATTCATTATGATAACGAAATAGATACATTGATAAGAAAGAGAATGAGGACACTAATACGCGCGGTTCTCGAACGAGAGAGAAATTAATTACGGCGAATGTTTGGATTAGAAATTCTTGGAAGCAACGGGTTTGGGAGAGAGAGAGAGAGAGAGAGAGAGAGAGAGAGCGAGCGCGCGCAGCCGTTTTATACGAAATGGGCCGGTGAGATTGCCGTCAACAAGGTAATATATTGCTCTCTTATTTGCTTTTGAAATTTTTCCTCAGGGAAGCGTGGTTATTACAGGAAGATAAATAGAAATTTTGTCGTCGAGAGAGAGAGAGAGAGAGAGAGAGAGAGAGAGAGAGAGAGAGAGAGAGAGAGAGAGCGTGTGTGTTCTGGGTAAATCGAAAGTGAAACATGAAAAATATATTTCTTTTTTAAGGATAAAGTCAACAAAATTATATAGGTTCTTGGTTTTAACAGTCGTTGAAAAAGAGAATAAAATTTGTTCAAGGAGAATATTAACTTCAAAAGATGGCTTACCGATGTTTGTCCAGAACTATACTTGGCTTACGTCAGTTTACATGTTATGCGTTTGTGTGTATTTAAGCTTAATAACAGTAAATCTATATGAACAACAAGGCCCTCACCTTTCTGTAACTAAAGTGAAAAAACATAATTCAGTCACCTTGGGAATTCATTCTCACGACTACGTGAGGAGCAGCCGCCATATTTTATCTTTTTTATATTCAGTTATTTTGTATTGAATGAAAATTGTCTCTTCTCGCTTCTATTGATAACTGCTTCGTAGCCACAGCCCTCTTTACTTCTATTCAACAACTTCCATAAGCAAGATCCGTTCTGTGTTAAATTCTCTGTGGTCTTCCTTTGAGAGATTGTAGCTCTGTTATAAATACACGCACACACGGGCGCAAACACACCTAACCATACAATATATATATATATATATATATATATATATATATATATATATATATATATATATATATACAGTATATATTTATATATATAAATATATATCTATATAGCTATATATATATATACATATATATATTTAGTATATATATTATATATATATATATATATATATATATATATATATATATATATATATATATATATATATATATACACATAATGGTCCTATTGAATTTAGAGCAATGCCATTCATACTAGGGAAGGTTTGCATAGGATCCTTCAGTGAGAAACAGATGTTTTATGAAAAATCTCAAAGCAAAGTTGAAGCAAATTATTAAGCATATATAGACCTAGATAAAACCTACAACTGGCACACATATATAGATATATATATATGCTATATGTTCTGCTAAGTATATGTACTGTATCAATTGTGTTTTGTTCAGAGGCAATTTTCTGAGATGGAGGTGAATCTTGCGCGAGAATATGTTGAACGGAGAATGACTAGTTTCCAGTGGTATGTCATTTCTCTCTTGCCGTTTGATTTTCATTTGAGGTAAAGAGATAAGTAAGAAAAAGTTTGTGGGTGGAGCGATGATACTTGTAATCGACGATACTTGTAACAGATGATACTTGCTAAAAGCACTGTGTTACTAGGTAACTGTAACGAGAAGTTGGAGAGGAAGTTGAAAGCGTGGCTTCTGTAAAATGTAAAATCTGGACGTATATAACAAAAAGAAAGTATGGTTATTAGGGCACACAGACATTAAAAAACTGACGTGATCAATATCACAATGGATTGCAGAAAGACGGAAGAATGGGAGTGGATGATTCAAAAAGGAATTCAGTACCAAAATGCATGAGTTGTAGCTTAAGAGAATAGGTGAATAACAGAAGAAACGAAGCAAGGAGGGTAGTTAGATTTTTACGAAATGAAAGAGAAAAATATATTTGGATCACTTAGGATAAAGTAATATGCGGTACCGGAGGAGAGATCAAATTACAAATATTTTGAAGTTATTTGGTCATAATTATTTTAAAGAATGGCCATAATTTATTGCAAGCACCAGACTGCGAAAAAAACGTTTGTGATAAAAAGGACTACAAATGTAAATGGGACAGACATATCGCTAATGAATCCGTGTGTTATAGTTTTCCTTCATTCTTGATTCAGAAGTTAAAGTATAATTGTGACAGTGGCCGTTTTATAGCTTTCCTAGAACTGATTTGTTAGGGGAAGAGGTACACGCATTCAGTAGAACGCATGAAATATCACATCAAAAGGAAAACAATCATAAGTATGCAATATTTATTAAAGATAAAAAGTAAAAAAAAAAAAAAGAGAGAGACCTTTCCTCCGGAAAGCATCGAAAAAGGTTGCAAATCACACAAAAGAAATAATCTGTCGTAGCTTTTAACGGATTCAACTCTGAAAAATCAAAACGCCTCACTATTTTGTCTCGTTAAGCACTTGGTTAAAAAAAAAATTTTTTGTCGTAAAAGCGTAGGGAGGGAAAGTGCCTGCATTATTGGAAGCTCTCATGAGCTCTATCAGATAAAAGTCAAAATGCCGGAGTATTATGGTTCTGAAAGACTAAGTATTTCATGACTCGAAGTAATTGAAGTGACATGTTAACGCTTTCCTTTCTATTTTTAATTTGCGTTTTTCATCGCTCTGATAATGGCTTTTACTCTCTCAGAATGTAGGAGTTAGAGTAATGGGGCGACTGCATCGAATGTGCGGTTTTATTCATGTGTAATTCTTACTTTCTGTTTTGTGTTCGTGTTCTGGATCATTTTTTTTTTTTTTTTTGTCCTCTGGAAAATTTTTGTTCGTTTTCTGGATCATTTTTGTTCGTTTTCTGGATCTTTTTTTTTTTCGTTTTCTGGATAATTTTTGTTCGTTTTCTGGATAATTTTTAGTCGTTTTCTGGATAATTTTCCTGGATAATTTTTTTTTTTCTGGATAATTTTCATTCGTTTTCTGGATAATTTTTTGTTTTTCTGGATAATTTTTTTATTAGTTTCCATGATAATTTTTTAGTTTTCGGGATCATTTTTGTTCATTTTCTAGCTAGTTTTTTTTTTAGTTTCCAGGATGATTTTTTTCGTTTTCTGGATAATTTTTTTTTTTTTTGTTTTCTGGATAATTTTTGTCCGTTTTCTGGATAATTTTTGGTCGTTGTCTGGATAATTTTTTTCGTTTTCTGGATAATTTTTGTTCGTTTTCTAGATAATTTTTTTTTCTAGGTTTTTTTTTTGTCTTCTGGATCATTTTTTTTCGTTTTCATGATAATTTTTTGTTAGTTTCCAGGATAATTTTTTTCGGTTTCTGGAATTTTTTTTTTTTATTTTCCAGGATAATTATTTTGCGTTTTCTGGATAATTTTTGGTAATTTTCCGGAAATTTTTTGGTCGTTTTCCGAATAATTCAGTCATAGACTTACGCTTACGTAAATACTTAAGAAAACAAAATTGTTATTTTGCTTATGCAGACTAATGACTAAAACTGAAACGAGTTTGATAACGCAGTTCATTCCACTCTCTCTCTCTCTCTCTCTCTCTCTCTCTCTCTCTCTCTCTCTCTCTCTCTCTCTCTCTCTCTCACACACACACACAGACACCTATTTGCTAGAAGGCACAGAGTTTTTACGGCTTTTCCCTTATATAATTCTTACTTTCTTTTAGCGTTCGTTTTCTACATAATTTTTGGATTGTTTCCAGCCACAGACTTCCGCTTAAGTAAATCATTAAACAACAAAAATCTTAAGTTAATGAAAATACAGCGACCTATGACGCGCATATGCTAAATAATGACCAAAAGTGAAATGAAACTGACACCGCAGTTCATTCGTTTCTCTCTCTCTCTCTCTCTCTCTCTCTCTCTCTCTCTCTCTCTCTCTCTCTCTCTCTCTCTCTCTCTCTAACCTATGTTTTATTAAGCAATCCTCTACTATTCCAAACCTTATACTTCTACAAACAACATCAAAATAATACTTTCGGGTTTCCAGTCCTTATCATTTTGATCGGAAAATATTTCTGTAAACTTTAAATCACCATTGACTGTAAAAATTAAAAAAGTATGTTATAAATAATCAAATCATATAATGGGTACAAAAATCTTGCCAGAATTTAACTTGAATTTGCTGGAATTTCAACAGAAATACCTAGTGTTTTATTTTCAGCCGTCATTATATCGTAAGGATCTAATTGACTGGTAGAAAATCTAGTAACGCTTAATGAAATGCCTATATTAGGTTTTATGACATATACAGTGTATATATATATATATATATATATATATATATATATATATATATATATATATATATATATATATATACATATCTAGTATATATATGATATAAATAAATACACACACACATATATATATATATATATATATATATATATATATATATATATATATATATATATATATATAAGGCAGTGCATGTAGAAATTTTTATTACATTCATTCGTCTAAGCGTAACGGTAAACAGTAAAAGAAAAAAATTCTTTTTGAAAACCCCTCAGAGCGATTTCTATTCATTTGCCAGATTGAACTATTTGCTCCTTGTGGAATGATTATCATCATTATGTGGCCGAAATACACTGTTCATTAGAGCTACCAAAGGTACTGCTTGAATACGGAAAAAGAAAAAGGAAGAAAAAGGTTTTTCCCCATTGACTAAAACAATTAGAGATAATTGGAGAGTCAGAAATAAAACTCCAAAAAAAGGGGAAAAAAAATATTCCCACTAATTACTAAGGAGAACAATTACGCGACTTCATCAGTAGATAACGAGAATATCTTAATGGTCAGCCATTATTGTTTTATGTTTACCAAAAGCAAAAATATGCAAATTGGAGGAGAAAGACTGGGGAAGAGTAACGCCAAATTTATAAGGAAAGTCGGAGGACAATTAAAACAAAGATTCTTTCGGGGAGGAGGTTGAATGGCCTTGAAATGGATGATGCAATGTTTGGTGTTTAATTTCTGTTATTGGAATTTGCTCAACCATTAAAGTGAAAGAGATAGAGAGAGAGAAAAAAAGTCAAGTATGCCTTAGTTTTACCAGACCACTGAGCTGATTAACAGCTCTCCAAGGGCTGACCCGAAGGATTAGACTTATTTTACGTGGCTAAGAACCAACTGGTTACTTAGCAACGGGACCTACAGCTTATTGTGGAATCCGAGCCACATTATAGCGAGAAATGAATTTCTGTCACCAGAAATAAATTCCTCTAACTCTTCATCAGCCGGCCGGAGACTCGAACTCGGGCCTACCGAGTGCTAGGCCACAGCTCTACCGACTCGCCCAACGAAGAGCTTGAGAGAGAGAGAGCTGTATGTACTGCAGGTTGAATGTCATTAACTATTTTTATTCCTTAAATTATAAGTCTCCAATGCTTAGGGAACTAATTAGCAACAATGAAAAATCATTGTTGTTTGCAATCAAGGTAGAGTAATAGATCTCTTTAATCGGTGTAACTATATCCTTAAATTGGGAGATGTTTAAACAGATTCTAGAAAATACGTCGGTGTCCTCGATATAATCTGATTCATTAAGCTCATTACATTTTAAACGGTGATTTATCTAAGGAGGTTAATGGCGTGGTAACGGGGTCGCTTTCGGGACCAGCGTTTAGTTATATTACACGAACATACACAACACACACACACACACAGACACACGCACATATAGGCTATATATATATATATATATATATATATATATATATATATATATATGTATATATATTTATATGTGTGTATATATATATATATATATATATATATATATATATATATATATACGTGTGTGTATGTGTTTGTGTGTGTTTGATGAATAATATCTTAGCCAGTGTCCTGCATAATTTTGACCCAGTCTAATTTTTGTTAACAGATGCCAGACGCATTAATTACCTCAGTTTAATATTTGAGGGGAAACTATCATGTTAACGAGGTTTTGGATTAAATAGAATCTTTTCACTAAAATTAGATCACTCGTGAAAGTTAAGACTGAGAATTATTTCCCTATCTTCCACATGATCATTTCACGTTTTAATAAAAAATAATCATCAGTTTAATTTCTATGAAGATATGTTATTTCTTCGAAATGTATTCAGTTAAAAACAAACAAAAATGTGCGCCGAAGTTTCTTTGGCGCAGTGGAGTTTTCTGTACATCGTATAATCAAGGCCACAGAAAACAGATCTATCTTTCAGTGGTCTCGGTATAATGCTGTATAAGCCGCGACCCACGAAACTCTCAGCCGGCCGTGGTGGCCTATGTTGTTGCGTTGCCAGACACACGATTCTGGCTAACTTTAACCTTAATAAAATAAAAACTACTGAGGCTAGAGGGCTGCAATTTGGTATGTTTAATGACTGGAGGGTGGATCATCAACATACCAATTTGTTGCCCTGTAGCCTCAATAGTAAATTTTTAAGACGGGGGCGGACAGAAAAAGTATGGACAGAAAAGTGCAAACAGAATAAAGTGCGAACGGTCAGACAAAGCAGGCACAATAATTTTCTTTTACAGAAAACTAAAACGTTTAAAATAGCTTGTTTTGGAAGAAAGCGTAGATGATAGTGGGTCTGAAGTTTTTTTTTTCTTTTTTTTTTTTTACCGTGCATCCATCTATTTGTATTGAATCAAGTCCCTGGCATCCTTATTGGAAAGCATCTAACGTATTGCTAATCAGCACACGAGGTCGTAATGTTTCAAAAGAAGTTAATTTTACCGAAAATATTAAAATCCAAATTCGTAGCTCAACGGTGAATATAAATTTACATCTTCCTTACTCGAAGTAGCTGAGGATGCTGAATCCTTTTACCAGCCACCCTGATCCTTACATTTCCCTCTCGCCCCTTATATTGTCACGCCATAGATCCCCTGAGGGGGATATTACTCAGCCTTTAATCTGATGGCCAGCCATTGTTTCCGTGAACAACATCTGGTCTGGTTTCATTTACAGTCCCTCCGAGCTCATCGCTACTCGCTCTCCTACCCCTCCCCCCCCTCTCTCCAAACCTCCATACTACCACCCCACCCCCACAACCATCCCATTATTCCGAAGGCATTTACGTACAATTTCCATAGTCCTCTCTCTCCCCTACCCCCCTTTTTATTCTATTGTTTACGTCGAGATTTTGAATTGTCTTAGTGCGCGCTCTTCAAGACCAGTTTCATTATCGGAGTGTTCTGCGGTTGTTATTTTAAGGTCTGAATGGACGGTATATACCTCTTGTTTTCGGCAGATTATGGCGATGACTGTTACGGGTAAATGCAGTGTTCTTTTCATCTGTACAGTTATGCATAGGTGTTTATTTATTCAAGTATTTCCCTACTCATACCTATGTACAGTATATGTATATTCTTAAATTGTTGCTAATACCTGTTTTGATTTATTTTACACATTTCCTTAATATACCCCTTTCGTGAATATTTATGTATAGGAACGTGCACGCACCCAAATACATACGTACATACATACATACATACATACACACACATATATATATATATAATTATATATATACACGATATATATACATATAAATATATATATATATATATATATATATATATATATATATATATATATATATATATATATGTATGTATCTGTGTGTGTGTGTAAATACACAAACGGAGGGAGAGATTTTCTTTGACGGCAGTGTGCTACACTAGTACCTGAATGATAACTGTGCGGATTGCTTGAAGTTGATATAAATGCATATGATGTTTGATCATAAATCCTGATAGAGAATTGACTGGCCAAGCATCGCTGCATTCGCGGGACTAAATATTCATATTATGCATACTTTGGTCTCACTGTGACTACGAAATAAACGGGGAACAAAAGAAGAAGATATTGTAATTGAGAGAGAGAGAGAGAGAGAGAGAGAGAGAGAGAGAGAGAGACGCGTCAAATATGAATAATGAAGTATTGGGCTGAAAGATTCACATTTGACATACAAAGATACTTGAAGGAGTCGAAATAAAGATTATTCTTTAAAAAAAAATTGTTGAGAAAGCTTAGAAACTGTTTTCCTTTGATAGCGATACCAAAATCTGGAAGAACTGAAGACCGCTAGAAAAAGGCAGAATAAGTGTAAGCAGAGATTGTAATGTTGAAGAGAGACAGAAACTTTTAATGCTGTCTGATTGTTAAAGAATCTCTTATGATTGAAATCTTGATTTAAAAACAATGCCAGACTTAGACAGAAAAAATGATGGAATCCCTTTTGTTTTTAAACTGGATGTATTAAGTACATTAGATATATTGATTGGTATTACTCATGTACTGTATATGTATAAATGTATATATATATATATATATATATATATATATATATATATATATATATATATATTATATACATATACACACACATATATATATATATATATATATATATATATATTATATATATATATATATATTTTATAGATATATTCTGATTTAGACATTTTTTTAGATACGCTCATCACTACGATCCCTTGAATTCAGATAAAAAAGAAACGAATGAAGGGGAATTTTATTTTTAGGTTTCTTTATTTATTTCTCATCTGGGCCCAAAGCTCACAACGGTAAAGGTACTCAAAAGCGTGTAAGGAAACCGAGACATTCGAAAGGTCACTGTGGTAAAAGATAGTTTACGTCAAGAGTCGCATGCTTCATATCCATCGTAATTTTTTTTTTTTTGTACTGAAATTACAAGTATTGTAGACTTCTAACTTGAATACTTGTTAAATTTTATTGTATCATTCATTTTCTTTTTGTCTTTCTAACCTTGCATTTATTACTTACCAGTTGATGTGGTTAGGCGTATCTCAGTTCCTTTCTTTTTTTCTTATCTCATTGACTGTCTATCTCTGTCATTCGACTGTCAGTGACATTTTTCTAACCCTCATCTTCCACGGTACCTATTTCAGAGGTTACAGGTATCAGTGACGGTCAGATCTCTCTCTCTCTCTCTCTCTCTCTCTCTCTCTCTCTCTCTCTCTCTCTCTCTCTCTCTGTGTGTGTAAATTCTGGCCTTGTTAGTACAGTATTGTTCATATTATCAATGCTATTAATGCTATCACAATTGTTCTCTGTCGTGTGGCTAATAAAGTTAATATTTTTATTTTAACTCTCTCTCTCTCTCTCTCTCTCTCTCTCTCTCTCTCTCTCTCTCTCTCTCTCTCTAACTCATTACAGTTGTATGACGACATTCAGATCTCTTTCTATATAGCCTCCACCTCTCTCAATCTCTCTCTCTCTCTCTCTCTCTCTCTCTCTCAAATTCTCCCTTGTTAGTCAGTAATGTTCAATTACTAAGATGTTAATGACGCTATTCGTTAGTTTTAATAGTAACAAAGTTAATATTTTTATTTTTATTCTCTCTCTCTCTCTCTCTCTCTCTCTCTCTCTCTCTCTCTCTCTCTCTCTCTCTCTCTCACGAAAGCCTTTGACCTCCAGATTCCAAGAACCTCAGAGTCAGGTGAATGTCCTATGAACCTGACCTTCAAACTTACATTTATTGTTTCGACTCTGACTTTAAAAGGGAGAGCCAATAGTTTCCCAGCTCCAAAGCGATACGTATTCTTTGGGAAAATATGAAAGTATTCTTTTTGAATTTCCTAAAAGCAACATTGATAATTATTCTCTGGGAAAAATAAAGCATATTCTTCTTTTCTATTTTTCTTAAAAGCAACATTGCCCAACTGGCGATTAAGCAATACGGTTGAACAAAAGATGATGACAACAGGGTGGTACATATACACTCACTGTTCCGCGTGCTTTTACGTGGCTCATATTCTTTCATAATATTTTTTTTCGGGTTTATTTTTTTTTTAGGGTTAAGTTATTACTCTGGATCGTTATTAGTGGTAATTAGCAAAGTTTCCTCATCGTAAGGATCATGTTTGAGACTGATTACCTAAGTATGCTTGCCGCTGAACAAGAATTAGGTAACTCGCGTGCACACAAACACACACACACGCCCGCGTGCGCATGCTCGCCTATATACATACACATATACACATACACAAGACCACACACGCAAAACTGCGGAGATGAACTTTATGATTTATATAGTAACTTATAGGAAAATAAAGTCATTAGAGGCTGACTGACACACACACACACATACACACACACATACATAAATAGACACTCATACACATACACAAGACCACACGCGCAAAACTGCGGATATGAACATTACAATTTATGGAAACTTACAAGAAAATAAAGTCATTAGAGGCTGACTGGTTTACTATATATAGTAAGATATTTGATATGATGATGATGACAGAATAACTGAGCATCAGGTTACCGTCTGCAGATTGTGTATTGATGAAAGGCTTACAACGAAGGATAAGAGGATATAATGGGAGAATTATAAGGTAATAATATCATGACTAAGGATGCCAGGAAAGGTTTAGCGGAGGATCGTCACTGATAAGGTGAACTGATGTCAGAATCCTAAATAGGAGAAGAGGTGTTTGAATTTAGATATAGAAATTCCCACAAGATTGTTGAGCGAACTTAAATTTCTCTACTTTCCTTTTTCTTTTGAAAGAATTATAAATGGATAGAGAACAAAAAATACAACGATTAGGGAAAATTAGGATTAATGCCAAAAAAGGATAGTGAATAAGGAAGTATTAACTGAAGTCAATACTAGGATGGAAAAATGGAAAAAGGTAAAAACAAAATGAAAAGATTAAATGCGAGCAACTCGCCGTTAACAAACAAACAGTAAACGAAATGTGTCGTATCTGTGCAATAAAAAACTGTCCTTGCCTCACCCTGACTAACCGTCCCCCACCCCCTCACCACACCTAAACACTCTCCCCCCCACAACCCCTTTCGAAGCAAAGAGACGTTCACCTGTTTCCGGATTAAAAAGGCAATAAATAGATAGGCAAATGAATAACTATTGTAATAATTAAGTCCAGACTTTGGCTCATTACTTAAAAACCTTCAAACTGAAAACTGAAAGAAAAGAGAGAGACAGAGAATAAGAGATGAGAGAGAATAAGAGATAAATAAGAGTTGAGAGAGAGAATGAGGAATGATCGAGATTGAGAGATAAATAAGAGATGAAAGAGAATAAGAGATAAATAAGAGTTGAGGGAGAGAATGAGAGATGAGAGAGAACAAGAGAGAAATAAGAGGTGAGAGAGAACAAGAGATAAATATGAGGTGAGAGAGAACAAGAGATAAATAAGAGATGAGAGAGGAAAAAGAGATAAATAAGAGATGAGAGAGAACAGGAGATAAATAAGAGGTGAGAGAGAACAAGAGATAAATGAGAGGTGAGAGGGAACAAGAGATAAATAAGAGATGAGAGAGAACAAGAGATAAATAAGAGATGAGAGACAACAAGAGACAAATAAGAGATGCGGGAGAACAAGAGACAAATGAGAGATGAGAGGGAACAAGAGACAAAAAGAGGTGAGAGGGAACAAGAAACAAATAAGAGATGAGAGAGAACAAGAGATAAATGAGAGGTGAGAGGGAACAAGAAACAAATAAGAGACGAGAGGGAACAAGAGATAAATAAGAGACGAGAGGGAACAAGAGATAAAAGAGAGACGAGAGAGAATAAGAGACACCCAGAGTGATCTCGCTTTGCACCTGCATGTGGTCAGCTGGACGTCAGTCTCTGAGCGAGTGTCATGTGACCTTCCTCTCTTTTGGGGTCATAAGGGATCAAGGGCTGCAGGGTTGCTCAACATAGATCTGCTGGGAAGGTCAGAGTACGAACTAGACTTGAGAGAGAGAGAGAGAGAGAGAGAGAGAGAGAGAGAGAGAGAGAGAGAGAGAATCCTAAACGACTATTCAATATAAAGGAAAATTTTCAGTCATATGTTTAGTTTTATCAACACCATGCATTCATACAGAGAGAGAGAGAGAGAGAGAGAGAGAGAGAGAGAGAGAGAGAGAGAGAGAGAGAGAGAGAGAGAGAGATATTATAATTAACCCCGTTAACCACAAAAGAAATGAATTACGATATCATTGACTATGATAATATTATTAACAATACGGTACTAGCTAGGCTTGCATTTACATACGCACACATACAGAGAGAGAGAGAGAGAGAGAGACTATGATAAATAATATATTAATCCCGTTAACCTCAAAAGAGAAAAGAATTACGATAGCATTGCTTATACTAATATTATTAACAATATAGTACTGACTTGGCTGGAATTTACAGACAGAGAGAAAGAGAGAGAGAGAGAGAGAGAGCGTAATAAAAATATTAACCCTGTTAACCACATGAAAGACAAGACTTGCGAGAACGTTAATAGTATATTGATAATATTGGCAGTACTGTACTAACTAGGCCGGATTTTACAGAAAGAGAGAGAGAGGTTATGATAAGAATATCAACCAGTTTAAGTTATGATAATGAAAATTATTTCGAACACAAGGATGTCTGTCTTAATTACTATATTCTTCCTATTTCTGTTTATGCCAGATATTATTGCAACCTTTCGTCTTTCGGGGCACGAAATTAGTCCAATATCTTTTTTTTTTTTTTTTTTCTAAGCTAAATCTCTCCAACAGACCGCAATACTACAATATTTGAATGGCTAGTAACAAAATGGAATCAAATGAAATAAGATGTAAACATTTCCATTATAAACCAGAGTATTTTGATAATTTTTTCCAATGAAGGAGTGGTATTGTACGACTTCCAGCAACTTCTGAAATCAAAAGAATTGTAACAAAGGAAAAGATCAATTTTAAAAATTACTGGTAGATGCTTTGAGCGTCAGTATTCAAAGGATAGCCCAACTCGATAAGAGCTAAATTAGGTTCTGTTGGAAATATATATATATATATATATATATATATATATATATATATATATATATATATATATATATATATATATATATATATATATATGTATGTATGTATGTATATATATATATATATATATATATATATATATATATATATATATATATATATATATAGATAGAGAGAGAGAGAGAGAGAGAGAGAGAGAGAGAGAGAGAGAGAGAGAGAGAGAGAGAGTCCTAAACAAGAATATGATTCATATCTGATCTTCACTCAAACTAACTTCCTAGAGCATATTATCTAGGAAAACTTTGCAAGCTGACAGCGAAACTTTTTATATATTTTATCATTTTTTACTCGTTTACAAAAGGTCTCATCTCCTCCTACGGTTCTCTTCGAAATCCTTCACTGCAAGTTCCTGATCTGCGTACAAAAGAAATCTGAAGGTAATTTAGACGAATTTAGGGTATAAGAGAGAGAGGTCTGTGTGTTACGTGAATTACATCTGAGTTGCCGTAACGGAATAAGTTTGGAAATTACTCCTTTACAAAGAATGGAATCCCTCCCTTTATCAAAATACTCTGGTTTATAATGGAAATGGTCATATCTTAATTCATTTATATAGCACAAATACCGCTAGAGCTAGCCAATTTATAGAAAATCATATAAAGCGAATACTTCTTTTCATGGTAGTGATGAAGATGAATACACATAACCAAGTCTAAGTCCCTGCTAATTGACGCATTCTCAGGAGACTGCATTTGTGTCAATATGAATGCAGAAAACCTTTTAAATGCATTTTCCAGAACACTTAATCCTTCTACCACAAAGAACAATCTTCATCTGTAATCTTATAAGAACAATCATCATCTGTAATCCTGTAAGAGCAATCATCACCTGTGATCCTATAAGAACAATCACCACTTGCAATCCTGTATGAACAAATCCTCATCTGTAATTCTGTAAGAACAATCATCACCTGTGATCCTATAAGAACAATCATCATCTGTAAACCTGTAAGAACAGTCATCACCTGCATTCCTGTATGAACAAATCATCATCTGTAATTCTATAAGAACAATCATCACCTGTGATCCTGTAAGAATAATCATCACCTGTAACCCTGTAAGAACAGTCATCGCCTGCAATTCTATAAGAACAATCATCATCTGTGAACCTGTAAGAACAACTATCATCTATAATACTGTAAGAACAATCATCATCTGTAATTCTATACTAACAATCATCGTCTGTAATCCTACAAGAACAGTCAACGACTGTAATCCTACAAGAACAGTCAACGACTGTAATCCTATAAGAACAATCATCATCTGTAATCCTATAAGAACAGTCATCATCTGTAGTCCTGTAAGAACAATCATCATCTGTAATCGTATAAGAACAATCATCATCTGTAATCGTATAAGAACAATCATCATCTGTAATCCTATAAGAACAACCATCATCTGTAATCCTGTAAGAACAATCATCATCTGTAATCCTGTAAGAACAATCATCATCTGTAATCCTGTAAGAACAATCATCATCTGTAATCCTATAACCAGACCAAAGGCATCATGGATCCTGCATCCTTACAAACGTAGGAAATTCACAGGATCAAAGAAAATAAGATATTTGCGTGAGATCGCGAAAGATATGGAGATAACGAAACAGGGGTCACCCGAACCTCTCGCAACAAACATTTTGTGAGGGAGCGTGGCCGTTACCCTGCTAATGAAAGGTCAAGGTCAGGAAAAAATAATCAGGTTTGGTTTCAGAGGAAGGAAAGGAGGGTTTGGCGTCATTCAAGGACCATGGTTACGACCATGGAGATCTTCCCTTCAGTTGCACCATGGTCCTGAGTTGCGTCAAGGTCACGTAGTGGCACTGACTTGTAAAGGTAGCCAAATGGAAGAGGTGGCCACCTCACTCGAATAATGATTGACTGATTGATTGATATGATTCGTTCTTACAAACTGGCGTCGTCTTCCGTAATATCAATATGGAAATCACATTATTTGCTGATGAGATTTGTTCCACGGTAATCGAAAGTCTTGAAAAAAACAAGTAAAAAAGCGCCAAAGTTTCTTCGGCGCAGTCGAGTTTTCCGTACATCTTATAATCAAGGCCACCGAAAATGGATCTATCTTTCGGTGGTCTCGGTATAATGCTGTATGAGTTGCGGCCCATGAAACTTTAACCACGGGCCGGTGGTGGCCTGGCTTATATCGTTGCCAGATGGACAATTATGGCTAACTTTAACCTCAAATAGAATAAAAACTATTGAGGCTAGATGGTTGCAATTTGGTATGTTTGGTGAGTGAGGGTGGATGATCAACAAGCCAATTAGCAGCCCTCTAGCCCCAGTAGTTTTTAAGATCTGAGGGCGGACAGAAAAAAGTGCGAACGGACAGACAAAGCCGGCACAATAGTTTTCTTTTCTGAAACTAAAAAGGGGGGAAAAGTAGGCGCAAGCAGTCATAATTCTATTAAAAAACTGATGAAATATTGAGACAATTTGAGCCTAAGATGAACAAGATAAAAGTCGAAATAGATTAGAGCAAATAACTGCTAAAATAAAAGAAGAGATTGCTACTTAAGCTATTTAAATGCAGGATAAATATTGCTTAAAAATATGTACATCCACCCAAGGAAAATCTTTCCTTCTATTTATTAGGAGTAAATAACAATAATTATGTTGGTCTTGTCCTTCCGCTAGTCCTGTGGCCATGTATGCTTTTGCAGCAGAATAAGTTTCTTCCTAAACACAGATTGTGATCATTGTCTAAGTATAAAAAATGACGGCATGGAAAGCAATACCTTAGGACTGATAAGCCTTTCCAGTTGGTATCTGCTGCGGTGGTATAAATTATACAAGGGCACACAAGCACACACACACACACACACACACACACACACAGAGAGAGAGAGAGAGAGAGAGAGAGAGAGAGAGAGAGAGAGTCTTTTAAGGTGACAC
>NC_089768.1:21997500-22030000 GCF_040412425.1 Macrobrachium rosenbergii | reverse complement strand
TAACTGTTTCTCTCTCTCTCTCTCTCTCTCTCTCTCTCTCTCTCTCTCTCTCTCTCCAACTGAAAGCTATAATAATATTTTTTGTTATATAATTGTAAGTATATTCTTGGTATTTATGTGTGTGTGTGTGTGTGTGTGTGTGGTTTACTTTGGGATGAGATTACTAGATCCACGTCCCACTCATTCCTGGCTGGCCCCTGCCGTAGTTCATCAGTTGTCAGGTACATAATTTCAATCTTTGGGTTAACAGAGCCACTATTTTCTCACGAAACGAGCCCAGGCCATTTCAGCCCCGACCAATATTGATCTCGGGGCTGTCCTATGTAAGGGTAGTTAGCCATGTCAGTTTTCCATCACATTTTTATCCTGTAGGAGGGTAGTGCCGTCAGCTGCAACCTCTTTAATTCCTTTTACTGTACCCCCGTTCATATTCTCTTTCTTCCAACTTTCTTTCCATCCTCTCCTAACATTTGTTTCATAGTGCAACTGCCAGGTTTTCCCCCTGTTAACACTTTTAAAGCCTTTCTAATCTCAATTTCCCCTTTACCGCTGAATGACCTCATAGGTCCCAGCGCTTGGCCTTTGGCCAAAATTTTGTTCCATTCCATTCCATCACAATATTTTAAATGCGAATAAGATATTGTTTGTCGTGAATGATTAACATAGACCTCAAAGTTCCAGATTACGATCTTTCAACGACACCTTTACTTGAATGAAATTTTGCTTTGATTTTATTCCCAAGACTTTTACGTTATGGGGCAACTGAAACTGATTATATTAAAGATCACAAGTCTTCCCACGCTCGCCTGTCGCTGAAGGTCATGTGGTGGCCTTGAACCTTGGCCAATGACTGAAGGTTATACTACTCCGGTTACTTTAACCTATGGCCCGAGATCCTCTTGACCATACACCTTTATCACGCTTCGTAGCGGCGTGTGGTCAAATTTGTTGTGACCTCACTTTATTATTATTATTATTATTATTATTATTATTATTATTATTATTATTATTCAGAAGTTGAACCCTATTCATATGGAAAAAACCCACAGGGGCCACTGGCTTGAAATTCAAGCTTCCAAAGAATATGGAGTTCATTAGAGAGAAGTACCAGAAGGTAACGGGAAATACAGAAAGACAAGATCAGTTATTAGAAAAAAAATAAACTAACAAATTAGTAAATGAATAGATAAAAATGTTCTAAAATTATTGAAATACGAGGAGCGCTGTTTTAGTGAAATAATGAGTTGCATCTTCTCTTGTACTTTTGGGGTTCCAATTACACGTTTTTTTTTTTTTTTTTTTTTTTTTTTACACATTGTTAGAGAAGCGAATCGGGATATTAGCGCGTGCAGTTAGACCTCATGGTGCCTCTGCTGATTTTAGCAGCGAGTTTATTCTGACAAACTGACAGCTGGCATTCGTCTGTGTAAATTGTCAGGTTTTATCATCGTACGCCTTGCAGACATCATTTGAATGGCAAACATAACTGAAATTTTAAGGTGACAACACTGATGTATAAAGCCTAATGCCATTTTGAAAGGACATAAATTTTACTTACCTATGCAGTTATTAAGATTTCATTTTTACAGTTATTTATTTATTTCAATTTGAACTATATGTATGCATGGTTGTTAAGAGGTTTGTGTAAATGTATTTACTGGAGTGTATCGATCTGTGCAAATGCATTTATTGGAATGTATCAGTCTGAGTTAGTGTGCGTGTGTGTGTGTGTGTGTGTGTGTGCATGATCGTGTTCATGCTTATTTCTAATCGTAAACCTTATCCTGAATAATATTCCCAACGCTGAATGACCTCGTAAATCCCTGCACTTGGCCTTTAGCCTAAATTTTATACTCGAGCTCCAGTTAAAAGCTGCTTAAACGAAATTGTGGTAATCCCAATGAAGGGACGAAGAATAATCGTTAATGATTAAGTAGGGCGTATGAATAATTTAAGGAATGATCTCGATTATTAATTATGTGATTAATTATTTACCACACAACTATAGAGGAAACTACTTGAACACATAAATTATCCAACGATACCAGTTCTAAATCTCGGGTATCTCATGTCAATGCAGGAAGGAGAACACTTGTCTTCTCTGAACCAATACCAGTCCTATCGCTCCCCTACTAAACACTTTACCAAATTTACAGGACTTCTTTTTGGAAGGGCTTGTGCTGGCATAAGGCCAACTTAATCTAAATCCTCCACCAAACAAATATAGTCAAGTTGGACCTTGAAATATTCTTCATCTGGAGTTAAGATTCTCCGTTAGGACTTCTCTATAGCCAGATCATTATATTATAAAGACCTTAAAAAGGTATTAATATTGATCATTTTACTAAATCACGCGTAATCGCCTGCAAAAGTGAAATATATATAATTTCCTCTCTTTTCATGTGTGCCCCTTCATTACTATCGTATTAGGCTTCATTTATTCATCTACCCTCTCCAGTGCACTTCGCGTCTGCATGAATGATCAAGTGGCCTTGTTGGCGCTTTGAATAGCAGGGGAGAAAGATAACGGCCTTGTCCGAGGACTATCACTCATTCCTTTGAATAGAAAGTAAGTTAAAAGAGTAGTGATTAATCCTGGTATAATTACCTTTCCACTGCTTTAATTCAAACGTTTAGTACCCTTGATTATTCTTCCTTCCTAGTGGACATTTTTATATGCGTGACTAATTTCATATCGTTCATTATGCCGTGCTTGTTACTGCCATCTATCGGTCGCGCGACAAACTGCTTATGAGGCCTCTCCATCATCCTTGGCTCTTGAATCGCCTTGCGGTGGAATGACAGCGGGGTTGGTCATTCGGAAGTTGTTGTAACTCGTGAAAGGTGTTAAGACTTCAGTGTGTTGGACAGATTGTGGTTATCGTGCGTCGTTGTTTTTCTGCTCATCGTTTGTTGTAAGTATCTTGGTTAATCGAAGTTTTAGTAGTTCATTTTGGTCTTTTATCTTGTAACGATTTTTTTTTGTATGTTATTGTAGTTGTGGTTAAAGTTTATCATTTTGTGGCAGTTTTGTAATTTTAACTAAACCATCTACGCTAGTATTGAGAGCTGTAGCACACGAAGTTGTTTTAAGCCGAATGATTTAAGTTTTCTCGCCTCTATAGATTCCTGGACTGATGATTTTCTCCTTATTTGGACCACACCTGGAATGAGATTTCCGAGGGCCCGAAGACTCCGTTGGTAACTATTTTTTTCATTCAAAATAAGGTGAGAAACATTCCTCAATTTTAGTATACTCAATCTTTAACACAGCAAGCTTAACCTCCCCCTTCAGGGGCGGTGCCCCTGAAGTGGGGAGGATTCCGTCTGGCGTACAGTAGACTGTCTACTGTACGTCAGGGGGAGGCTTGCTTTTTTTTTTTTTAACATCCAAACTTTACTACTTTGCAGTAAACGTTCGTATTTTATAGTAACCTTCTTAGGACTTTGATTTCCATAGGGAAATAAATCTTAAAACTTGGTCGTAATGTAACTTAAAGCGTATCTGAAGCTAAACTCAAGAATTTAAAGCTTAACTTAAAAGTTTTATAAATGTTTTTAACTTGCTTAATTTTGGTTAATTTTGTTAGTGAAACATGAGTACAGTTTTTAACTGTTGGAGATTTCTCTTAATTTTAATCATCCAAAATGCTTAAACTTTTGTAGTCTGAGCGTAGCATAAGTCTGAGTGTAGCATTCTAAAGTTTTCTTTCTCTTGCAGGTTCAAAGTGGCTGTATCAACAAAACTTAAATGACGAAGGCCGTAGCAGCTAGGACTTATTTCTCCAAACAAATATTGGCATTGCCTGCCTCTTTCATCTTAAACTGGAAGATTAGAGCCTAGTAAGTTATCAGGCTAAAGAACTCTACATAATAAATTTTTTCCAAACAAATAATGGCGTTGCTTGCCTCGTTATTCTTAACTACACGAGCTCAGTAAGGTTAAAGGACACGGTGTATAGGTGTTTTGCAAAGATGTTCTCGGATTTGGTGTCTCCAGCTGAAGAATAAAAAAATTTGTAATAAAGCTATGCAAACTGTCTCCCTGTGTTTACCAGATGTTTAAGCTATGTCTTGAATTTCTAATGACCTTAACTTTCGACAGAACTATGCCAAAGATTTGCAGTGCAGTAGTATAGTCTTCGAACGAAGCATGAGGTACTGAATTACCCGGCTGTTTGGGATATTTGGCAAGTATGCCAAAGATTTGCAGTGCAATGGTATAGTCTTCAAATGAAACATGAGGTACTGAATGAACTCTGTAGTTGTGTTCTTTTGTCAGAAGTATGTCTGATTTGGTACTGGATTAGTTACCCAGTGGTTTGGGACTTGTCACAAATATGCCAAAGATTTGCATTGCAATAGTACTTGGCAGTGCAATGGTATAAAGTCTTCAAATGAAGCATGAAGTACTTAAACTCAGTTTGGGACTTGACACGTATGCCTGAGATTTGCAGTGGAATGGTGTAAGTCTTCAAATGAAGCATAAGGTACTGAATAATTACTCAGTCGTTCGGGACTATCAACTGGTGTTCATCGGGATTTTAACTGGGTTAATGTTAACATAAGCGTGACTTCATTGTGCTCATTAGCGATACTTTAATTTATTGAAAATTTAATTTACTGGAAACTTTGACTGAATGCTTAAGTTTAGTTTTGAATTAGTCTCAAATATTACCTCAATAGTCTTAAATATTACCTCAAAGTAAACTTGAGTGCCTCATACATTAAAAATGATTGTACTTGATAAACCATTGTTAAAGAGTTGGAACGAAACTGGCAACAATATCCATAGGTAATGGTTAAGAAATTGAAGGGCAACCACTAATGAGCAACCTTCCCCAAAAGAAATTGTAGGTGCTTATGGTCTTGTAGTTCACTGACTACTTACAAATGTTTTCGATGAGGGAATTTTAATCTTTAGAGTAATGTCATTTTTAAACGTTGTGCTGAAACTATTCCTAGACATAATGTAAGGCTTTGAGCTTTAGCTGACGCTACTACAGTAGTCATAAATATTATAAGTATGAAAGGTTTTGAATTTCTTGCTGAAACTACTAATCATAAAGTTTTTTGAACTACTTGGTGTTTGACCTTGTAAGTACATAAGTACAAAGAACCGCAGGCAGTCTGTATATCTGGTATTTTAGATAACTGAATTGCTTTGGTCACGAGAGTTTTATGAAGGGTTTTAAATGGCCTGCCACTCTGAACCTAAATTCCAATGGCATATCACTCAATAGCGACCTAAACCGAAGGTCACTCATGTCGATCTTTAACTTTTAAACGAAGGTACGCTAACAATTCCTAAAGACGAACGCTGCATTGCGTTTACCGCAACGGTAAGTTTCGAAACTTTCACTTACGTCTATTACAGATTGCGTTATTTTGTCATTTTGAACCTGTAGAGGTAGGGGAGACCGGTGCTAGGTGTTAGTTTTTATTACGGCAATTTTCAAGAAGTTATTTTTCCTGTTTAAAGAATGCCATATCTTGATGTCAAATTTAGCGTACTGAATAAAAAAAATTGAATTAAGTCGTCTTTAGCTTATTGGAATTTTTAATTTTATAAGATTCAAAATGTAACAATTAACCCGATAGTGGGGCAAGATGTTCTTCGGCTGGGGCACCTTGTTTTATTGATAATTATAGCGCCAAATAGCTACAGAGAATGCTATTTTAGTTACAATCTAAATCATGGCTTCTTAATGAAACATATTTCATACACTAAACTACAGCTGAAATTTGTTTGATTGGTGAAATGCCAATTACAAATAAAACTTCGAGTACACCTGTACTTGAAATGGCAGAAAAATATGAAAAAAAGCTTGCATTTTTTTTTCTCTCAAATACCTTGAAAGTTCGAAGAACTTCCTCCTCGAAGATAACGTTAATACAGTTACAGAAAATATCACTCCTTCCTCAATGCACTACACAATTTTCTACATGTAGTGAATGTAACCTCTTTGCCCAAACGATTTTCGACTGGAGTGTCAGTAAGGATAGCAGATTTTCATTTTTATCCCTCATTTTTCTCTGGCCAGCCTTTGGGTATGGTATGATATCTTCATGTATAACAATCTTGACTTTATTCTTCCATCAACCTCCTCCTTTGGTGTGTCTGTTTACTAAATCCAGGCTTTTCACTGGCAGATGGTTGTCAGATCTTCAACTGGCGCCAAGGAACTCAAGCTCATGCTTTCTTGAGGTTAGGCTTCAGGTATCTGCCATGCATGAGGTAAGAAAGTCTTATTTAGTGTATGTATGCCGTTTCAAGGGCCATATACCAATCCACTGGTAGCCTGCCAGAATGTTTTTTGTCGTCAAAACATTTGGTAATACTCCCTTGACTATTGTTGGGATATCATGAATGGATAGTGGGATAGGGGCTGGGAGTTCATCCATGCAAAACAAGCAGTATTGTAGCACGTTTTAAATGGACCATAGACACGATTGGCTTGAGTCTATGGGATGTGTGAGGTGGGAACGAGAGTATTCCATTTTCTTTGCATTAGTCTAGCACTGCCATAGGCAGATGGGAAGAGTGGTTATCCAAAATTACCAATACTGGAGACTCGACTGAAGAAGGGACATGATTATGAAAATGTTTCAAAAACTTAAAAAAAAAAAAAAAAAAAAAAATTGGACTCGACATCCAACTGGTGGGTTAAGCTGCACCCACATCCTATAGGACCTTCAGTAATGAGAGGATTTTTTAAATGAGGTGAAAAACAAAAAGAGGGGGGCTGAATTGCCGTTTTCATTAACAGGTATACCTTTATGGTGACTGTTATCCTTCCTACTTGCTTTTTCCTTTTCCTGCTAAAACTGTTGATGGTTTTTGCACAGTACCAGCTCCTGTTTCATTTATATTCCATACCTTATACCCTTCAAAGTTGTACTATGATACACCTCCTCTAGCTTATCATAAACCTTCCCAATGTTATGGGCATTAAAACTGGTAACTCTGGATAAGCTGGTCGATTCTGAAGTGTAAAGGGAAATTTGGAATATCTCTTTAAAACCTTAAATTAACCCCAGTTTGTGGGATACACAATTTTGCAAGCTACTGCATAATCGTAAGCAAGACATATCTTTTTGATGTGAAATCATAATATATTTTACAAGAGTGAATGAAATATTCTCCTAGTTTTATTTCCATTTCATCAGAAAAACTTGCAGAGACTTTCCACACCCCACTAATTTTATGCTAGACGCTGATGTGTCTGGTTATTTCCTCTCAGTTCTTTTAGGGATGTTACAAGGTATGAAATTTATATCAAGCGCATTTGCATCTCTCTTTAATAACTTTTTCCTTTCCTTAACCTATTTTGGCTCTTATATGTTTCTTTCGGTACGGTGTCCCTTGTGGTCTTATTTTTATACGTTCTCACCACTCTATAAAATAAAGATTTCGGTTAAGCCGAGTGAGGGGCAGGTTGTTACAGTGTAACAACGAGCCCCAAGCCGAAAGGAACAACTTTCTCCAAAGGCGGCAGTTTTCAGTTATAACCAGCTTTGTCTAAAGGCTTTACTTTTTAGTACAATCACATCTTTATTTCATAGCTAGATATATACAAATTCTTTTTTTTTAACGTGCTTTTTTCTGCCATTTTTTGTATGGGGTAAGCACGATGCTTTTTTGAAGGACTTTTGATTTGGCTTTGGGATAGACCGTAGTCTCGATCGGCTGCCCTGCCTGACAGCTAGATATATACAGATTACATAATGTGTAAACTTGAAAACGTACTTTGATACTGCCTGTAAGAACGACGAAAAGTCCAAGCTTTGAAAAATTTACTTTGGGTACCCATTTTCAAAAAAAAAATTAGTAAAACAGTCCACCTCGTGCTGAAGTCGTTTCAAAACTAACACAAGAGGGGGTGGGGGGAGGCAGCCACGTGGGGTGTGTTGACTAGAAGGTACTGCTCCTAGTAGTACTTTAGAAAACTGAAGATAATAACCTCCCCCGGGTAACAATAACCCCAGTCTTCCCTATATGTTGGTTCCTCATTGGATGGGTCGATATCGTACTCGGCTAGCGCACTGCTAGACCCGCGTTCGATTCTCCGGCCGGCCAATGAAGGATTAGAGGAACTTATTTCTGGTGATGGAAATTAATTTCTCGGTATAATGTGCTTCGGATTCCACAGTAAGCTGTAGGTCCCGTTGCTAGGTAACCAACTGGTTCTTAGCCACGTAAAATAAGTCTAATCCTTCGGGCCAGCCCTAGGAGAGCTGTTAATCAGCTCAGTGGTCTGGTTAAACTAAGATATACTTTTTTTTCCCTATATGTTAAACTGGAAACATGGGGGTCACGAGGATCAGTCATTTTTAAAACTTAAAACCAGTTTTTGCCTAAGACATAAACGCGCATAAATTTAAGAGTCTCTCTCTCTCTCTCTCTCTCTCTCTCTCTCTCTCTCTCTCTCTCTCTCTCTCATTTTAATGATACATAGTAAACCACATGATGGGCAATTTGAGGCCTCGCAAAGACATTGCGAATGATAGCAGCAGTAATAGAGCGTTTCCAGAATGACACCTGAGAGCTTAACGCCTTCCATTCCGCTGAATATAACGCCTGTTAATTGTATTTTTTCTAAGGAAGATTTTAATTTTTTTATTTTTATTTATTACTTATTTCTATGAAAATTCATGATTCGTTTGCGTAAATTCGTTAATTCCCCAAGAGAAGCGTAGGCGTGGTTCTCTTCCAATTTTATTTAATCCTATTCCATTTTCAAACTTTTTATTTGAAATGGGTTTTTCTGGGTTTCAGGGAGGAGGGAGATACACTGGGTCTTATTTTGGGCGGGGTGAGAAGTTTATTTAGAGGGAGGAGATGAGATGGAGAAAATGGTCAAGAGAGGAAGAATGGACAGTAGAAAAAAATGGAAATGAGAAATGAACGATAAAGGGGGGAGGGGGAGAAACTGAGACGTAAGGAAAAACAGGATTTAAAAGTATAGAAAACGGAGGTAAGACAAAGAAAGAAAGGAGTCTCGAAACATGGACCTTTAGACACACGACTATGATAGTTTGCCCGAGAGTTTTGAGAACTAACAAGTATTGGGAATAGATAGGAAGAACGAGGGAACGACTGTAACATACGATAAAGGACCGGAGACAGGCAAGGAGTCGAGAGAAAAGAAATGGTCTCATTTCTGAGCAAAGTAAACGACCGGGAAGGACAGAGGATGATTCAAAGTTTGTTCATGGCTGGGGAACAGGGACTAGGGAAGAGGGGGGTTTGGGGGGGCCAGTGAAGAGTACTGTGGTTTTTCGAATTTGTAGGAAGGGGCTATTGGGAAGGAATCGGCGATAGGGGTTCGCTGGTGGATGGGAAAGGCGGGAGAGGGGTCAACGTTTGTGCAGATATTGAATTTAATATTTGTAGAGCACCAAAGAGAATATATATTGGGAGTTTTGCAACCCCTGAACTCCCAATGAATTCCCGGTTAAATTGGCAATCAAGGGGGGTTGGGGATTCAGGCGGGAGGGTGAGGGGTGGTATGGTGGTGTTTCACTCTTTGAATGCCTGTTTTTTATTTTTTTTTAAGAAAGAAACAACACTCTCAGAGGCATTTTGAATTTTGATAGTCCTGAGGAACGTAACAACTCAATCAACACAAACTTATGCAAACGGAAACATTAATTTCATTATATTTGTTGGTGGCGAAGAGGCAATATCCGGATAAACTGCTTAAATCTAGCTCGGCCTTTGCATATAAATTACGTTGAAATATAAACATCCTGTCTGCTTTTTCTCGTCAAGTGGCAAAATAGCTTTCTCATAGATCGATGCAGGTTTCAAGAAATAGATGGTTCTAAATACAGTGCAGTCCTGAACTGAATAAGCACAAAGGTGCTCTAACACATCATTTAAGATTCACCATCCACTATCACTTCCCGCAGGGGGTTAGTCCCGTCAGTGCACCTCGTGCTGTGCACTGTAGGCATTACTTGAAGTTCTTTGCAGCGTCCCTTCGGTCCCTAGCTGGAACCCTTTTCGTTCCACTTACTGTACCTCCTTTCATATTCTCTTTCTTCCATCTTACTTTCCACCCTCTCCTAACAATTGATTCATAGTGCAGCTGCGAGATTTTCCGTCTGTTACACCTTTCAGATCTCTAAACTCTCAATTTTCCTTTCAGCGCTGAATGACCTCATAGGTCCCAGTGCTTGGCCTTTGTCCTAAATTTTATATTCAATTCATTTCACCTTTCAAACCCTTTACTGTCAATTCCCATTTCAGTGCTGAATGGCCTCACAGGTTCCAGTGCTTGGCCTTTGGCCGAAATTCTATATTCACTTCATACACTATCATTGGATGTATGAGCCAGAGTCTTTATATATGAAGAAATTAGATTCGACTCAAAGAACTTATGGAACTGCGCAAAAATTTTAGGAGAAATCCTTTTGATTCATTCTTCCAAGGATGTTTATCTGCATCTTCTTATGTCACGCTACATCTTCCTTTTTGCCGGAAGCTTTCACTGCCTACACTGCTAAACTTATATTTTTACGTTATCCGGCGCTGTTTATTGTAATACTGTGTGGCAGTTTTTCAGCAGTTATCTGGATTTTAATGCTCATTAAATTGAGCCTCACGAGTTTGACCTTAAAGACAAATAGTATAGTCTTTTCGTAAATGTACAATGCATCAGTTAGCGTTGATAAGCTAAAATATTATTGATATGATGGACATACGTTGCTAGTATCAAGGAAGAAACTGTAGTATTCTTGTTCGGAAGTTAGCGCTTTTAAGGTTAGCATTAATTATTATTATTATTATTATTATTATTATTATTATTATTATTATTATTATTATGGACACGACATGCGAAATACTTTGCTCTTGTGCGTTACAGCATGATAATGCTCGGCACGTGACTCACCAGACACACACGGCATTGTTCTGAGAAATGTATTCTGAATTATTTTGAAACCAGTTACCGCAATCTGCAAAATCTAGTCTTGCACTTGGAAGGGGTCTTGGGAGTATATACCCAGAGATTTTGCAATGATTTCGTATCCGTATGACAACATTGAAATGAGAATGAAAACTAAGAAAGGACTTTTTAACACACGCACTGAAGAGCCAGTTTTGAAAGACTTCTCGACTCCGGGGATATTTTGTAACCCACACGTGTGCTCTTTGTCTAAGCATTTCCTAACTATCTTACCCGTGTGGCTTTGCTTGAAAAGGTATCCGGTAAATCATTTGCAGTTCATACAATCCATGATACACATTGCAACACGCACACGTGTCCGTGATCGTTTCACTACCCTTGAAATTATCATAAACACATACTTTCGCCGTGGGAATATAGTGCCGTAGAGGTGCACTGTAGGCATTCCTAAGGGTTGTTAGAAGCGTCCCTTCGACCGTTACCGTAGCTACAACCACTTTTTTTTTTTTTTTTTTTTTTCCATCCTTGCTTGCTTTCTTCCAGCTTGCTGTCCAACCTCTCCAACTCCCTCTTTTCACTGCCTTAAGCACTGAATTGCTGAGAGTGCTCCAGTGTTTGGCTTTATAGACTAGTTTTCCTAAATCATTGAAGCACACATGATACATATTGTATGTTGTGGCCGTTTCGTTGCAATTGCTCCATGATACATACTGTCTCACGCACACTTGTTTGCGGCCGTTTAATTATTACACTTGAAATCCCCGTAGGAGGGGTAGTGCCGCCAATGCACCTCGTGCGGTGCACTATAGGCGTTACTTGAGGTTCTTTGCAGTGTCCCTTCAGTCCCTAGCTGCAGTCCCTTTCATTCCTTTTACTGTACCTCCGTTCATATTCCCTTTCTTCCATCTTACGTTCCACCGTCTCCTGACAATTGATTCATAATGCAACTGTGAGGTCTTCCTCCTGTTACATCTTTCAAACTTTTTTACTGTCAATTTCTGTTTCAGCTCTGAATGATCTTATCATAGGCACCAGCGGTTGGCCAGCAAACATTGCAGATTCTAAAGACTAATCCCAGGGGTAATTTGCTAACGTCCAACCCTCCAACTTCACAGCCTTAAGCAATGAATTGCTGACAGTGCTTCAGTGTTTGGCTTTACAGTTTAATTTCCATAAGTCAAAAGAGCACATTTGCTAGCTCCATGATACAGTGTATCATTTCAACACGTTTGTGGTTTGGATTCCACAATAAGCTGTAAGTCCCGTTGCTAAGTAACCAATTGGTTCTTAGCCACGTAAAATAAGTCTGATCCTTCGGGCCAACCCTAGGAGAGCTGTTAATCAGCTCAGTGGTCTGGTAAAACTAGGGTATACTTAACACGTTTGTGACCGTTTCATTACGCTTGGACTCTTGAAACGATCACAGACACACTTTGTAGCGTCATGAAGGATACTCCAAGGAGTGAAGAAATCCTCCCTCAAGGGTAATTTGCAAAGCCACGCGCAAACACAAACGAGCAGACGACACCAGTCCGACCGTCCACCTTTTCTCGGAGCTCAAGTAATGATCAATTATGCCTGGGCATCGCGACACCCGACAAGCGCCATTGCGTCACTTGCGGTAAAGAACCGAACCTGATGAGGGTCTGGCTCGTCGGAATGGCTGGTGGGTTCGTTTGGGGTCTGGAAATAAATGGAACACTAAAAAAAAAAAAAAAGTATAAAAAGATGGAATAGGAAGAGAGAGAGATAAATAAGGCAAGATTGGGATAGGTGCACGTACAGTTCGATTCGTTATTCAAGTTTCATTTTATCTTCCGTAATTCTCTCTCTCTCTCTCTCTCTCTCTCTCTCTCTCTCTCTCTCTCTCTCTCCATTTCAGTACTGTATCCGTACGCTATCTTATCTCGTGTTTCAAATTTTTCTTTCGTTGCGTATTTTGACTTTTTCAATTTTATATATATATATATATATATATATATATATATATATATATATATATATATATATATATATAATATACACATACAGTATATATATATATACATACATACATATATTTTATTATATTTATAAATTTCCAACCCGGTTTCTAACAGCACTGATGAATATCCTTTCATATGCAAGATGTCCATTACATTCTTAATTACATTGACACACACAATAGCATTGCCTACCGAGCCGATCTCTCATCCCCTAAAGTATAATAACTTGCGAATAAAAGAAGTTCAAAGAAGTAAAGAGTAAATGAGAGAATAACAGAACACAGAAAAGTATAGTGTGTGGAGTGTGGAAAGAAAGGAAACGTGTGGACAGGAGAGCAAAACGTAAGCGATGGCTTTGAAAGAAGTGGAACAAAAGATTGTAAGGGGAAGTGGAGGGAAGGTATGAGAACGAAGTGGGGCAGGAACGTCGAGGGAATGATGAGATGGGACGAGAAAGGAGTTGATGGAAGTGTTAAGGGAAGTGGGAAGAGAGAAGGGCGACGAAGTGTAAAGGTCGTTTCCTTCAATGCTGGCCATGATAAACCTTTTTTCAGTTTATCATCACTTATTTATTGACGTTTTATTTATTTATTTATTTATTATTATTATTATTATTATTATTTTATTATTATTATTATTATTATTTCCCACGGGTTGGACCTTCAGGAAGTTCAGGAGTTCAAACGAAGACGCAATGCATTACGACCTTAATACAATTCAACTTTGTATTTTAATATTTTACTTATATTTTTATTTATCTATTAATTTGTTAATTCATCTGTTTTTTTCTGATAACTGATTTCCTCTTTCTGTATTTTCCCATTAGCGTCTGTTACTTCTTTCGGATGAACAGCATATTCTTTGGAAGCTTTAATTTCAAGTCAATGGGTCCTGTGGGCTTGTTTCATATGAATAGGGTTCAATTTCTGAATAATAATAATAATAATAATAGTAATAATAATAATAATAATATTATTATTATTTATCAACCCACACGTATCTCGCTCTGCTACAAGCTCTTCGTTGGAATAGTCGGTAGAGCTGTGGACTAGCACTCGCTAGGCCCGAGTTCCAGTCTCCGGCCGGCTGATGAAGAGTTAGAGGAATTTATTTCTGGTGAAAGAAATTCATTTCTCGCTATAATGTGGTTCGGATTCCACAATAAGCTGTAGGTCCCGTTGCTAAGTAACCAATTGGTTCATAGCCACGTAAAATAAGTCTAATCCTTCGGGCCAGTCCTAGGAGAGCTGTTAATCAGCTCAGTGGTCTGGTAAAACTAAGGTATACTTAACTTTCGCTGTGCTACAGTATGAATACAGTAATAGTTGTTACTTTAATGCTTCTCCTGTTCCAAGCATGCTGTGAGAGTCTCTCGATCTCATGAGCTGAACACAGCAAAAGGGAGTAACGAAAGTAAAACGAAGGGCTCCACGTGAAATATGTCATCGCATCAAAGCCCACCTGATAAAAAGACCAAAATGGGTTAAATGAACGTTTTTCCGCAAGAGGGGAATGAAATTGAGGCAGACCCCTGAAAAGACTCAGTTGGAAAGAATGCTAAAAAAAAGAAAAAAAGAATATTTGACAAAGAATGTCAACTCAATTTGACTCCGACTTTCTATGGGCCTGGAACAAATAAAAATGACGTCGAGATTTAGAGGGAGTAAGGAAACGCCTCTAGCTTTGGGACACGTACATACATACATTCTTACATGTATATACACACGCGCGCGCGCACACAGTCAGTAGGAGGGAGGTGTTAGGAGGGGAGGGGAGAAGGGTCCATTGCTTTTCGAGACTTACTTCCTCCATTGAGTGAACAAAGGAGTTTCCAGTGCTTCCATATTGTATGGGCTAAAGAGCATTTTCTAATACATTTTCATCGTTACTGTTGTTGTGTTATTGTCGTGGATGTTATTGTTTTTCGTTAAGTTTATGCAGCGACGTATGCGCGCCCTCTTGCACGCCCTCGGTTTTTTCTTCTTCTTCTTCTTCCTTTCGATATAGTTTGACTAACCTTTTTTGGTGGCCCCTTCCAACATGTTTGTGCTTGGCCGACATTAATACGTCGTTTAACAGAAAGGTATTTTTGATTTCCCCGTGAAAAGGTGAGCTCTGGAGGATGGGGAAGGGGGAGGGGGGAAGACAGGGAGCCATTGCGGTGGGGTGGTGAGAGAGGGGGGGAAAAGGGGAGGGGGTGTGGTGATGCCAAGTTTGTCCCCACTGAGCGTTCAAGATCTATGCACTGATTCCAGAGGATGTTAAAATTAGTCCATGCATTGACGTCACATAAAGACCCGGGAATGGGGAAGGAAAAGGGGAGAGTGACGCCAGAATGACGTTCGCCTCTCTGTCAGAGGAGCGTGAGCTTGGCGCGGATAGACATGTTCACGAATGTACATGTATCACATGCACGTGCATTTACGCATACAGTATTTGATCTGTACAAAAATTAAAGAAGAAAATACATCTGTGTTACTTGACAAACAAGCGTATAATGAGCGCATATGAATACGGGTACAGTACCTACTGTAAATAAAACAAGTAACAAATGCGCTGAAGTTTCTTCGGCGCAATCGAGTTTTCTGTACAGCATATAATGCTGTATGAAACCCTCAGCCGAGACTCATGAAACTTTCAGCCACGACCCGATGGTGGCCTGTGTTGTTGGCGCCTATAGCGGTGCCAGACGCTCGATTATGGCTAAATTTAACCCTGAATACAATAAAAACTAATGAGATTAGTGGACTGCAATTTGATATGTTTGGTGATTGAAGGGTGGATGATCAATATATCAATTTGCAGCCCTATAGCCTCAGTAGTTGTTAATATCTGAGGGCGGACAGAAAAAGTCCAGACGGACAGACAAAGCCATCTCAATAGTTTTCTTTCCCAGACAACTAAAAATCCATTGCTGGGCAGACGTACTGACAAATAGACAAACAGACAGACGGAATACGGACACAACAGCTATGGTAAACAGACAAAATGCAGACAGACAAACAGACAGACAGACACAGCATCTGTGGTAAACAAAACAGATGCAGCCCCAGACATATAGACAGACAGAGAGAGAGAGAGAGACAGACGCACGACTGACTAAATTGACTCCTTCCCCAAACGAAGAGTTCCATCATTACCCTCCAAGACACCTGTTTCCCAATACCTGTATTTCCGCCACCTGCACCCGGATGCTTTAACAGCTGTAATCTCTCTCTCCTCTCTCGCTTCTTGCATAAAGAACACAGAATTTCACCCCCCGCCCCTCCCCAAAGTGTGTTTACTAGTCTGCTTACAGATATCATTTCCTTTTACTGCCTCTCGTTTACAGGCGCTGGCGGCGACCTTGACCTATAAACCGGTCTCATGAGATTAACTTGCGACTTTGCGCCGTAAATGACTCAGTCATTGAAACGGTCTCGATGCGTATGTGCGCGAGCGCGAGGATGCACACACATGCTCACGTCATTTGCTTGCTGCGTCGTGATCTGGGGTGGCATGAGTTTTGCTTGCTTGTAAAACTGCTACAGTAAAGATGAAGGATTGCTTAACAAAAACATCGACGCCTGTTTAAATTACTGAGAGAGAGAGAGAGAGAGAGAGAGAGCATACAATCAAGATGACATCATCAAGACGGTAGAAAAATAAATACAAATACTGTACAATTGCATCACATTTTAACATTCATACCATCGTAGTAGAGTAATAATAATAATAATAATAATAATAATAATAATAATAATAATAACAATAATAATAATATTATTATTATTATTATTATTATTATTATTATTATTATTATTATTATTATTATTATTGTACTGCGATGATATGAATGTTAAAATGTTATTCAATTGATTCAATTGTGTATTTGTAATATTATTATTATTTATTTTATTATTATTATTCTTATTATTATTACTCTACTACGAAGAATGTTAAAATTATTCAATTTATTTGCATTTATTTTTATTATTATTATTATTATTATTATTATTATTATTATTATTATTATTATTATCGTGACCTTCAAAAACAGCCTACGTAGAACTCGACTAGTAGTGCGATACTTGGAACTCCACGCAAAAAAGAAATGAATGTAAAATAAAGTCAATAAAACGAAAATGGAGAGAAGGCTGCGAGCTGAGATGAGAGAATCCCAAGAAACCGATTGATGCGGTAATAAGTAAAGGTCACGCGTTGGCCTCCAAAGTGCTGCTAAGGTCAGAGATTACAGTTTTCCCACGTCATCCATGCCCGCCTCCCTTCCTTCTCTCCTCTTGCTCATTCTTCCTCTTTTTCTCCTCTTACTCATTCTTCCTCCTCTTCTCCTCTTATTCATTCTTCGGCTTTTACTCTTCTTATTTATTCTTCCTCTTTTTCTCTTCTTATTTATTCTTCCTCCTTTTCTCTTCTTATTTATTCTTCCTCCTTTTCTCCTGTTATTTATTCTTCCTCTTTTTCTCCTCTTATTCATTCTTCCCCTCTTTCCTCTCTTGCTCATTCTTCCTCTCTTTCTCCTCTTGCTCATTCTCCCTCTCTTTTTCCTCTTGCTCATTCTTCCTCTTTTTCTCCCCTTACTCATTCTTCCTCTTTTTCTCCTCTTATCCATTCTTCCTCTTTTTATCCTCTTACACATTCTTCCTCCTTTTCTCCTCTTACTCATTCTTCCCCCTTTTCTCCTCTTACACATTCTTCTTCTTTTTCTCCTCTTCCTCATTCTTCCTCCCTTTCTCCTCTTACTCATTCTTCCTCCTTTTCTCCTCTTAGTCATTCTTCCTCCTTTTCTCCTCTTGCTCATTCTTCCTTCTTTTCTCCACTTACAGATTCTTTCGCCTTTTCTAATCCTACACATTCTTCCGCCTTTTCTCCTCTTACTCATTCTTCCTCTTTTTCTCCTCTTATTCCTTCTTCCTCATTTTCTCCTCTTACTCATTCTTCCTCCTTTTCTCCTCTTATTCCTTCTTCCTCCTTTTCTCCTCTTACTCATTCTTCCTCCTTTCTCCTCTTATTCATTCTTCTTCCGTTTCTCCTCTAACTCATTCTTCCTCCTTTTCTTCTCTTACTCATTCTTCCTCTTTTCTCCTCTTATTTTTCCTCCCTTTCTCCTCTTACTCATTCCTCCTCCTTTTCTCCTCTTACTCATTCTTCCTCATTTTATCCTCTTGCTCATTCTTCCTCCCTTCCTCCTCTTATTCATTCTTCCTCATTTTCTCCTTTCTTTCTTCCTTTCTCCTCTTACTCATTCTTCCTCCCTTTCTCCTCTTACTCTTTCTTCTTCCTTTTCTCCTCTTACTCATTCTTCCTCATTTTATCCTCTTGCTCATTCTTCCTCTTTTTTTCCTCTTACTCATTCTTCCCCCTTTCTCCTCTTACACGTTCTTCCTCCTTTTTTCCTCTTACACAGTCTTTCTCCTTTTCTCCTCTTACTCAGTCTTCCTCATTTTTTCCTCTTACTCATTCTTCCTCATTTTCTCCTCTTACTCATTCTTCCTCCTTTTCTCCTCTTACTCATTCTTCCTCCCTTTCTCCTCTTACTCATTCTTCCTCCCTTTTTTCTCTTACTCTTTCTTCCTCCTTTTCTCCTCTTAGTCATTCTTCCTCCCTTTTACCTCTTACTCATTCTTCCTCCTTTTTTCCTCTTGCACATTCATCCCCTTCTCATCTTACTCATTCTTCCTCCTTTTCTCCTCCTATACATTCTTCCTCCTTTTCTCCTCTTACACATTCTTCCTCTTTTTCTCCTCTTACTCATGTGATCTTACTCCTTTTCTCCTCTTACTCATTCTTCCTCCTTTTCTCCTCTTACCCATTCTTCCTCTTTTTTCTCTCACTCATTCTTCCTCTTTTTCTCCTCTAACTCATTCTTCCCCTTTTCTACCCTTACTCGTTCTTCCTATTTTTATCCTCTTACTCATCCTTCGTATTCTTCACCTCTTACTCATTCTTCCTCTTTTTCTCTCTTATACAGTCTTTCTCTTTTTCCTCCTCTTACTCATTCTTCCTACTCCTCCTCTCCTTCTTGTCCTCATCCGAGTTTTCTTCTGCTCTTCTTCACTGTATTGGTGTTTTATCATTGTTCATTCTTACATCTACATATTTTCTTCTTGTGCATTTGATCCATGTTTCTCAAATTTCTGTGGTTTATCTTCTCTACCTGTTCATTTTTTCCCACCTTCTTCTCTTTCACATCTCTTTTTATCCTTTCTCGTAGCTCTTTATTTATTTAATTATTTATTTGCTTGCTTATTTATTGTGCTCGTATCCCTGCCCTTCTTCCCTAGAATTTCTCAGTCTCCTCTTCCTCCTCTTGAACCTTATCACCCAGTCCCTTTACTTATCACCGGCTTTTATCCCTTGCTGTTACCTCCGCCACCACTTTCATTCTCTTTTCTTTGCCCCTCTTCCTCCTTTTTCCTCCTCTCCTATTTTCCTTCTTTTCATAGACTCTCACCACTCTCTTTACTTCTCTCTTCCCCCTTTCAGTTGGAGGCGGACACTCGATTAGGGAGTTCCTCTCACCAAGCATTTAAACCGCCTTAGAGATCACGAGGTTCCCCAGACGATGACTTGAGCCGCTGAAAAACGTCGCCTCCGCTTCGCGCGACATCTTCCTCTCCGAAGATTCCGAAGAAGAGGCAGAAGGGGGCGGGGCGGGTGTGGGAGTGGGGTGGGTTAAGAGGATAAGGAAACGCATTAATCACTGGCACAGGAAGCAGAGCAGTTGTGGTATTAGTTATTGAGAGAAAGACAGATTGGAGAGAGGTTCTCATTGGTCGCCATCGTAGCAACGAGACAACACGTGGGTAAAGTTGACACATGGCGTAGACTCAGTTCCCTAAAATCCAGTCTGAATATACACTTATAAATGTTTCAGGCTTCGTGAGTGTGCTCTTGAGGGTTGCGCAAGAATGTAGGTTGTTTGTGTGTGTGTGTGTGACTTTTAAAGTGTTTCAGAATGGGAGCATTTGTTGATACGGTCTCTTTAAAGCGAGAAGTCAGTAACGCAGAAAAATGAATTGCAATGAGAGACGATAGACTTTTATTTGAGAGAGAGAGAGAGAGAGTTATCACTGAGATTTTTTAAGTTACGGTTTCATTCCAGAGGTTATTATTAGCGGATTTTTATATGATCATTCTCTATACAGTTGTATTTGTATGAAGATTTACCCAAGCACATGCACGGAGCAAATTTATACATACAGATAATTAATACATCCCAGAGTAAAAAGATAAATCATTCATGATTTGAAGATTAACAAATACATCATTAGACGCCCTGTCGTTATGGGGGTGAGAACAGCTATGGCATTTTAATTAATGGAGGTTCTTTTGAGTAATGCTGAACTTTGATGGGCCAGTTTAATTGGAAAGTTCTTCAGTGAGAGAGAGAGAGAGAGAGAGAGAGAGAGAGAGAGAGAGAGAGAGAGAGAGAGAGAGAGAGCCAGCCAGCCAGGCAAACAGACAAACATGTGAAGAACAGACCAAGCAAGCAGAACAGACTAATAATATATTGATACCAAAAAGATAAATTATTGATTATATAAATGCATTTGCTACACTGCTTGATCATTAAAGAAAATTATCACCCACTTAAATAGCTGAAGCTTCACTTCTCATATTCTTAAATGACCTTAGTTTTTTTTTTTTTTTTTAAGAGAGAGAGAGAGAGAGGAGGGAAGTCAAGTGAATCCTCTGGGTATGAGGAAACGCCCCGGACCAAAACGGTCTGACCTAAGAAGAGGCCACAAGACAAGGCGAAGGAAAGGTCAGTTATAAGGCCAAGCATAAGGTCAAAGAGTGACGCGGCGCTCGCAGCTGCAGCGACAACATTCCGAAGGGAAGGAGGGGAGAGGGGAGGGGTGTAGACTGCGAAATTCAAAGGCCGAGGATGAGGCAAAGGCTGTTTTAGCTTGGGAGTCACACACACACACGCACACACAAACTCTTGTGACTAACAAAAGATATCAATCGGTCTAACCCCTTAATAATGTCATTCGTAGGAGTCTGTCGTCATGTGAGGTTCTTTTTGTTTGATGTTACCCTCTGCGAATTTGTTTAATGGCTTCGTTTTTATTTTTATTAGGTTATTTTCCATGTGAAGGTTATGGTTATTTTCTGCTTATTTTTTTTTTTTTTACCTGTAAAGGATAATGATTTTTCTCATTTCTTTTGTTGTCTGTTATTCTATTTTTTTCCGCGTGAAGGTTATTGTTTTCTGCTTATTTTTCTAACCTATAGAGGGTAATGATTTTTCTAATTGCTTTTGTCGTCTGTTATTGTTTGTAGATTCTTTTTAAGTATCATCATATGGAAGGGTTAATTAAACTTCTCATCTTCTTCTCGGCAATTACGTAACGATTTGTGACCTCCTGTGTTAAACGTAGCTTTAGAATTTTATAGCCAATTAGGCTTGTATACGCATTTTTGAAATACCTCTCTGGGTGAGTGGCTGGACCATCGCCAAACGTTACCGAATTAGTAATAATTGCCGCTGAGTAATTTGGGATCTCACGTGCTTGTAGCGAACGGAAATCTGAGTCATCATTTCATATTAATCTTAACTAACGCGTAACCAAAGCTTCTTCGTTTATTTCAAGAAAGAGGGTAAACTCACTCACGTGAGAGGAATTCGCTCAATGCTAAATGTTAACTTTTGGCATAAAAATATCAGGATGTTGGGCAGTAACCTTCGTAGACTATCCCAGTACAGAACTGTTTATGTAGAAGCTTCGGTTTGAGGTTTTATTTTTTTTATTTAATAGTTAAATGAAATAACTAGTTGTATCTTAAGAACAGGCATTTTTTCGTAACAAGTCTCAGTTAAGGCATTATTAATTTTATATTTTTAAAGGGCTGATGTTTTGTTACGTGGTTGCATTAATCAAGTTTGCTTGACTCATGTTCCATTTTTAATAAGTACAGTAGGTTAACAAAAGTTATCTATTCATGTAGCTTTTAAATGCATCAGGCTACTAAAGTAACAGATGTCAAATATGACTGCTAATCCTTCGTTAAATTCCACAACTCCGTACTAAGCGACCTTAAAATCTGTACATAAGATTTGTATGGCATTAAGGTGCTTGGCTACTGGTCTAGACAGAATCCAGAATATATCTTCTGTAGGGAGGTGTTATTTAACACACACACATATGCATATATATATATATATATATATATATATATATATATATATATATATATATATATATATATATATATATATATATATATATATATATATATATATATATATATATATATATATATATATATATATATATATATAGATCATTATACATATATTATATATATATATATATATATATATATATATATATATATATATATATATATATATATATATATATATATATCAATAAAATATCTTTTCATATACTGAGAGTGTGTATGTGTAGATACAGAGTATTGTCCACTCTATAAATATATATATATATATCTAAAAGTCTTTTCACCCATATCCGTTTTCTCATTTTTGACAGCGATCTACCATAACAGATTAACAACCAGGTCCGTATTCGCCATGCCAACAGGTCTCCATGTTGTTTACTCATAATTTGATCTTCCATTCTTATTTGGTGAATACTTGTTCAAGTCTGACCACAGCCTTCACTCTTTTTAAAGTGAATCTTCACTTGTTCAGTTTCCTTAGTCTTTCGATTAAGCTGGCCTTATGCCAGCATGAACTCTTATTCCTGGAGAGGCCTGTAATTATGTCTAGCTACAAGCTATGCCTTTGGAACGGTCTTGAAGACTTATTACCTATAATAATATTCTGCAACGCCCCAACAACTCTCTAGGAGTCTAGAGAATTAAATCGTTTCTATGGGGCGATATGTCGTAGGTGTCCCCATTAGTCATTTAAATTGCTAAGCTAAACAAAAAAAAAAGTAAAATTGGCTCTAGAGTTTGCATTTTCTTGCTAAGGAAAGTCGCTCTAATCCTGGGAGTAATTGCTACCAGAGGCGTCTCACGCGAAAACGGCATCTATGGTAGCTGTACCGAAGGGCTGTAGTCCCATTACCACTTGAAAATGGATAGGGAGGTAAATAATCCTTTCAATATGTTTAAAGCATCACGGCGGAACACATTTTGGTCGTCAAGCTAATGAGGAATTTCTCTCTCTCTCTCGTTCAGTTAAGTCCTCTCTCTCTCTCTCTCTCTCTCTCTCTCTCTCTCTCTCTCTCTCTCTCTCTCTCTCTCTCTAAAATTCAAGTCTGTGGTTTTTCCCAGTCCAGTAGTCTAATTTTTGTGCATTCTTTTAGCATTCTTTCTGCGTCTGTTATTCACCCTTCTCTCTCTCTCTCTCTCACTGCGTTATGCTTGCTTCTCTCACTCCGTAGTACTTGTTGTTCATGTTCATTCTTTTCTCTCTCTCTCTCTCTCTCTCTCTCTCTCTCTCTCTCTCTCTCTCTCTCCTCTAGTCTAATTCTCTTGTGGATAGCTCTTCTTACTCTGTCTCCAAGTCTAATCCATCTCTCTCTCTCTCTCTCTCTCTCTCTCTCTCTCTCTCTCTCTCTCTCTCTCTCTCTGCTAGTCTAGTTCTGTCGTCGACAACTTTCTTAGTCTCTGTCTCCCAGCATAGTCTCTCTCTCTCTCTCTCTCTCTCTCTCTCTCTCTCTCTCTCTCTCTCTCTCTCTCTCTACTAGTCTAATTCTGTTGTCGACAACTTTCTCTCTCTCTCTCTCTCTCTCTCTCTCTCTCTCTCTACTTTAGAATAATCGAGTCTCTGTTACTTATGATCAGATTTTTATCTTGTCCAGTCCAGTCTTCTCTTTCCTGTATATTTTGTGCGTCAATGAATTTTACTTTCCATAACCGTTTTATTATCATTCAGTTAAATGTCAATTAGCCATTCCCCTTGTATGTATTACGGTGTGAGTGCGTAAGATGATTATCATTTTTTATAAACATCATAGGCCTTTTTATGAAAATAACTTGGCCATTTTTCAGCCACAAACTTCACTAAACATTGCTAGTTGTATGTTAAATATGACTTACATTTCCTAAGTGCACAGGGCGTCTTCAGTGACCAGTATGTTGGAGGCGCTGTCATACTAGCGGTGCATTATATCCCTTGCCAGACGTATGACTAGCCGAATGTAAGTACGCCTCTTGTTGCTCCCCTTGACATCATTTGTATGAAAGCGGCAATCATTTTCTAGACAGCACTTCATTCCAATTACGTTGTGGATCTCATTTATTTGCACATTTTCCACCCCACAGAGAACGACATCATTGTCACCAGATAAACTCCAATTCGTCCTGATTGCAGTCGGCACTGGCTATCATGGTCGAATGATTAGTTGAAGGCCGCGTTCCTCAATAGACCGGTGTTGCTTATTTGACCTTAATCGCCATAAAAAGGAGATAAATCGCAGCAGCTTTGCCTCTCCATCCAAATGTCAGAATACCCCCAGTGAAATGATATTGGGAATAAAGTAATGTTTCTCATTAAGTCTTTGATCTGCATGCAGCTCATGACGTCACCGTGTCATTTATTGCAATGACGTATTGTGTGATTTAACCCCTCGCCCGCTTTCCAAAAAAAAAAAAAATGTATTAAACGTCATCTCTATGCACAGACTATCGACATCTATTATTTTAATGTTACAGGAAATTCTTAAAGGAAATAATATGAGATTAATTGATATAAAACGCAAAATGAAAGCCACAGTATACGATGTCCTCTACTGAAGGTCATGAAGCTTTTTCCTAACACTGAGCTTGTTTCTTACTCCACTTGTTAACGATACTTTCCTTCGCAGCCACGCACATGGAAGGGAGCGGCACTTCATGGTATTGCATCTTTGTGTACGATGCGCCATCTAAATACTGTTTAAACGTACATTTATAATGTCCTATTAGGTTGACTGATGGATTTCCATAAATTTGCTTGGCAGGAACTATAACTGATGCAGAGAGAGAGAGAGAGAGAGAGAGAGAGAGAGAGAGAGAGAGAGAGAGAGAGAGAGAGAGAGCTTTGAATCTAAGCCAATGAACAGTAGAGTCTAGCAGATACCTATATCTGAGGCTAAAGAGAGAAGCCAATTTAGGGCGAAGTAAATACATGATTAGCGGAAGTACAAAGGAGACTGGAGGAGGGTGTTGCAGGGTGGGGCAGGGGGTGGGGATTGCGAGGAGGGGGTAGGAAGTGGAAATGTTGGATGGCATCGCATGATATCTGTTTGTCTTCCTGTTCCGTCTCTTTTTTTTTTTTTTTAACAGTATCCCATGACCACATCCGTACGTAAATGTTTGTAGTTACATGAACAGAAGGCCGAAGAGACGAAGCCCTTGGCATGAATATTTAACATGAGCAATGGGATGCTTATGTCTTCGATGATGCTTAAGAATAGTTATTTTCCCGGGTTGTGAATATTTCCTATATTACTCAAGTTAACGGCGCTTCCCTTGGTTCATCTAAGTTATTATAAGGATTTCCTGATATTTTGAGAGAGGGTGTTAGTGAGAAGGATAATGTCTGCTCCAAAGAAACTTGTTAATTCACTTTTTTTAAAGGAGGCGTTATAGACATTAAAGTCACGGAATGTATGTGAGAAGGGCAGACTGCCGGTCAGAGAACAGGGACCATTTTCACAAGCTGAAGGTAGGCCTACGTCATCTATTTTTTTTTTTCTGTTTACTCGATCCAAGAAAAGGCTTTATTATTATTATTATTATTATTATTATTATTATTATTATTATTATTATTATTATTATTATTATTTTACAGTGGTCCAGTTGCTTGGACCAAACTAGTCATTTCCTTTTGGCTTAGATTAGCTAAGTGATTGAACGCCAAATTTACTTTTCACCTCAGAAAACGAAATTGGAAAAGACTCATCTTCACAACTGTGTTCGTATGTCAGTGCGACCTTGCTGTGAGTTTTACCAATGACTTTCGGCATTTGGCTGGTATAAATGAATCTGTAATACTTCTTCGCAAAAGGCTACCACCTCGTTCACCGTTCATTCAGCCAGGGAGCAATGAAATGATCAACATACCAATTTGTAGCCATCTAACTCAGTAGTTTTTAAGATCTGAGGGCGGACAGAAAAAGTGCGGATGGACAGACAAAACCGGCACAATAGTTTTCTTTTCAGAAAACTAAAAAAGAAAGAAGAAAGGAGGAACTATTACTCAATATATCCTCCTGGGTGCTGGGTTTAGACCCAAGCAAATTAGCAACAGGTCTAGCGATGTGTAGGCTAACTATTTTTACCTAAAGTTGTTTCAGTGATTTTTATTACTCACTACTCAAGCAACTTAATCTTTCGAGCATCAACTGTCTGAAAAAGAAACTAGCATACGTGTTAAGGCTCAAAGAAAAGCAACAGAGTAACAAGAGGCGGCCAGCCACACGATGGCATTGCCTGAACTTTCTGTGTGCAAGCGACCTTACCAGGCACCCGGTAAACAGGCAACATTGAAGTCGGCTGACCTCGTGAAACTTCCCACGAGTAAATGTTTGCTATTTATTCTTGTTTTATTAGTTTCAAAATCATTTTAATATATAAATATATATGTAGCTCTCTACAGCTGCTGTGTAATATCATAGCGTAGGCTTTAGTACTATACACGATATTAAGTCAAATTGCGAAATAACTGAGACTGTGAATAATAATTACCTCGATATATTGCCTCAAATTGTGTGTCCAACTTTTTGAGTTCCATAGTGAAATCCTTAATGTTCATATTTCCGTTACATCTTCAGTTCATAGATATAACTACGTCAGTTTATATATATATATATATATATATATATATATATATATATATATATATATATGTATATACATACACACACACATATATATATATATATATATATATATATATATATATATATATATATATATATATATATATATATATATATATATATATATATATATATATATATATATATATTATCTTTGGCCAACTGTTAACATGTTATTATGGGTGGCTTTGAAAGCATTATCCCAAAATGCAGAGAGAGAGAGAGAGTATTTTTGTGAAGCTGCATGGCACTGAATGGCAAATCAACGGGGTTAAACAGGAAGTGGTTTGAGAGGAGGGGTTGAGGCAGTGGGGTTGGATGGGAGAGGCGGGAGGGGGTGGAGGGTGTAGGATTACTCAGGACACTGGCTCTCTCTTCCGGTATCACTTGAATGAGGGAAGAGACATAGGCTGATAAATATTCATGATATTAATGATCGTATGTTATTCTGTAGTTATGTAGAATATGTATATCATAAATATAATAATAATGACAATAAGAAATCTACGGTGGCCATTCATTTACAGTTATAAGAGCGCTTTTTTATTCGTTATATAATTTTAGATCTCAACCAGAATCATATTAGGTTGGCGGTGATGTATCATCATGGTATGAGAGAGAGAGAGAGAGAGAGAGAGAGAGAGAGAGAGAGAGAGAGAGAGAGAGAGAGAATGGTACAAGTGAAGTCTCAGGAAATCATATCAACTTTAACTGAATTCATTTACCAAGGAGCCACACAGACAGCGACTCATACTATGATTTAGAGACCAAAAGATATTATTTTGTTTGCGACAAAGCAAAATCGACAAGCCAGTAGAACGTCATTTGCGTGTGCGTGCGTTTGAGTGTGTGTGTCTGCGAGTTTTAGTAAGAGAGAGAGAGAGAGAGAGAGAGAGAGAGAGAGAGAGAGAGAGAGAGAGAGAGAGAGAGAGGGCTTTCTGGTAGCTTTACAGCAAAAACAAAATGCAGATGACTATCAGTGATGTACGCTGGTAATTATTCGATATGAATACATAAATATTGAACATTTTCACCAATCTCTGGAAGATAAGGCAGTTACAGGACACCTACATTATTAGACCACTTCATGGATCTTAGTTTGTGTATTTCAAACCTAACTGTTATATTCAACTGTGATTTATAAATCCTGATAACCTACTATAAAAATTTCATTAACAAAATTCTCAACAACCTTCTTTTGTTAACTGCAAAAGAGCTAGGCGTCACCAGGTCCCAAATGCGTCTTCCTGTTGAACGGTGCTATAATCGAGAGGCGGGGGTCCCCTCACCCCCACTTACCGTCACCCCTCTTCTCCATTCCGCCCTAACTCCCCACCCCGCCCTTCCCCCAACCTCCCGACACCTCCCTAATGCTAATAGGCCAAGTGACCTTTAAACACAGGATCCGCGAGTAAAGTAAGGATGATAGTTATGACTCTCGGATGATGATGACGGGGAGACGAGAAAGACTTTGATGATGGTTGCTCTCTCTCTTCTTCTTCTTCTTCTTTCTTCTTTCTTCTCGTACTGCAGTGGCCTTGAGCACGCCGTGACGATGCTATCCATCTTTGACCCACTTTTTACTCTTTCCTCTTTTTTGTGATGAACGTAATAAGCCCCGTCACGCTTGCCGAGTTGTAGCATGTGTAAATCTGAGTTTAAGACCTTAGAAAGTAAAATTCAGCTTTTAATATCTGTTGATACTTCGCATTAGATACAAAATATATATAATGGTCTGTTTCATCGTAGAAAATTTTCAGCTGTACGTAGACAATTGTTTTATGAACGAGGCTGTGCAACATCCAGCATATTCGTATTGAATGGCATCTCTGAAGTAAACTATTAATTCTCTTTTAAGCAATACGAACAGGCTAATTGGAGTACATTTCTTAGTAATAGTCTTTGGAATAACAGATAACTTAGCTTTCCAAGGAATCTGTACATTAACAGATAATTATTTTTTAAAAGCAGAAACTTCCACGTAGGCAGGTAGTGCCGTCAGTGCACCTCATGCGGTGCACCGTAGGCATTGCTTCAGGTTCTTTGCAGCGTGCCTTCGGCCCCTAGCTGCAGCCCCTTCCGTTCCTTTTACTGCACCCCCTTTTATATTCTCTTTCTTCCATCTTACTTTCCACCCTCTCCTAACAATTAATTCTTAGTGCAACTGCGAGGTTACATCTTTCAAACCTATAACTGTCAATTTCCGTTTCAGCGCTGAATGACCTCATAGGTCCCAGTGCTTGGCCTTTTGCTGCCTAAATCCTATATTCAATTCAGTTCGAAAGCAGAAGCTAGACTAAACAAGCCGTTCTCTTTCTGATAGGCTCTAATTTATACTTGTTTTCCTTACTGTACACAATTCTTCGCCTAAAATGTTATATTCCTCTTCCCGGTAGCTAAAACTGCAGCGTATGTAGCTCCTTTTTAACAGAACGTGTAGATTAATGGATAATCCTTTTTAACAGGGCCTTTTGGATTATGAATATTTAATTGAGGAATCCTTTTTATCATCTTACGACTAGCAACTGTTTCCTAAATGAGACATTTGTGGAGGTGAATATTTCTTTTTCAAGTAAACCCTCCCTGAGTCAATGGACACTTTTCTCCTAATTAATTTTTTTTTCTTTTTTTTTAGTTTTCGGGAAAGAAAACTATTGTGCCGGCTTTGTCTGTCCGTCCGCACTTTTTTCTGTCCGCACTTTTTCTGTCCACCCTCAGGTCTTAAAAGCTGGGAAGGCTAGAGGGCTGCAAATTGGTATGTTGATCATCCGCCCTCCAGTCATCAAACATACCAAATTGCAGCCCTCTAGACTCAGTGTTTTTAAAATTTTATTCAAGGTTAAATTTAGCCATGATCATGCATCTGGCAACGCTATAGGCCATGCCACCACCGTGGCCTTGATTATATGAAACCTCGGCGCATTTTTGTTTAATGATAAATTCTGTAAGTTTTTTGGGTAAGGGACAAAAACAAAAACAAAAAACCGTCGAGTTGAAGCTATGGGGAAACTGCGTAATTCAGTCTCCAAAAAAACTCAACTTAACAGACATTTTTATCCCTGATAGAGCAATCTGTTTAATGGGTCATTCTCGTTCAAGTGGAGTCGTTCAGATAATGACCAATTCTTTCCAATATAAAACCTTTGGATTAATGGGTAATACTGTCTAAAATAGAATACTCGTTTTATTGGACAGTTCATCCTTAAGCAGAGCTTAGGACTGATGGAAATACAGCTCGGTTTTCGGCTTTAGATACAATAGCCTCCTCATTAGGCCTAAAAAAGATGGTTTTCCCTGATGAGACCCCTCAACGAATTTTCTTAGCATTATTTCCTTAAAACTGAATAGAATCATTCTATTGTTGAGTAGAATCATTTCTCATTGTAAGTATGTATTGTTAACATCCTCATGGGCCTATTAGGCGGGTTTCTTTCAGTGAGCATCAAAGGCAACTGACGCTTTATAAACCTTTAAATCATTTAGTTGGTTTTTACACCTGTCTTCTCGAGAGCTTTATCGATAAATGTCTTCTGATGGACCCCAAGAAAATTCATCGGTATGAACTGCATGATAAGGGTAATCTTTAAAAGTACTTTTTGGCAGTTAATCCTAAAAATTACTACTTGGCAGCTAATCCTTAAAAGTACTACTCGGCAGTTAATCCGTAAAAGTACTACTTGGCAGTTAATCAGTAAAAGTACTACTTGGCAGCTAATCCTTAAAAGTACTACACTGCAGCTAATCCGTAAAAGCGCTACTCGGCAGCTAATCCTTAAAAGTGCTACTCGGCAGTTAATTCGTAAAGATGCTACTCGGCAGTTAATTCGTAAAAGTACTACTCGGCAGCTAATCCTTAAAAGTGCTACTCGACAGTTAATCCGTAAAAGTACTACTTGGCAGCTAATCCTTAAAAGTACTACTTGGCAGTTAATCCTTAAAAGTACTGCTCGGCAGCTAATCCTTAAAAGTACTACTCGGCAGCTGATCCGTAAAAGTGCTACTCGGCAGCTAATCCTTAAAAGCACTACTCGGCAGCTAATCCTTAAAAGTACTACTCGACAGCTAATCCGTAAAAGCGCTACTCCGCAGCTAATCCTTACAAGTGCTACTCGGCAGGTAATCCTTAAAAGTGCTACTCGACAGTTAATCCGTAAAAGTACTACTTGGCAGCCTGCCAGTGAGATCCGCAAGTCAGTGGCGTTGAGTTCCACAGATCGGTTTTTTCCTTCCCAGGTCCAGAGTAAGCAAATGTGGCCTTGAGGTTCCGATAACTTGGTCTCTCTAGATGATAATAGTAAGTGCAGTAATTGCTTATCTTCTTACGTAAACCTTTATTAATGGATCTGTAATCATGACCCTTGCGAATGCTTTCTTTTCACAGGACCAGAAAGCATAGTACATCACACAAATGTCCCCCGGGTTAGTGTCACAAATGTCCCCCGGGTTAGTGTTTGCGAAACCAATAACTCAGCTCCTCGTGACGCGTTCCTAAAGTTAATATCATCGGCTGATGAAAAAAAAATAATAATAAATAAGCCCCATCTTGCTTTCCTCCATCTTCTAACAACTGTTTCATAGTGCAACTGCGAGGTTATCCACCTGTTACACCTTTAAAACCATTTTACTCTCAATTTCCTCTTCAGCGCCGAATGCCCTCATGGGTCCCAGCTCTTGGCCTTTGGCCTAAATTTTATAATCCACCCCTTTCCACCTACTGCGTTCCCCTATATTAACGCCGTTATCCGATAAAAATAGATAATTCCCTCTAATACCAATGAACAGTTGTTTCATCACTAATCCCGTCTGTGAATGAAATCCTCTATGTCTGGTGAGCCGGCTCTTATATAAATCTCCGTATTAGGTCTGCGAACCTGTAACGGCTTCCTCCGGTGCGACCTTGCTGAGGGACTTGAAATGATTGGCCATATAGACCTTGAAAGACAATTGTGGGATATCTGACAACGGAGGAAAAGGTCTGGGGTAAAAAAATATAGAAAGAAAAACAGAGAAAATGTGATGGGGGAAAGTGAAAGGATACCTAGAAAGAATGGAATGAAAGGAAGGTTGAATTAGATAATTAATAATGATGAAAAGAAATCAGAATGTAAATATGTTAAGGGCAACAGAGAGAGAGAGAGAGAGAGAGAGAGAGCGACGTCTACTTACAGTTCAGCAGAAAGAAATAAATTCATTAGCAAGACCAGCTTTGCAGTGTTACAGTATATCACATCGCTAAGGCGATTATAAGTATATATCCTTTATTCCTTCATGCGTACAACTTTTGCAGAGCTGTCACATACTAATTTACATATTTCTAGGAAAGAGTTCTGAAGAGGTTTCTCGGACTTTTGCCAACTTGATCTACCATTTTTCTTTGAGCAATTTGTCCAACAACTTTCCTACTCACGACGTGGAAAGGATTGTGGGAATATGAGGTTACAATTATGGTAGCTGACACCATAACCATTTTTAGTAAACAGGAATTTTTTTCTGTCACAAAATTGTTCATTTTGTCAAACCCCTTTTAGGTGGATACACGTATGAATAAATACTTAAATACCGAAGAGTTCAACGGAGTGTCAAGTTTCCGTTTCTATGCGTATGTATATTGTTACATTCATATGTGTCCGAAATGTATAGTGAATAAAATATAGCAAGTTCCAAAACAGTATAAGCAGAAATGTGTTATCCGATCGAGTGTACTCGATAAAATTTTTACGTCGGCTCTTTTGAGAGAGAGAGAGAGAGGGACGTGTACCGCGTAACTGTAACCCATTCACGTCGATCACACCTACACACACACATACACACACAC
>NC_089768.1:21992500-21995000 GCF_040412425.1 Macrobrachium rosenbergii | reverse complement strand
ACGCTGATTTCTCTGATATTAGATGGCAGAATTAATCTACTGGAAATTTAGTTGGGATGGATTTTGCAGCCAATAAATCATTTTCCAGACTCGGCCGGGTCGAGTTTTCCTGTGCTCTCTCTCTCTCTCTCTCTCTCTCTCTCTCTCTCTCTCTCTCTCTCTCTCTCTGTCCCCCATGGCCGTATGCGCACTTTGTCGAATGCCTTTGTGAAATTTCGGTTTAATTCAAGAATATAGGAATGGAAAACAGTTATTTCTCCAGCCAGATTAAATGAGGGCACTCAGGATTTACGGAAAGCATATTGCGTCGGTTTATTACCCCAAAGCAACGAGCGAGGCAAGCTGTTGTGTGCGTGGTTGTGTGGGTGTACGCAGTATTTGATCATATATTAATGTGTACGCGCGTGCATACGCCGGGAGACCAGTGGAAAATAGCTGCTATCGCGGTCTTGCCTCACCTAACTCACATGCACGTAATATATTTGTATATATATAATAATTATAGAAATATATTACAAATATATTTGTATGTACAATATACAAATCTATTACAAATATAACTGTATATATCATAGGCAAATACATTACATTATTACATATTATTTTGTAATATATTTGTAAACGCGCGCATACAAATATACATTAGTTTTGTCGAGTACACAGGAGAGTTTTTATACTTACAAATATTAAGCCACAAATACCCCTTAATATCGAGGTGATTTACACACAAAGATAGTTACAAATAAGTGCAAGTGGCCTAGATAGGATTCGAACCTATATAACTTTTGGGTTTGATCCACCGGTGACGGAGACTTAGCCATCGAGCTAGATAGAGAGACATAGGTTGATCTCGACACTGCCATACATGTTCCTGTAGAATTCAGGTTCCGTACTTAGAATCAAAATCAGGCTCTGTACTTAGAATCGAAATCAGGTTCTATTCTTAGAATCAAAATCAGGTTCTGTACTTAGAATCGAAATCAGGTTCTGTTCTTAGAATCGAAATCAGGTTCTGTTCTTAGAATCGAAATCAGGTTCTGTTCTTAGAATCGAAATCAGGTTCTGTTCTTAGAATCGAAATCAGGTTCTGTACTTAGAATCGAAACCAGGTTCTGTACTTAGAATCAAAATCAGGTTCTGTACTTAGAATCGAAATCAGGTTTTGTACTTAGAATCAAAATCAGGTTCTGTACTTAAAATCGAAATCAGGTTCTGTACTTAAAATCGAAATCAGGTTCTGTTCTTAGAATCAAAGTCAGGTTCTGTACTTAGAATCGAAATCAGGTTTTGTTCTTAGAATCAAAATCAGGTTTTGTACTTAGAATCGAAATCAGGTTCTGTTCTTAGAATCAAAATCAGGTTCTGTACCTGGAATCGAAATCAGGTTCTGTACTTAGAATCGAAACCAGGTTCTGTACTTAGAATCGAAACCAGGTTCTGTACTTAGAATCGAAATCAGGTTTTGTACTTAGAATCAAAATCAGGTTCTGTACTTAGAATCGAAATCAGGTTATGTACTTAAAATCGAAATCAGGTTCTGTTCTTAGAATCAAAGTCAGGTTCTGTACTTAGAATCGAAATCAGGTTCTGTTCTTAGAATCAAAATCAGGTTTTGTACTTAGAATCGAAATCAGGTTCTGTTCTTAGAATCAAAATCAGGTTCTGTACCTGGAATCGAAATCAGGTTCTGTTCTTAGAATCAAAATCAGATTCTGTACTTAGAATCGAAATCACCTCATCTCTACCATGAAAGCTGATTCATATGTAGAAAGTAGCCGTTGACGATAATTTTGTGACTAATACGACTGACTTTTTTATATTCATAAATATTAAGTCACTAATACTCAATAATATCCAATTCCCTCGACCTAATAAATAAATTGCACACGAAAAGATTTATATATAATTGTATCTGGCTTGCACAGGATTAGAATCTGTAAATCCTGGTTTTGATGCAGAGGTGGCAAGGATTTAACCATCCGGCCACTGATATATATATATATATATATATATATATATATATATATATATATATATATATATATATATATAATATATATATATATATATATATATATATATATATATATATATATATATATATATATATATATATATATATATAAGTTCATTTCGACTCTTGTCAAACCCAAAGGTATAGGTTCGATTCCTGACAGTGGCAGATGAACTTATCATATATCATTTCGAAGGTAAGTTAATTTTTTTTATTAAGAAGTATTAAGGGGCTATTATCAAGGTAAATAAAACTCAGAATTAAGAAATATTTTTAGACTAAAATTTGTGACACACACACACACACACACACACACACACACACATATATATATATATATATATATATATATATATATATATATATATATATATATATATATATATATAAATGTTGTGTGCTATCATATGATTGTTTAATTTATATCATTTATACATTTATTGTATATCAAATATATTCTATGAAATCACATGTAATTCAAAGATT
>NC_089768.1:21982500-21987500 GCF_040412425.1 Macrobrachium rosenbergii | reverse complement strand
GTTGATAGTCTTCCTTTCCTCGTCTCTGTTGTGGATGTATTTCCTTGCTGAAGGGGCATAAGTAATGAAATGTGGAGTTCAATGTCCGTAGAGTATTTGCGCTAGAGGGTTTTTTTTATATATACCGTTAACTCCAAGGGAAGGACGATAATCGCAACATAAATTAATGAGTGGTAAAATGAAGCGTTTTTAATGTAATATTTTAAATAAATGCCAAGTTTTTTTAGCAGGAGATTAGATTTTAATCTTAAAAAGACCTACTTTAATGTCTGCATAATTTCAAGCCGGGACAGTGCACGGCGAGTTTTATTTTTTATGACTTTTAAGATTTATGGGGTAGAACACGGACTTTTCAACAAGGAATCAGGAATTGTTTTGAAATAACACACTTATCCATCAGATGTTCAATTGCGCAGGGTTTCCAAATAAGAGCCAAGCTTCTTCCTCTTTTGCGATGTAAAATATTTTAATGGAACTGCGAAGAACATATGCTACGGAAGCCCTTTATTGAATACCAATATGCTGTTCTCTAATTTTAAGTTTATTTTGGGGGGGTAGAGGGCCCAGGCTGAAGTGATTAACAGGGGGACGGAGAAACTCCTTAAGGTAAAAAAAGTATTTGAAAGGCCTACATTTTGTTTCAGCGAAAACCAAAATTTATTTAAAGAAAATTTTACTCTCTGATTAAAGAATTGATATCTCCAATGGACGAAGGATTTGATAATGAAGGCTAAAACTCTAAAGGATTTAATGATGAAGGCTAAAACACTAATGATATTGTATTATCTCGTCGAATGCTGAACTTTTCATAAGTTATAAATGGTTATCCAAAGGGAATTTTAACATTCACGAATCTAATTCGTGGAGTATATTAAAAGTTTTATATCTGATAGGAAATTACATTCTACCTATAGCCATATTCTCTACAATTAACATTTACAATTTACTCTAACCGTCTTGACACCAAAACTTAACTCTGAAATACTTCAAAAGATATGCATAATTTTATTCGCTTCATCCTTTTCTGATGCTTGTGAAGTCGCCAGAGAAGATAAACCCTTTATAGCATTTTCCTCCTTTCGTAACATAACCACAATCATAATCATATATCTCCACACTAAATATTTTCTATTCTGTATTTTCACCTTTCAAATGCCTCCCCCCCCCTCCCTTTTTTTGATAGTGTTGACTTAAATTTATTCGTAAACAGCAAAGCTGAAGTATATGATGACAACTTAGAGACTTGAATTTTTGCCTGCCTTGAAATTATAATGCGTTAGCAGCGCTTTTCTGTTGAACTGGTGTAGAACATTTTTGTTCTTTCTTTGTGGACAGTGATGATTACAAAGAATAAACATGATTTGGCTTTGAAGCCTGTATTACAATCGCGGAGAAGTAATTATCGCAGGAAAATTCGTTTTTATAATACGCTGTATCTTAATGAACTCCTGTGCTATTTTTGATGCTTTTTTTGGATTAGATGATAAACGCGGAGCCCGTTACTTACGTCAAATATAATGAAGAAGAAAAAAATACTAGGAGGTTTTATTTGGTTTTAAAGCAATATTTACAGTACTATAAGAGCCTCTTTTAAGAAACGCCTGTCTTTGAGAATTTAATAAGTGTAGACAGCATACATATTTGCATGCATACACTTTCCTGGATAATCATACAACCTCACACATGTGTAATTTTACTTAGTTTTGTTATTGTTATTCAGCTTTAGTTTTCTGTAAAAGAAAACTGTGTACCGGCTTTGTCTGTCCGTCCGCACTTTATTCTGTCCGCACTTTATTCTGTCCGCGCTTTTTTTCTGTCCGCACTTTTTCTGTCCACCCTCAGATCTTCAAAACTACTGAGACTAGAGGGCTGCAAATTGTTATGTTGATCATCCACCCTCCAATCATCAAACATACCAAATTGCAGCCTTCTAGCCTCAGTAGTTTTTATTTTATTTAAGGTTAAAGTTATTTACGATCGTGCCTCTGGCAACACTATAGGACAGGCCACCACCGAGCCGTGGCTGAAAGTTAGCCATAATCGTGCTTCTGGCAACGATATAGAATAGGCCACCACAGGGCCGTGGTTAAAGTTTCATGGGCCGCGGCTCATACAGCATTATACCGAGACCACCGAAAGATAAATCTATTTTCGGTGGCCTCGATTAAAAGCTATAGCGGCTGTGCAGAAAACTCAGTTGCGCCGAAGAAACTTCGGCGCATTGTTTACTTGTTTGTTCTTGTTTCTAGAATCTAAGAAAATTTGCATTTGCATTATATATATTTTCCAGTCTGCCTAACTGTTAAGGTTTTCATGTTGTATATTTCATTTTCTTAAATTTTTTATAGAAAAATTTAATAATTAACTTAATATACATCTCTATCAATGTTCCAGATCATTTACTTAGAAGTGAATTTATTGGAGTGAATTAGTAATTCCTTTTTACATTCTAACTATTTCACTATTTCTTGTACCGGTTTGTTATTCACTCCCTCAAATCCATTTGTAATTCGTTACCTAAATCTACGACAAAAAAACTTCTGAAATGTTTCCCATGATCTACGCTCCTTCCTGGAGCGTAACAACACTCAGAGCGACATACTCCACCTTTACTAGCAAAGAAAAATCATAAAAGTTCAGAAACACTGGCTCTAAAAACGATCTCGGGTAAGTTGTATTGATAGAATTCTTTCCGATCTCTCTCTCTCTCTCTCTCTCTCTCTCTCTCTCTCTCTCTCTCTCTCTCTCTCTCTCTCTCTCTCTCTCTCTCTCTCTCTCTCATGCAGCTCCCTGCTTCTCCCCTCTGCAGCTCCTTAATTCGCCGTTCGTCTCTCTCTCTCTCTCTCTCTCTCTCTCTCTCTCTCTCTCTCTCTCTCTCTCTCTCTCTCTCTCTCCCTTTCTTTCTTCCCCTTAGGCCCCTTGAATTGAGAGAACCAAACCAATAAGGGAAAGTTTCCCCTCCACGAGTGATGGAAGAGGGCTCGAGCGAGCGAGCTCGACGTTGATCGTTTGGGAGCGATGTGTTTATTAGCGTCTGATGATCTTAACAATGATTTTGATAGGCTCTGTGCATAAATTTTTATTAAACAGTGCTTGATTATTTTCCACTAATGCTATATTGTTATTAATAATGCTTTCCTAAATGTTCTTAACAGAATGGCTTTGAATCTTTGCAGAGAACGGGACTCAGTCGACGAGCAGGCCAAACGTCATGGAAGAATTCGCGTTGACCTGGTAACACTGACAGCAAAGTTCCGTTCCCCCGGCGGCATTGTGAGACCTGCCCGTCGGATGTTCCTTGATAAATGGCGTTAAGCGGCATATTGAGTGGGCTTTCCTGCCAGGTAAGGGGACTCTTTAAGACGTGGTAATGCTGCAACAGCTCCAATTAGGCTGAAGGCTCGCCCGAGTCAAGAAGGGAGCTGACGGTGTATGCGGAACGACGCCGCTGTCAAAAGCAAATGTGATTGTCACTGAGGATTAAGGAGGGATTTATGCTGCGGGGATTACGAGAACAGGGCTTCGGAACGTGTTCGGTTCTCGGAATGGGTGTGTATGGGCCTAATCTAATTAGTGGAGGCCGTGAAAGAGAGATTTTTGGGATAGATAGGAATGAAACAGGAGAGGAAAGAGTCGAGGAACAGTTGAGCGTCAAATCAAATAGACTTATAAAAAGTAGCTGCAATAACGTTTCTCTTCTGGTATTAAACTAGGTCTCGGTGGTGAGCCTTCGCGGTTCTGTTATGCAATGTTTCCCTCGGGGTCTCAGCATCCGCTCCAACAACCAGACGTATTACCTTAGCTCGACAACCTTCACCATTTATGATGTTTATCCAGTAGACCTAAGCAACAAGTAGGCCTATTCATAAGCCCTGTGGTTTGTAGATCGTATACTGGTCGATCCTGATTTGTTCATCTTTTTAAATATCCCCTTTTCCTGTCCAGTTAATATCATAAAATCAATCCCACATTTACTGGAACGTATAAGGCCAAAATAGTCTCAATAAGCCTATTATGTCCTCGTAATGGAATTCCTTTAATTCCAACTGTAATTACAAATCAGTGACTTTCTTCTTCTTGTTACGACTTTTTCCTTTGGTGATCTGACCTTCCACTATGCCTCCGTAGGCCGTTTTTTAGTTTTCTGTAAAAGAAAACTATTGAGATGGCTTTGTCTGTCCGCCCTCAGATCTTAAAAACTACTGAGGCTGGAGGGCTGCAAATTGTTATGTTGATCATCCATCCTCCAGTCATCAAACGTACCAAATTGCAGCCCTCTAGCCTTAGTAGTTTTTATTTTATTTAAGCTTAATTTCAGGCATGATCGTGCGTCTGGCACCGCAACAACACAGACAACCACAGCCGGCTGAGAGTTTTATGGGCCGTGGCCGAGAGTTTCATACAGCATTATACGCTGTGCAGAAAACTCGATTCCGCCGAAGAAACTTCGGCACATTTTTTACTTGTTTTTTATCGTTCTCTATCCCTGACCTCCTACCAACTCCTATCCATCACATAGGCGTCACCTCAACATTAAAATAACAAACTTTACATTTCATTTCTCCCTATTCGCCATTTCTCCGAAACCAGTCTTCATCTCCTCTCTCTCTCTCTCTCTCTCCCCAACTCAACGTCTGGCAACAGGACACTGCTAAAGATCAATGAAAATGAAGCTGTAGATTCCCTCCCCGACCTCACCTCTCTCTCTCTCTCTCTCTCTCTCTCTCTCTCTCTCTCTCTCTCTCTCTCTCTCTCTCCTGCCACCCCGCTCTTCTCATACACACATACAAACGTACATACATACATGCTCATATACGAAAAAATCTCTCTCTCTCTCTCTCTCTCTCTCTCTCTCTCTCTCTCTCTCTCTCTCTCTCTCTCTCTCTCTCTCAGGCAAGTACTGGCCGAACGGTAAATTAGCAACAGGAAAGAATATGATAACAGTGGGATATCATAACACGTAATGGACATATGTATCAGATACATTTCAAACTGTTAAT
>NC_089768.1:21975000-21977500 GCF_040412425.1 Macrobrachium rosenbergii | reverse complement strand
ACGTAGTAGAGTAAAGGGAAAAGGTAATAGGTGTCTTGTGGGTTCCTGGAAAAGACTAATATGTTAAGGTGAAAAATTTTATATATAAAAACTTTATATATATATATATATATATATATATATATATATATATATATATATATATATATATATATATATATATATATGTAAATAATCGCTAAGTCCACGTCGGAAGGTGAGTGAAAACCGGGACTTTTGAACAAGTACGTTCGTAGTTTATTCTACATCTTCAAGCCCACACTGTGAAAATGTAGAATAAGCTAGAAAGTACTTGTTGTTCAAAGTCCCGGTTGTCACTGCCTTCCGACGTGGACTTAGTGATATTCTCAAGCACGTGTTCCTTCGTGCTGTATTGATATAAATATATATATATATATATATATATATATATATATATATATATATATATATATATATATACATATATATATATACATGTTATATATATATATATATATATATATATATATACATATACATATATTATATGAAATGAAAATGCTCAGGTGGATGTGTGGAGTAACAAAAATGGACAGGATCAAAAATGAAAGGCTGAGAGGAACTAATAAAGTCGTAGAACTATCAAAGAGGGCCCAGGAAAGAAGATTGCAATGGTATGGTCATGTGATGAGAAAGGAAGAGACATATGCAGGGAGGAGAGTGATGCAGATGGAGGTGCCTGGTGGGAGAGCAAGAGGAAGATCGAAGAAGCTAAGAAGGTGGATGGATGTAGTTAGAGAAGATCTGAGAGACAGACAATTGTCAGAGGACGATGTGTTTGACCGAGCCAGGTGGAGGAGGAAAGCTGTCAGAAACATCGACCCCCACTGGGAAGTGGGAAAAAATACAGAGAAAGAAGATATATATATATATATATATATATATATATATATATATATATATATATATATATATATATATATATATATATATATATATATATATATATATATATATATATATATATATAATGTGTTTGTATATCGATAGCAGAAGCTGACATTGACACAGAAATTCGTAAGTTTGGTGACAGTGCAAAGCCGAAGAAGACCTCAGAAGATCCGGAATGATGAGAATAACTATGGCAAGTATTCGCTACAAAACCAACACCAGATAGCCTCTAATCATAGCATATAGTTCTTGCCTTGATGTTGAGAACAGCCAGGAGACTAAATTCCTAAAGATAGATTCTAGTAAGTGGCAGCAACCTATGAATTTCCTGGGCCATCATAGTCGGGTATTCCACTGTTCATAGTTTAAGACTGATATGTGAAATGTCCTAATCAAAGATCATTTACTTTTTTTTGTTTTGTTTTTACAAAACCTTATTCTAGATATGCATTACTTCTAGACATGTAGACATGCATTCCTTCTAGAGATGCATTAATTCTAGACATGTAGACATGCATTCCTTCTAGAGATGCATTACTTCTAGATACGTAGAGATGCATTACTTCTAGGCATGTAGACATGCATTCCTTCTAGAGATGCATTACTTCTAGATATGTAGACATGCATTCCTTCTAGAGATGCGCTACTTCTAGACATGTAAACATGCATTCCTTCTAGAGATGCATTACTTCTAGACATGTAGACATGCATTCCTTCTAGAGATGCATTACTTCTAGACATGTAGACATGCATTCCTTCTAGAGATGCATTACTTCTAGACATGTAGACATGCATTCCTTCTAGAGATGCATTACTTCTAGACATGTAGACACGCATTACATCTAGACATGCATTACTTTTAGACATGTAGACATGCATTCCTTCTAGAGATGCATTACTCCTAGACATGTAGACGTGCATTCCTTCTAGAGATGCATTACTTAGACATCTAGACATTCTTCTAGACATGCATTACTTCTAGAGGTGAATTACTTCTAGACATGTAGACACGAATTTCTTCTAGACATGCATCACGTCTAGAGATGCATTATTTCTAGATATATAGAATTAAGATTGCTACAAGAGCGTATTACCAGAGCTAAAATGTTGACGTTACTTTAAATAGGGTAATTATCCTAGATTTAAGAACCACTGCTGCACCTCACCCCCAAACAGAAACTAATTTTGTAAAAAAAAAAAAATATTGTTGTCATTGTTAGCGTCACCATCATTCTTGACGGTAATTGTAACAGTAAAGGTGAGAACAGAAGAAGTAAGATCATTTAGTTCCTTGTAATGTGTTGATTCTCGTTAAAGACAGTGACAGTCATTTTGAGTAATTTCATTGTGAATATATACACATACACACAGACGTACATTTATGTATACTGTATTTATATATATATACAGTATGTATATATATATATATATATATACACACATACACTGCATATATATATATATATATACTATATATATATATATATATATATATATATATATATATATATATATATACATATACAGACAGAGAGAGAGAGAGAGAGAGAGAGAGAGGAAGGCCATTCGATGATCCCACGCTGCAAAT
>NC_089768.1:21945000-21970000 GCF_040412425.1 Macrobrachium rosenbergii | reverse complement strand
TATGTATATATATATATATATATATTTATATATATATATATCATATACATAATATATATATAAATATATATATATGTATATATATATATATATATATATATATATATATATATATATATATATATATATACATTATATATATGTGTGTGTGTGTGTGTGTGTGTGTGTATGTATGTATGCATGTATGTACATACATATCTAATATCTATAATTCGTTTGTAATATATAACTCATACATTAAGGTTATATATATATATATGTAAAAATGACTTTACTGACCCATATGTTTTTTTAACTCCATGCATGTCATTGCTGATGATATGAAACCGATGGGATCGTACGTTGAATTTTATTAAACAGAAGCGCAATTAATTCCCCTTTTCTGTTTGTACCTGATATGTTATAAATGGTTTTTTAAAGGCTGCGCGATTTTCATTCAGTTTGTTGATATATATCCGTTGTAATGATTTTCCTCTCTATACGATTATTTGATGCACAGGCACTGACAAATTTTGCAGTGGAATATTTTCAAAGAGATTAAATTGTAAAGTAATCATCATCGGGAGAATGCATATATATAATGTATATATATATTTATGTATGTATATGTATATATGTATGTGTGTGAGTGTGCATGTGTGTTAATGTATATAATTGTATACATGTGTGTATATATATACACATGCATATGTATTACACATATATGTATATATATATATATATGTATATATATACATATATATATACATATACTGTATATGTAAATATATATATATATATAGTGCGTGTAATTAAATATAAATATACATATAATAGGCGTTATGCATTCATGTATTATATATCCTCTTATATAAAGTTGCAAAATTATGAATATCCGAGAAAACTTACTAATATGTCCAAGAGATTCATGTTCAGGAGGACATGTGAATTTCTGATTCCCAGTTATGTCAAATAACTCAGCAATCAGGAACACAGGAAGCAATTTAAGATGTTTGTGTGAAGTCAGAAGAATGTAAGAGGCTGGGATCAAGAAAATCTTATTCCATCGCTGTTGATGCTCTTTCCGCTTTTCTAAGATGGTGCTTCGGTCATACTCATTCTCTGTTGCTTGCTTGAAATCCCAAGTAAGTGAATGAAGTACATTATGCCATATGTTTTATTATAGTTTCATTTTCTATATTTTTCACTTTAACCCATATAGATTAAATGACCAGAAATAAAGATAAAAAAAAGAAACTCTGTAATGAAATCATCTCATGCAAATGTCAATTCCTACTTACTTTAAATTCACCTGAATACAATAAATAACTCTGTGGTAACGTAACACACGAATCTCACATATATATATCACTCTTACTTCCACTCGGCGGAAAACAGTGCACAGAATAAAAAAAAAATTACTAGAACTCTTTTCTTATCAATAAGTAGAGAGAAACACAACGTGGTCTTGAGGTTATTTAATGAATTGTCGCTTCCGAGTGAACTGGGCCACATTTAATTGTCATCTTAGGGCAGGAAGGCTTAAATAAAATTTGATGTCGAAATTGATACTACTAATTTCTTAGTGATTTGTGACTATAAGAAATTATCAGTAAATCTTCATGTAAGCCTGAGCTTGGTTACACTGTTTAAAATTTTATCTCTTTCATCCTGTAATATTATTTGATAATTTATTCATTTAATAAATCGTTCTTGCTAATTTGCATGACGAAATAAGAATAAATATAGATTTAATAACATCATAAAAAACTAAAGAACGTTTGAAGTCAACCTGGAAATTAAACCAATATAGATTTAATGATATGAAAAACCGAAAAGTGCTTGAAACGAAGCTGGAAATTACGAAATTGCCATTTTTTTTCCAGCTCGCATTCGGATGAAAGATGGCGTCACGGCATAGTCGGAGAGAGAGAGAGAGAGAGAGAGAGAGAGAGAGAGAGAGAGAGAATCATTTTTACCGGGTGACTTGTTGCTACCATTAACATATCAAAATGACCTTAATCCCACGAACTCGATCCACCGAAAAAATGATGGAGGGTCATCGATTTATGGTCCCCCCCAACACACACACAGAGGACCTCTCGTGGCGCGGAATATTGTTTTGATAATTAATTTTCATTGCCGTGACGCTAATGTTATTTCGCGCTATGTCGGTGTACCGTTTTTTACATAAGCAACTTTGGTAGTTAACTTTACATACCGATGTTAACCGTTTAAATGGATGTAAATTATGGTCTTGTATGGGTGGGAACTTTGTCAGTTTTATACAACTATTTTTGTAGGAATTATCACCAGGATTACATATTTTTATTTTGCGTTAATCTGTCATGTTTAATAAAAAAAAAAAACTACCAATTAGAGGAAGGATGTTTTTAGTAAATAAATAAGACTTACCTAATTTTTTTTACATAATTAGATTGTCTAGAAAAGCAAGATAATTCAATATAGACTTGAATTCATGCAAAAGAAAACGGATAGCGTTGTAATTTCTAACCATAACAATAACATATCTTTATAATACTGTGGAGGTCCTTAAAAGCGCTGTAATGGAACATCACGTCCCAATAAACAATTTGTCAAAATAAGTGGCTATTGATAGTAACACCATTAATTAAAAATACTCACAGCAGCACGAGTCTGGAAATGGAGAAACAAATCCACAGCCATGTATGGGTGCATATATTTAGAAATAAAACTCTACAGAGAGCTTTCGGGAATCTGTACATACATTTAAAAATAAGTCTCTACAGAGATCTTTCGGGAATCTTTTCTATTCCCCTTTTCAATCTGATTGAAAAGGGGAATCGAACAGATTCCCAGAAGCTCTCTGTAAAGATTTATTTCATAAATATATGTACCCATACATAACCGCAGATTTCTTTCTCCGTAACATCATTGTTAAACTTTCAACCCTTCTGCCTCCACATGCGCGACATAAACTATTTATGTCGACAGCTTCCATATAGTTTTCTATTCCTTTTCGTCACCGTGTAGACTAAGCTTTCATAAAGGAGGGACAGATTACCAGTCTCTTGGTATATTTTAATTTTCCTTCCACAAATCTTCCTCTTTTTTCCAATACCCTTTGCCATAATACTGGAAACCATCTGTACCTCACATATACTGTTTCTCCTCTTTTCCGTCGTATTTACTTCGCAGTGCTTTTGAAAACAAAGAAGATCTTTCCATTCAATATTTATTTCAACGGTAATTACTCTAATTTCATGGCTCTCAGTTAATTTCACAACCTTCATCTTGATAATGTTTACTATAAACTTCCTTCTGTTATTAAAGACGATTTCAATTTCTTTCAGTAGTCATTGAAACTTCTCTTCAGTATCAACCATCAAAGATGTATGATGTGACAGTACCAACGAGTCCCAGCCTATTTTCATATTCTTTTTGGCTGGCTTCCAAAAAAAATCTTCCACATTTCTTTTCTGTCTAGTCTTTCATAAGCTTTCTTTAGGCCCATATGCTGTAAAATAATACTTCATCACTTCACTCTCAAAGTTTTGACACAGTTACAGCATACATTCCATAAGAAGGCTTCTTGACTCTCCCTCACGCGTCTTCTCGTCTAAGCCCACACTGTTCGTCCTCTGTCAGTCCCTCTGTAATCAGTCTTCCACTCTCACTCAAACTTTGGTCAAACCGATCCACTATATTGAGCAATGTTATGCGTTTTAAAACTTTTGATCAACTGTGCAGCGTTTCCCACCAATAACCGAAGAAACAATACTTTCTTTCACACATTCCTGTACATGCGCGCAAGCGTAACCACACAGGCACACACACACACGCGCGCACACGTATATATATGCATATATATGTATGTATGTATATATTTATATATGTATATATATATATATATATATATATATATATATATATATATATATATATATATATATCTGCGCGCGTGTGCATGTGTATGCGTGTTATGTGTTTGTGTGGGTGTAAGTAACCCGTCAGCTACACAGCTGGTCATTCAGTGAGTGAAGTTAAGCAATGTTTGAACTTTAGAAGGATGATTGACATCAAAATTCAGATGCTGTCTTGAATAAGCTCCTTTAAAATCCATGGGGTAGGTCATGGGTCTAACAACCTACCCTCCTGAAAACAGGAGATGATAATATATATTCTGAGGGGATGAAGACGTTACACACACACACACACACACACACATTATATGTATATATATATATATGTGTGTGTGTGTGTGTACTGTATGTATATATATGTATATATATATATATATATATATATATATATATATATATATATATATATATATATATATATATATATATATATATATATATATATATATATATATATATATATATATATATATATATGCATGCCATGACTTCATCCCCTCAGAATATACAGTATATTATCATTCCCGTTTTCAGAAGATTAGGTTGTTAGACCCATGACCTACCCCATGGATTTTAAAGGAACTTATTCAAGATAGCACCTGAATTTTGATGTCGTCATCCTTCTAAGGTTCAAGCATTGCTTATATTTGTCATACCTGTAAACATGTGATGATTTGGTTAAAATGATCGGAGATGGGAATATATCGACCACAGAATTTTATCTCATTGATGTGTAAGTGTACCGTACACACACACACACATATATATACATATATAAATATTTATATGTATATATATATATATATATGTATATATATATAACTGTGTGTATTTGCCTGCCTGTGTGCGTGTGAGCTTGTGTGTCTGTATGTGTGTACGGTACGCTTACATGTCAATGAGAGTAAATTCTGTGGTCGATATATTCCCATCTCCGATGATTTTAACCGAATCATCACATGTTTACAAGTGTAACAAATATAAGCATTAAACGCACCTCTCATTTCCCAACAACTCAATGATATTATTAACAATATTTTGAGTTTTATAGATCACTAACAACATTAACCTGGCTGGATTTCCACCTGCATTGTTAAGCGTCGACGGAAAGCTTTGCACATTTAATGACGATTTACATTTCAAATCATTCCGAATGAAAGTAAAAAAAAAAAAAATGTGGAAATTAAAAAAAAAACTCTCGAGAACGCGATTAAATCATTATGAAAGAAATAAGTAAAAAAATTAATGCTGTTGACGCGAACAGTATCACATGACCCTTTCCCAAACCCTGTGCCTCTAACGACAGAACAATTGTAAAAGCATTTCGGAATAAACAAATAGCGTCTAATTAACTTCCTTTGTGTCTGATAGCGTCTGTTTTTGTGAATTTTAAACGGACGCCGGTTGGTGGCCGGAATTAAACATTCGTCCTTAGCGTTTCGGGTTTTACCTCCGGCGAAAATTACTGGAAGCAGCATCTGCAACAAGAGACACTACATCACCATCATCATCATCATCATCATCATCACCAGAGCGACAGCAGAAGCAGCAGCAGCAGCAGCACAGCACAGCAGCAGCACAGCAGCAGCAGGAACAGTGATGGCTGTTCACCTTCGGCGTCCGGTTTTGTTACTAATCAATATAGGTAGAAAACCACCCCTGGTCCCAGCTACCACCACTATTCAGGCTCTCTCTCTCTCTCTCTCTCTCTCTCTCTCTCTCTCTCTCTCTCTCTCTCTCTCTCTCTCTCTCACTTGCTCTGCAAACACGCTTATCTCCTCTCACTTGTGGAGTTTAATCCTTTTTCTGTGGCTGATCATGGAAGCTTTTAATGCTTCTTTCAAGGGAGTCCTCGTGATACAGGATCCCACAAGTGGGCGGTTTTTTTTTCTCTCCCTCCTTATTTTATCCTCCTTTTTTATCCCCACCCCCTCCCTCCCTCCCTCCCTCCTCCCTCCCCTGTCTTTCCCATCCTTATTTTTGACTCTCCTCCCTCCCCATCTCCTCCCTTCACCCCTCCCCCTCCTCACCTGTGTAATCTCATTTGTCGGGGGCTCTAATGTTTTTGATGCGGGTGTTTATTGTGTCCGTAATGATGATACTCTTCGGTAATGCAATTGTATCCTAAGATTGCATCGCTGATTGCCTCCGAATGGTGCTGCTTCTGCTTCTGCAGGGTGCTTCTGCTGCTGGTGCTGCCGCCGCCGCCCGCTTTATCAGGCTCGCGTGAAATGTGAAATCTAATCGCATTTGTCCCTAGGAACACTCAAGGGGCTTATGGATTCCCACGCCATGAATAATGAGTAATTGAATGCAAGGTAGTGAAGAGCAGTAGAGGAGTGGGAGGAAGAGGAGGAGGAGTAGTAGGAGTAAGAGGTTAAGGGGGACGACGACGATGACTACGAGGAGGAGGAGGGGAGGGGAAGGAGGAAGAGGAGGAGTAGTAGGAGTAAGAGGTTAAGGGGACGACGACGACAACGACGAGGAGGAGGAGGAGGTGTAGTAGGAGTAAGAGGTTAAGGGGGACGACGACGATGACTACGAGGAGGGGAAGGAGGAAGAGGAGGAGGAGGAGTAGTAGGAGTAAGAGGTTAAGGGGACGACGACGACAACGACGAGGAGGAGGAGGAGGGGGAGGATGAAGAGGAGGAGGAGGTGTAGTAGGAGTAAGAGGTTAAGGGGGACGACGACGACGAGGAGGAGGAGGGGGATGACGCCGACGAAGGAAATTTTGACCACAACGGCTACAACTTCGATGAAGTAGGAGGAGTAGTAGTGGGAGTAAGAGGGAGAGGGGGACGACGAGGGGATGGAGGAGGAGAAAAACGACGAGGACGACAACGAAATGACGACCAGAACGACTACGACCCGGAGGAACAACGACGAAGAGATTAAGAGGAGGAGGACCCTCCAATAACCCGCGCCATTGAGGGGCTGACGAACGTATTAAAAGCGGAAAAAAAAAAAAAAAAAAAAGGAAACTTAAAATGAAATGGCAAAAGAGATAGGTTATTGGGTCATGGAAATGAATAGGAAATAAGCGGGATGAATGGGGCAAAGGAATGAAGGAAGTAACAAAAAGGGGGTGGGGGTTGAGGTGGGGGGAGGGATAATGGCTGAAACGTTTCAAGATCCGAATGGAAGCGCCTCAATTAGGGTCGACTGGTGATTTATGTCACATACGCATCCAAACTGCTTATTAATGAAAAGGAAACAATGAGCGTTGTTTGAGAGAAAATTGAGCATGAATGGCGCTCCAATTCTCTCTCTCTCTCTCTCTCTCTCTCTCTCTCTCTCTCTCTCTCTCTCTCTGAAATTTGAAATTTGATAACGCTGGAACCAAGACGACAGTAAGATGGAAAGGTAAAATTACATTCTCTCTCTCTCTCTCTCATCTTATTAAGAGGCAATTCGATCAATGGCTCATCTAATTCATTCTGTGAAACATGTAACACCACATGTAATAACATTTTGATATTAGCAAAAAAAAACTTTTATCTAGTTCCTAAAAAATATGATCTAGGAAATGTTCATTCTGTACGAGTATACCATTAATTATTTATTGGTATTATGAGGCAAATGATGTTTGAAACGAACGATTTTAAGAATATGCAAATGAACAACCAAGAACAAAGCAAACAAGTAAAAAGTGCGCCGAAGTTTCTTCGACGCAATCGAGTTTTCTGTACAGCGTATAATCAAGGCCACCGAAAATAGATCTATCTTTCGGTGGTCTCGGTATAATGCTGTATAAGCCGCGGCCCATGAAACTTTAACCGCAGCCCGGTGGTGTCCTGTCCTATATCGTTGCCAGATACACCATCATGGTTAACCTTAACCTTAAATAAAATAAACTACTAAGGCTAGAGGGCTGCAATTTGGAATGTTTGATGATTGGAGGGTGGATGATCGACATAACAATTTGCAGCCCTCTAGCCTGAGTAGTTTTTAAGATCTGAGGGCGGACAGAAAAAAGTGAGGATGGACATACAAAGCGTCATAATAGTTTTCTTTTACAGAGAGCTAAAAGGGTGAAAATATGCATAAGTGAAGGTAGAGGACGAATAACAAGTTAATTTCCTCATCAAAACAAACTTTTACATTTTCTGTCGGAGAATTATGAACAGCTGGGTAAGGTACATGAGAGTTTTGCGTTCATTGCTTAGCATTATTATTATTATTATTATTATTATTATTATTATTATTATTATTATTATTATTATTATTATTATTATTGAGAATTAAAAGCCACAGTAGTGTTAAAAATAATTATGTACAGAGTTAAAAACGATAAGGAGAGACTCTCAGATACTACTCCGTATCTCTCATCAGTAGGAAGAACTCTCCTTATCATTTTCAACTCTGTGCATAAATATTTTTAACACTACTGTGGCTTTTAATTCTCGATATATAGCCTCGTTACAGGAGTGCCTTGGTTTATTATTATTATTATTATTATTATTATTATTATTATTATTATTATTATTATTATTAACCTATCTACCAATGCCCCGAGCGATGGTCAAATAAGAAACACATATCATTTGTGTTCTTGACGCATTATATAAAAATTAATTCGCCGCATAAACCTCCAAAATTATATTTCTTAATTAACTAAATATTCGTCACAGAGCTAGGCTGATTTTCATTATATTTTTTCCATAAGATCATTCTTAATGCCTGTATGGAGATTTGGATCTCAAAAATCATTTTAGATTTACGGTTTGATGTTGTCATTGAAATTATAGTTTCATTGCTGCAGAGTATCCAGTGTTTTAATCCTTTTGGCTATGTATGTTACGCTGTATGGAGTTCAGTTAGTTCCTACGTTTCCGTCGTAGTCCCAATAGCTCTTTCCCATGACCTTGTGACAGGTGTCAGCTAATAGAATCTACTAGAAAGGCACGGCTAGCAAAGTGTATCCTATCACCTCCTTGTTGCTAAGAAGGGTTTGTAGGCGCATTCGATTCTCGATAGCTCTTGACGCAGAGAACATATAGCTCCACGAGCCAGGCGCGTTACTGTGTCATCATCGCACGTACAGTGAGCTAGACCTAGGTCAGGGTCTAGAGAACATTGCGATAACAACATTGCTACCTACCACGCTGTGAATGTTATCTTGGCCGGCGGTCTCCGCTGAGAAGCTCTGGTAGCATTGAGACTGGCATTGAGGAATGCGATTGATGTTGCTTCGAGAGTTGGGAAATGTGTGAATAGGTCAACTGAGGTGCAAAGACAGATCGGAGAGCTTTGAGGCTATTTGGTCAAACGAGAAGGGTGAAAGGACAATAGGTTGGTGAAAAGTTGCATTATTAGGAAATGCTTATGAGGAAGGAGGTGAGGAGAGAGACGGAAAAAGTGGTGGTTAAAAATGCACGAGGGTGTTGTTGGACAGGGAGCTCCATAACAGCCAGGTAGAACGAGGATAATTCCGTCAGATGAAGGTGAGTGGCGCATTACCTAGATTGGGATAGACGCTGTACAAGAACTTCCCGAGTAAGAGTGCGAAGTGTGGAAGAAATAATGGAAGCTTTTTTTATATGTAAATGGCTACATCCGTAATTCAGCATTTAGGAATAACCGAAGCAATCAGTTCATTGTTTTTCTCTAGACATTCTGTCAGTTAAAAGAGCTTGTTGGTGATTAGTGAAAAATTACACTTACACAGACACACACATACATATATATATTGTATATATATATAATATATTTATATATATACAATATATATATATATATATATATATATATATATATATGTATATGTATATATATACCTGGAAGTGACAAAATTTACGTTCAACCTGAAGGAACAAAATCATAAGTCATAAGATATATATTATACATCTCTCTATACCATATATTTTTAAGTTATATATATATATATATATATATATATATATATATATATATATATATATATATATATATATATATATATATATATATATATATAAAACCTTTTGAATAATATGTGATGATAGTAGTTGAACATATCTGTAACTCTGCAGGGTCTCCTGTAGTTGACCTGTTTTAAAAAAGATATGTATTTACGACAAAGGATGAATACGCTATGAATTCATAACAAATAATTAATGATGGGGGCTTTTCCTGTCTCTGGTAAACATATGCTTCCATTTCAAAACGGTGTCAGTTACTTAGTTCAAAATAGGATACATCGAATATTGTAGCGAAACGTTCTACCCTTCCCCTAACGTGTTAATATATATGTTTGTATATATATATATATATATATATATATATATATATATATATATATATATATATATATATATATATATATATATATTTATATATATATTATATATAATTATATATATAATATATATGCATATATATATATATATATATATATATATATATATATATATATATATATACACTTAGGACTGTATTTCATCTATAAAAATATCTGGCTTGATTAACATTCATGATTTACGAGGAATTTTCAGTTCTACCGAATCTGTATTGTGTCCACAATCGACGTTGCTTGACCTATTATATTACAGAGGATTTACCTCTCATTCTCATTAGGGTATTTTGATATTGTATAATTAGACAATAAATAAGACTTTGATCGGAGGTGTTTAATCTCGAGCCAAAATATTTAGACATTAGAAAGAACAGGTTCTACAGTTATTCGTGGAATCTGATTCCCAGAACTGAAGAGAACCAGGCTCTTTTATTTTTCGGACAAAGTAGTACTAATATCCCGTTGTAATTTAAGAGGAGAATTGTTTATGGCTTATACTGTGGACCAATGTTTTCATTTACAAACTTTTTAAAAGACTTTCTTTTTCAGTGTTTTTATGTGATTGCCATCGGTTCCAATCTTTTTTTTTTTTTTGGTCATTTGCAAAAGTCTCTCCTTTCCAATGTTTTTATTTGGTTACTTTTTAAAAGTTTTCCTTTCCAATGTTTTTATCTGGCTGCTTTGAAATGGTTTTCCTTTCCAGTGTTTTTATCCATCCACTTTTAATAAGCTTTCCTCTCCGATGTTTTCATCTGATTACTTTTAATAGTCTTCCCTTTTCAATGTTTTTACCTGGTTACTTTTGAAAGGCTTTCCTTTTCAATGTTTTTATCTGGTTGCTTTTAAAAGGTTTTCCTTTCCAGTGTTTTTAACCATCCACTTTTAATAAGCTTTCCTCTCCAGTGTTTTCATCTGATTACTTTTAATAGTCTTCCCTTTCCAACGTTTCTACCTGGTTACTTTTAAAAGGGTTTCCTTTTCAATGTTTTTATCAGGTTACTTTTAAAAGTCTTCCCTTTCCAATGTTTTTATCTGGTTACTTTTAAAAGGGTTTCCTTTTCAATATTTTTGTCTGGTTACTTTTAAAAAGTTTTCCTTTCCAATGTTTTTATCCATCAACTTTTATTAAGCTTCCCTCTCCAATTTTATTCATTTAGTTACTTTTAAAAGGCTTTCCTTGAAATTTTCAAAGCTTTTTATCATTCTTTTGAAAGGCTTTCCTTTCTGTTTTTTTTTTTTATTTGGCTGCTCTTAAAAGGCTTTCCTTTAAATTATCAAAGCTTTCTTTTCAACATCTGCCAGCCAGCTTGGAAGTAAGTAACGCTGTCTGTCTGTTTGTCTGTGTGTCTGTCCAGCCGTGTTGACAAAACAGCTAGTTGCTCTCGTGATAAACACTTCACTACAGAACGCGGCTAGACCGCCATTGTTCAACGTAGTCATCTCATTTCCATTTAGATTATACCCCCAGAGAGAATGTTGCTCACTTGACTTGGCAAAGTTGCGTAATATTTCCAGACAGGGTAAGACATGCCCTCATGGGGTATTCACATGATGGGCATAAGCATGCTGACTATATTATAAAATAGGCGTGGCTTCGTGAGTGGTTGCCTTACTGCCTGAAATAATGAGGAAATTATTGAATTAATGATTAAGGGTCCTCTGTCTTTAGACGTTTAGGAATTCTGTCATGTATTTCAGGATTATGATAAGTGATTTTCAACTTTAACTTAGAAACTCGAGTGGATTAGGGAGTTACCACCCGGGAAAATCTATTGTTTATGACAATTTGTTTATTGTTAACTCAAAGACCTGGTGTAAAACACCCAGTGGTCGGTCGCTATTGTTATCGGTAAGATTTTATTCCAGTATAAAAGGTCAGTGGAAATAGCGATTTTGCATGAGATTACTCTTGAGAGAGAGAGAGAGAGAGAGAGAGAGAGAGAGAGAGAGAGAGAGAGAGAGAGAGAGAGAGAGATTCCTACAAGCAAAGATCCTGGGTTCAACCTACTAGGATAATTTGAGAGTGAAAATCATTTGAGAGAAAGAGAGTGAGATTCCTATAAAAGGGTACATGAGAGGTCAAACTTACTATCTTTACTGAAGAATAGAATCCATTGCAGAAAGAGAGAGAGAGAGAAAGAGAGAGAGAGAGAGAGAGAGACTCCTTTAGAAGAGTTATATATCATGCGATCTCTCCTAAGGGAACCGAAGAATACAAACCATTTCAGAGAGAGAGAGAGAGAGAGATTCCTTTATATTCCTTATATACGCGGTTCCTTCTACTAGGGCCAAGGAACACTGAGGAGAGAGAACGGAGGAGGAGGAGGAGGAGGAGGAGGAGAGAGAGAGAGAGAGAGAACTTTAAAAAAAAAATTATGCATTGTCCCTTCTACTAAGGGTACTGAGGGGTACATAGCATTTCGGGGAGAGAGAGAGAGAGAGAGAGAGAGAGAGAGAGAGAGAGCAACGCATACGGAAACAAAAAAAAAAAAACCTGCATAGCAACTTGTTCTTACTGAAAGATAACTATTTTGGATATAGAGAGAGAGAGAGAGAGCGCGCGACACAAACGCATACGCAAAAGCAAAATACCTGCATAGCGACTCTGCGCTTACTGACAGATATCAGAGAAGAAAATAAATGGCTGGACGGGATTGAATTTGTCCTTAAGCGATGAAGCTCATGGCAGCGGCTAAAGCAAACAAACGACCAGAGCGAGAAGCCTTGACACGGGGCCATTTTTCAAACACACTCGACCGAAGTTTGTAATGGGACGACCACGCGCGATTTATTAGCAGTACGGACCAATCGAGTCTCCTCCATTCTCGTTGGTGTAAAAAAAAAAAAAAAAAAAAATTTTTTTTCAAATGTACATTTCGTCTTTTTAAATCATTTAAAAGAATGGTAAACAATAATTCTCCGGTCCTCATTTTTTTCTTTTTACAAATTCTGCGCGTTTTGCCTTTCTAAATCATTTACAAATAGTAAGAAAAATAATTCTCCTGTTCTCTTTTTATTTTTTTTTTACAAATTCTGCGCATTTTGTTTTTCTAAATTATGTAAAAGAATGGCAAAAAAATTCCGTGGGTTCTCATTTTATTTGTTTACAGATTCTGGGCATTTTGACTTTCTAAATCATTTACAAGAATGGTAAAAAAAAATTCTTGGGTCCTCATTTTTTTTTTTACAAATTCTGAGCATTTTGTCTTTTGTAATCGTTTACAAGATTGCGATGCCACCTTTCTTTATGGTACAAACACTTGTTACATAACAAGTTAAGGTTAGTGGTAGAAGGAAAATAACCGCGCTTGAAACAGTAAGAGAAGTGACCTGTTCGTTCAATATGACTCAGTAGCACCGTAGGTTGCATAATCTTCCTTTCTGTTTTATTAAGACCTCAACCCCATAGGCGATGCACTGCAAGCATTACTTAAGGTTCTTTGCAGCGTCCCTTCGGCCCCTAGCTGCAACCCCTTTCATTCCTTTTACTGTACCTCCATTCATATTCTCTTTCTTCCATCTCACTTTCTACCCTCTCCTAATAATTGTTTCATAGAACAACCGAGAGGTTTTCCTCCTGTTACACCTTTAAAATCTTCTTACTCTCGATTTCCGTTTCAGCGCTGAATGATCTCATAGGTCCCAGCGCTTGGCCTTTGACCTAAATTCTATATCCCATTCCATTCCATTAAGGTCTCACGAAGACACTAAGTGATTCACTCTGATTTAGGTCTTTAGGTGGATGGAGACACGACTAGCTCATACTTCAGGACTTATCCTAGTGTAATAAATACACTTTTATTTCTTCATTTACTGAACTGCCTTTTTTTAATACACTTTTATTTCTCAATTTACTGAACTGCCTTTTTTTGTTAATCAGGCGTATAAAATAATTCAGCCGTGCTAGCGTTGCTTTTTTGCCTTTCTGTGAATCATTACTTTAATGGATAATCTCATTTTCAGACAGACAAACAGACAGACAGACAGATAACCCGACAGACAGACAGACAGCCAGAAAGACAGACAACAAGACAGCCAGACAGACAACCAGACAGACAGCCAGCCAGACAGAGACAGACAGCTAGACAGACAACAAGACAGCCAGACATACAGCCAGACAGCCATACGGAGACTGATAGCTAGACAGCCAGACAGACAGACAGCCCGACAACCAGACAGTCAGACAAGCAGACAAACAGACAAACAGACAGGCAACAAGACAGCCTTACAGCCAGACGGACAGACAGACAGCCAGCCAGACAGCCAGCCAGACAGACAGACAGCCCGACAACCAGACAGTCGGCTAGACAAACAGACAGACAGACACACAACAAGACAGCCAGACAGAAAGACGACAAGACAGCCAGACAGACAGACAGCCCGACAGCCAGACGGACAGCCAGCCAGACAGCCAGACAGACAGCCAGACAGACAGAGGAAGCAGCGCTTTGTGAGTTTTCCATTCCTCTCATCCATTTTGCTCCTACTCTTTCGTCATCCCTCTTTTCCTTATCGCTTTTTTTCCCGTCGTCCCCTTGACCTTATTTACATTTAATCTCACATCTTTCTATTTCTTGCATCCGTTCTTTCACAAACTACATTTTCTCTCCCTGCGTCTTCCCTCTTTCTCCGTTATCAATCAATTTTCTTTTCTTGTTTGTCAATCGTTTCTCTCCATCGCATTTTGCAACCCTGATGAATGTATATCCTTCGGGCTGCGCGGGATGATGAAGAAGAATGCGGAATTAATTGTGATGAATGACAGGTAGTGATGATAATGATGATGAAGAGGGAATTGTGAGAGAGCTTGATGAATGAAGGAGATTATGATCCGAGTTTTCCGAAGTTTCCGGAAAAGCCTTAAGTCAAAAATGCGAATTTTTAAGAAAAGAGAATAAGAAAAATAAATAGAATGGCAAGGCTCAGCTCAGCATCTCCCGTCTAATTCTCCTTAATGAATGGCGGGTCCCTATTCAGATGAACATTGTATATTGCAACGCACACGAAGGAAAATGCAGCTATGCGAATTTTCTAGGAAAAGGAAAGGTTCAGCTCTGTCTATTTTCTAGGCGAGGAAATTTACTGTTCTATGTGTTTTCTTGGCTAAGAAAGGTATTGCTCTATGTATGTTCTAGGAGAGGAAATGAAATGCTCTAGGTATTTTCTGGGAGAGATAATTTACTGTTCTATGTATTTTCTAGGAAAAGGAAATGTGCTGCTCTGTTTATTTTCTAGGCGAGGAGAGGTACTTCTTTATTTATTTTCTAGGAGAGGGAATTTACAGTTCTATGTATTTTATACATAGAAAAAGAATGGTAGTGTTTCATATATTTTCTAAGAAAGGAAATCCAATGAACTACGTATTTTCTAGGAGAGGAAATTTGATGTTCTATGTATTTTCTAGGAAGAGGAAAAGTGCTGATTTGTTTATTTCTTAGGCGGGAAAAGTATTTTCTATGAAAAGGAAGGATATTGCTCTATGTATTTTCTAAGAGAAAAAGTACTGCATTTTGTAGGAATAGGGTAGGTGCAGCTCTGTTATTTTCTAGGCAAGAAAAGGTATTAATCTTTGTATTTTTTTAGCAAAAGGGAAAGTACCGCTGCCTTGTGTAGTTTCTCATAGAATGAAAGTACCACTGTTTTTTGTATTTTCAGGACAGCAAGGTACGGATCCATCCAGTTCCAAGGAAAATGGAAGGATATGTAATGTCTAAGAGAGGGAAGTTGCCACTCTAAGAGATACAGTAACAGGTACTTTCTGGGAAGAGGAGAGGTACAGCTCCTTGTGATATTTTCAACAAAGGAAAGTACAGTTTCGTCATATTGTTTCAACAAAGAAATGCACAGCTCCTTCTATTGTCCAGGTGAGGAAAAATAGACCTCCATTTATTTGGCAGGAAAAGAACAAAATAGCGTTCCACATATTTTCCTGGAAAAGGAAATGCAAGGTTCGATGTATTTTCCAGGCAAAGGATAAACAGTGCAATATGAATTTGTCTGGAAAAGGGAACGTAGAGCTAGGTACATCTCATGGAAAAAGAAAGGTAGAACTGGTACTTTCTATGAAAAGGAAAGGCCCAGCTCTATGAATTGTTTAAGGATTCAGATCCAGAGAGAGAGAGAGAGAGAGAGAGAGAGAGAGAGAGAGAGAGAGAGATTAAGTAGCATTTCCCAGAGAAGGATATGTGCATCTCCAGTTATTTACTTGAGAACAAAAAAATTGAGTTCAATTTGTTTTCCGAAAAGAAAGGAGAAATAAAGCTATGTGGAATTTTGGATGACATGGGAAAGTAAAGCTGCATCTATGCTGAAGGACAAGGGGAAATATAGCTCCGTGAATTTTGTGGGAAAACGAAACATTAGGTTTCATATATTCTCCATGAAACAGCAAAGTAGAGCTCCGTGTATTTACCTGAATAGAGAAAAGAAGAGCTCTATTTATTGTCTAGGGAATAAAAGTTAGAGCTCCTTTATTTTTCTGGAAAAGGTAAATACAGAGCACTGTGTATCTTTTAGGAAAAACATATCCAAGACTCCATTTATTTTCTGGGAAAAGAAAGTAGAGATCCGTGTATCTTCCAGGAAAAACATAGAGCTCCTCGAATTTTTCTAGGAAAAAGACAGGAAAAGCTAAATGCATTTTCCATTCAAAGGAAAATTTAGCGTTCCACGTATTTCTTTAGGAAACGAAAGGTAGAGATCCAAGTATTTTCCATGAAAAACAATGATAATACTTCATGTCCTTTCTAGAAAAGTACAGCCTCAGGTATCTGCTAGAATAAGGAAGGGTAAAGTACAGCCCATGCATTTCCCAGGAAAAAGAAAATTACAGCAAATAGAAAAGTAGAGCTCCATTCATTTTTATGAAATTGAAAGGTATTGCTCTATGTATTTTCTAAGAAAAGTGAAGTGTAGTTTCTAGGAAGAAAGATAGAGCTCCATATATTTTTTTTATGAAAAGGAAAGGTAGAGCTTTATGTGTTCTCTAGGGAAAGAAAGTTCCAGCTCTATATATTTTCTAGGAGAACGAGGGATTTAGAACCATCTACTTTTGCTTTATGTATTCTCTAGATAGAAGAACAAAGGTCCAACTCTATATATTTTCTAGGATAACGAGAGATTTAGACCCACCTACTTTCTAGGAAAAGGAAATTATTGCTCCATGTACGTTCTAGGAAAAGAAAACTCCGCTGTATTTCCTATGAAAATAATTTTTAAAGAAATAAATTAATCATTGGTTAGGAGAACTTTAATGACCCTTGACCGGATAAAATTAAGATCAGGGAAAACCTCGGGGGGGTGAAAAATGATCCCTAGGTATTTGGCCAATTCATTAGAAACTGCATTAATTCATTTGCTGAGGAAAGAGTGATGTTTGAGCTCTTCCTTCTTCATCAAATCTTTTGGTCCGAGGAATAAAACATTTTCTCCTTCTCTTCTTCATATTCTATTTACTTCTTTGTTTGCATCTTTTCTTGTGTAATTATTTTTTAGACGGTGAACTATAAGTTGATTCAGTGTTGGTTTTTACTTTAGAGATTTGGCTTTCAATATTCAAGATACCGGTTTCCGTATTTTTATTAATGTTGTTTTAAAGAAGGAATTTAAGTAGTGACAATCTTTTTGTAAAGAATTTTATATATATATATATATATATATATATATATATATATATATATATATATATATATATATATATATATATATATATATATATGTATATATATATATACATATATATACATGTATATATACATTTATATATATATATATATATATATATATATATATATATATATATATATATATATATATATGTCACAACACACAAACTCAACATCCATATATAATGTTGGAAACTCACAATTTTTAGTCGGCCAGCAAGTTAATTCTTGAATTGAAGGGCATTGAACCAAACTTTTTATTTAGTCAACTACTCAGTTGTTAGTGCTCGCGTTCCCACCTGGTTGAACTGGTTTTTAGTTAAAGAATTAAACTGTTGGCCGACAGAAAAAAAGAAAAAAAATAGCATGAGCGCATTCACCTAATTCAACGGCTAATCCTGCCGCGATCTTATCAGGTTTTGTAACAAGATGGTTCCCAATTAACCTGGATGTTCAATCGTGATAACATATACTTTCCTTTAACATCAGGGTTCATTATATTATTTTAGTCTTACATTTTTGTTTGTTTAGGGTGCGTCCCCACTGCAGAAAAATATGACTTAAACACACGTCGGCGACTTCTCGCATACATAGCGTAAACATGTTGACAACAAGTCAATGACTTTAAGCAGGGAACGAACCTTTGACAGATGCTGGATTGTCTTATGAAGTACTGTTTAGGACTACCAATAAGTATCTGACTTGTATTCAGCCTGTTTGTGACATCCTTAGTATCACTTTCAACATTGTCTTCCATTGAATTTATTATTATTAATATTATTATTATTATTGAGAAAAATATATATGAAGCCCACCCTTTTGTGAGGTGTATTTCGCACACATATAGTGACATCCAGTAAACCCCGGTTAATGCGAATCAACTCATGTATCTAGGGCAAACTCCTCTCTCTCTCTCTCTCTCTCTCTCTCTCTCTCTCTCTCTCTCTCTCTCTCTCTCTCTCGGCTTTGTCCAACGCGCTGTCTTAGTCATTCTAATGAGATTTAATCTCATTAGAATTTACCATCGACCGTTTGCTGTTTCATTTCCCTAATGTAAGTTTGTGAGGTACTTAATCTTGTTTATAAGTAATAGATTAGTTTTTCGTCTTCAGCATTATTGTATATGGTGAGAGGAACAGTTATTTTGTTCTATATCAGCATTTTTCCTTTTTTTTTTACTCCATCTGCAAATTCTCTATTTTGAACATTATCTTCTCAAGAATCTGTTATTACTTTTCCTGCCGGATTTTTTTTTTTTTTTTGCTATGTTACCTTTTCTTAATTCTATTTTTCTTCTCTCTCTCTCTCTCTCTCTCCCTCTCTGATATACTCTACATATATATATATATATATATATATATATCTCTCTATATATATCTATATATATAGATATAGATAGATAGATAGATAGATAGATAGATAGATAGATAACGTGTGTGTGTGTGCATGTGTGTTGGTGTCTGTGCAAAGATGTGCCCCATGATAATATTTTTTATTGTACGTTTCTTCATATAAATATTTGATTTTATTTATAAGTCTCCCTCCCCGCCCCCATCGTCTTTTTTTTCCATCCATCGGATTCCGTCATCCTTTGTTCCCTATATCAAATGTGACGGCAGCACTTGTCGTTTTATGACCGTGAAGGGGCGAAATAATTATCAGATCTTACAAGCTTGCCTGCTTTATCTGTCCCCTCTCTCTCTCTCTCTCTCTCTCTCTCTCTCTCTCTCTCTCTCTCTCTCTCTCTCTCTCTCTCTCTCTCCCCTTTAAACACTCCCATATTATCCGGACATTCTCTCTCTTTTGAACGCACGCACAGGCAAAACAACACTCCCATATTACCTCGACATACTCTCTCTCTCTCTCTCTCTCTCTCTCTCTCTCTCTCTCTCTCTCTCTCTCTCTCTCTCTCTCTCTTTTAAACACACACACATGGACAAAACAACACTCCCATATTATCCCGACATACTCTCTCTCTCTCTCTCTCTCTCTCTCTCTCTCTCTCTCTCTCTCTCTCTCTCTCTCTCTCTCTTTTAAACACTCACACGCGGACAAAACAACACTCCCATATTATCCCGACATACTCTCTCTCTCTCTCTCTCTCTCTCTCTCTCTCTCTCTCTCTTAAACACATACACTTAGGACATACCATTCTAGTGTTCTGGTTTTCATCAGACAACGAAAACATCCGATATCGTTTGACGTAGCCGCTTATTTGAGACGTCATTTAATGGTAATACGAACTCCACACAGTGCTAGTTCGACACCCACCTTCATGATTGCTTGGAAAACCGTCGCAGCTTCGATAGAGAAAGATTTGGAAATTCTGCGTCGTGACGTTTTAGGTCGCTGTTGCATTCGAGGTTTTTGTGAAAGTTTAACCTTTGCGATAATTTTGTGGTAAACGACGAGAAATTTTGTTCTGGTTTATTTTTTTTTTTATAAAGTTTGCTGTTTCTTTGCGTTACCTTGAGATGTCTTCTAGTTTATTTCGGCCCCCCCCCTTTTTTTTTGCAGTTCTCTTACGATATTTAGAGTGGCTGCAACCATGAATTTATTGCTTTTGCAGATTTTGTCTTTCCTCTTGCTATACTTTACATTACGTTTGCAAATGTTGCACAACTTTTCTTGCATTCTTCGTTTTATAATATTAACGGCAGTTCCTTGCACTAGCGGATCCAGAAAAATTTCATGGGGAGGGCCACTAATTTTCATATTATACATACAAACATACATACATACATACATACATACATACATACATACATACATACATACATACATATATATATATATATATATATATATATATATATATATATATATATAATTGTTATTCTCTTTTTTCTCAGCATTTTATTATTTCTATAATAGACTTCATATTTTTTCCCCATTTTTATGTCTCTCATTTATGTAATTATTATCTAAATCTTCAATATTATAATTTTGTCTTTATTTTTCATGGGGGAGGGCCACGTGCTCAGGTGCCTCCCCCCCCTACCCTTGGTTCCTCTAGTGGTTCCTTGCAATGACATGCCAATGCTCAGATGTGATTGCCATTGCACCTTGATTGCACATCAGCGATTTAGTGATGTTCCCTTGTTCATATATCGTCTAACATAGTTTCTAGGCTGAGAAGAACCAGACTGAGGGGCCAAAATGTGGATGCATGAAGGGACTGTTGAGCCAACTCGCCTTCATGGAAGTGATGTGTGGCTGCAGAATGCAAATGCAAAAAAAAAAATAAAAAAGATGAATCTGTTAGGATTGACTATTTACATAGGATTTGCGATTTACGAAAGACTGGCAGGATGAGAAATGTTAGTATACCTAGAAGTGGTAAAAAGGTTATTGTAGCTAAAAGGATGGATCAGAGTATTTTGAGATGGTTTGGTCATGTGGAAGGAATGGACGATGACAGGTTGGTGAAAGATTTAATCTTCCAGAGGCGTTACGGGGAAGGAAGACAGGAATGCTTATCAAGACTTGGATGAATAGGGTACAGGAGTTACTGTAAAGTAGGGGATCTAATAGCCATGAAGCACGAGAATACATTCAGTATAGGGATGAATGGCGCAAAGTTTGTCTAGGGGTTCAGCCTAACAATGATGAGAATTCTTACAATCATAAATATTAAGCCGCAGTTACCCCTTAATTTTGAAATCACTTTATCTTGGGAATAACTTAGGCTACACCCCAAAGGGAAGTATAATTGATAAGTACATCTGCCCCGGGAAGGATTTGAACTTGGATTAGATACAAAGGTAGACAGTTGACTTAGCCCAGCTGGGCCAGATGCACTTAGTAATTATCGTATCCTTTGGGTTTAAGTTATTGCCAAGGTAAAGCGAATTCGATAGGAAGTAGGATTTATGGCCCTGTATTTGTGATGTACATATATGTATATGTATATATATATATATATATATATATATATATATATATATATATGTATGTATGTATTTATGTATGTATATGAATACATATATATATATATATATATATATATATATATATATATATATATATATATATATATATATTATATTTGTATGTATACACACACATATATATATATATTTATATGTGTGTGTGTGTGTATCACAAATACAAAGCCATAAATACTACTTCACAGAATTCGCTTAACTTGGGAATAACTTATAGAGAGAGAGAGAGAGAGAGAGAGAGAGAGAGAGAGGCTTTTGATCCTTTTTAACTCTGAAAATGTATTAGAATCCCCTCACTCGGCATCCCCTTGAGCAAAGAATTTTTTACGCCCACGTAAAAAGAAAATGCAAATTACAAAGTATTCTTGGTCCCTAGGCCATCTCCTCTCCGCCTTCTTGAAAGTCGGTGGGTGGCACGTCCTGGTTATTGGGAAGATGCGGCCTGGTATCGAAGTAACTCAAATGCAAATACAGTATGTACTTGATGGATGTTTGTCCACTGTACATACACACACAGCACGCATTAATACATAGACCACACACACACCTACATATATATATATATATATATATATATATATATATATATATATATATATATATATATATATATATATATGTGTGTGTGTGTGTGTGTGTTTGTGTGTGTGTGTGTGTATGTTTGTGTATTTGTTTATTCATTTACTTAAAAACAATTTTTGGTCTTATTATCTTATCGTCACTTTCAACAACCCCGTAGGGAGGCAGGGGGTTTTGGGGGGCAGTACCATCAGTGCACCTCATGCGGTGCGCTGTAGGCATTACTTAAGGTTCTTTGCACCATACCTTCGGCCCCTAGTTGCAACCCTCTTCATTCTTTTTACTGTTCCTCCATTCATATTCTCTTTCTTCCATCTTACTTTCCACCTTCTTCTAACAATTAAATCCCAGTGCAACTTCAAGGTTTTCCTCCTGTTGACATCCTTTTTGCTGACAGTTTCCATTTCAGCGCTGAATGACCTCATAGGTCCCGGCGCTTGGACTCTGGCCTAAATTCCATATTCTGTTCTATTCTGTTCTAGTCACTCTCTAGTGTTACATTTTTAAGTATTGTTAGTGGATGTGCAACGGACTTAAAAATTATAACGTCGAGCTCACTTTTCGATTAGCCTTTCTGCAAAAATAAAGATGCCATGTTCACTTCGAACGCACAGTTGATTAAAATGCAACTTTAACTGAAAACATCTCTGCCCAAAGGAATCCATTGAACGCAACTAAACCTGCAAGCGTTTCGTTCTTCCGCTGATTAAGAATGCCTTGTTAAATCTGCCTACCGAGAGGTAACTTACGATTTCAGTAACACAAATGTCATTAAAATAAGACTAGTGATAATCAGTTACTGACAGGAAGGAAGTTCAACGCTCGTATTTCAAAGGTTTGAAGAGAAATAAGAGTGTATTATCATATTTCCCAGGTTGAATCACGAGTTCGTGACTTCATATAATCTGTTAAAAGGGGAATACTGACGAGTACGTTGGCACATAGCAAGGAGGCTCTTTAAGACGATGGTGCTGGTAATGATTTAAGGGTAAGCATCAAGGAAAATTCGAATTAACGCTGGAATGGAACTGTTTTCAAATCAGAGGCAAGAGGCAATAGGTTTAGTCCTACAGGGATCTGAATGAGTTGCTAAGGGACGTTGCTTAGAAACTGATTTTCTTGCCGATGGTACTACGTCAGAGTTTTCAGTTTTTGTCTATTTTATGGTTGCTACTCAGGTCTTCATTAATAGCGTCACGAAAGATTAGGCGAGAAGCAAAATCCTCAAACCATGAATGGAATGGATATGTAAAGGTCAAAGGTCAATCCTCAATCCATGAATGGGATGGCTATGTAAAGGTCAGAGGTCAAATGATGATGAAAGAATATATCTTGGAGAAGCACCACTTCAGATAAGGAAAGGGATTGATGTAGACTTGCTGCCAACAAGAAAAAACCCTTAAATAAGAACCTTAAAATGAACTTATAGTGAAGAGCGAAACCACGGACAAGGAAATCGCGTTAAATGCTGTTGTCCAAAAACTCAGAAATGGGTTGAATAATTACATCAAAATCCCCAAATCCACTGAGAATGTATTATCAGAGAATGGATAATTTGAGATAAAAGATCACCAATCATTTATCACACGCCCCCCTCAATATAACATCGTGAACCACAGAACAACATGTGCCCTAGCACTTTGCAGCATTACCCAGAATTCTTTGAGATGTGCAAGGAGAATTTGTAATACGAGGTGCTTTAGAGGGTGATCCATGAGAACCAATAAACAAGTAGGGTTCAAAGATGAAAACTAAATGGGTATGAAAAGATAATTTTCTGTGGAACAGTCTGTACAAGGGAAGGCTTCTAGGATGAATAACTAGTACCAGACTTAAGGATGAGGCGAAAAGACAGCAAATGACAAAGTTAACTTCATCGGTAAAGCGTAAAGCTAAATTAAGGAAAAATAATGTGAGGCCCATGACACCACTTTGATTTTAATGTTCACTCAAATTCTCTAAAGAATGGAGAATAAAATATGATATAGCTTTAGGCTCATAAAATGCTAAGTGGTACGTTAGCTGTATTGTCTACGGGTGAGTCAGGTTGAGTAAGAATCAAAAGAAGATTTAGTAGAAGAAGAAGAAGAAGAAGAGGAGAGAGAGAGAGAGAGAGAGAGAGAGAGAGAGAGAGAGAGAGAGAGAGAGCACTAGTACCATAAACGTCTGAAGAGAAGAGAAAAGCGAGATTCTAGAAAAAAAACTCTCGGGAACGATTTTTTGCTGGATTGTCTGATTGAGGTCAAATCAGACTGCGACCTTTGACAAAAACGTCATCAGTCTTCCGAATTCCTGCCAGCCATGATTCGTGCAGCTTGGAACAAAGCCATGCTGAACCTCCAGTTGGGGGTTCAGTAAGCTTCCTGCATGAACTGTGCTCGATTTCCTTCACTACAAAGTAAAGATAATAGGGAGCTTTAAGGGGAGGGAGCTTAACGAAAAGGAAGTAAGGAAGAAAAGAGAGTAGGGTTGAGAATTAATGAGAAAATTACGTTCATCGAAAGTACAGAGGTGCTTAACTAGAGGAACGAAAGATGGTACTAACGAAAAAGTCCGGAGTTTTTAGTAGTAATAAAAAGTTATCTAACATGAGGTAAGACTTTTTTTTAGTGAGAGTGAGGGATATTTATTAAAGGGATGATGTGTTTAGTCGGG
>NC_089768.1:21907500-21937500 GCF_040412425.1 Macrobrachium rosenbergii | reverse complement strand
GTAGCTATCCATACAAAAGGAAGATGCTGGAATCTGCTATCATCAATCAAACCAACATTATGAACTTGTCAGGAGGAAATTGGAAATCGGATGACATCAACGAGTTAATCCACAGGCCTCGTCTTAAGCAGGTGTTCCAGATAATAGGACCAAAAGACGCATCGCCAGACGGGAGTTAATGAGGCCAAAAACACCAGGGAATTGCTTAATTTCCATCCTTCCTGGGAAACGGTCACCTGCATACCAACGGAGACATACTGCCACACCTACAGTACATATGCTTTATATATATACTCTTGAAACATATTATCTGTCCATATTTTACCAGTGAACAGAGGCACAGAAGAAAGTGCTCGAAATATATGATTGCAACGTTCAAATATTGTTTTATGGTCCTTTTTATCTTCATATATATATATATATATATATATATATATATATATATATATATATATATATATATATATATATATATATATATATATATTCTTCTTCGTTTAACGTGCTATATATATATATACAAATACATATATATGTATAATATATGTATGTACACACACACACACACATATATATATATATATATATATATATATATATATATATATATATATATATATATATATATATATATATATATATATATATATATTATTATTAACCTGAAGTTCCCTTGTATTTAGGATTTCCATTTGGCCTTGAAGCGTGAAATTCATATTTCAGATTTTTTTAAACCTTTATTTTTTCAAAGCTCCAACTGTTTTTTTTTTAAAGTTCATTGGTTCCAGGTGTGTTTTTGATGTTTCTTAGGATTTGTGATAATTTATACTTTGATGAATTCTAGTATGGTTTTACTAGCATTTAAAATAGGTGATTATATCATAGTCTCGTAAGTTACGATGGTTTAATGGCTTCCTTGACTCTTTCAAGTTGCATGTATTTTCATTGATGCTTCCGACATTTTGTTATAACTCAGAGTTTTCAATATTTTCAAGGACGTTGAAATTTCTTTTAATGTTGCTTAGAATATTTAAAAAGTTTGATTTTGTTTTATTCCTTCTGTAAAGTTCTAAAGGATTACTTAGTTTTAGGGAGTTTCAGGGGCCCAAAAACTTCAATTAGTAATTCTTCTAGAAGTTTCACATGTTCAGTTATTCTCACGAAACTGCAAACATTCAAAATTGCTTTTAAACGTTAGTAAATTTTTTTAATATTTTAATTGTTTATTTTTAGGATTCCTGATGTTTCCTTTCTATCTGTTCTTGAAATAGACTTTCTGAATTCCTTTGGTTTCTTTCAACATGATCAGTCTGTCTTGATGAACTCAAATATATATTTAATTTCATGGTGTTTGATTTTTTTGCAAAATCTGAAAAGTTAATTAATGTCCATTACGTTTTTGGTGTTTTTTAAATTTTATTTTTAAAGCGCTATCTGGCCTCATTCAATTTAATTATTTCAAGACATTTTAAAACTAACCCGATTTCTGCTGGGTAAATTCAAGGTAGATGTAAAACTTTAACACGGCCTATTCTCTTTCGCACGAATTAAAAACTAAAATGAATAAATTTATAGATAAATAAAATCTCAATTCTGGCAATATACGGATTCATCAACTCTATTCAATTGCATGAAAATCTTGAGCTGAGATTATTCTTTACTATTGTTGTAGCTGTTTGAAATACTTTTAGCCTTGACACTAATCAAACTTTAGAGATAAAGTCCTATATGATTCAATATATCCATTCTCTTTCTGTTTCAGGTCGTCTCGTCCCGGAAATTGCTGCGTTTCCCTGTTATCATTTGGTGAAAATAACATCTAACAATAATCAACTTCAGGTAAGGTAAGAGAAGTGTCAAGTATATTTGATGTGGATCAACCAAAACTAGTGTTTAGATATAGATCATCTAAGGACTAGTGTATAAATATTGATCATCTATAAACTAGTGTATAGATATGGATCATCTATAAACTAGTGTATAGATATAGATAATCTATAAAATAGTGTATCGATATAGATCATCTATAAACTTTTATTCCTTTTGCTGTACCTCCGTTCATAGTTTTTTTTTTAATCTTACTTTCCACCCTCCTAACAATTGTTTCATAGTGCAACTGCCAAGTCTTCCTCCTGTTACACATTTAAAACCTTTGTACTCTCAATTTCCCTTTCAGCCCTAAATGACCTTGGCCTTTGGCCTAAATTTTATATTCCGTTCCATGTCGATGATATGGTTCTGATAATTTCCCAGCCTTCTTGCTATCTGCTCATCAGCTTGAGAACTTTCTCGCTACTTATGTTCTCTAGGAGGTATAATCTTTAGCCTTCCAAGAGAGAGGTGCATTGTTCGCTTGTGGACATTTTTCTTCCTTTTTTACTGGCCAATTCCCATTTGGAGGCAACAGCATCATGTTCCACGTCCCATCTTCATTTCCGTAAAAGTAATTTTCCACGAGTTTTTAAAGTGTCGTCTCCATTGTTGTAAAGAAATAACTTCCATCATGCGTAATGTAAGATCTGAAAAGTGGGTAACATCTCAACTACATGAGATGATGTATTTGTATTGCTCGTCATTCTGCATTTGATGTAGCCGACGGAAAATAAGTACATTACATCAAAAGTAGCTGACGTGTTCTGTCTAAAATTTATGCTATTCTGATCTTTTATGCTTTCCTGTGACGCCCTGTGAAATGAGGTCTCAGGTTCTCCGTCACCGAAGAAGGTAGAGAAACTTTTATTTTGCAAATCTTATTACTCTTAGCTTGGGGTTTTATCGTTTTCTCGATTGTTCACGCGACAGAATTCATTTCTTTTTTTATTTCAGTGTGATTACAGGTCTGCATTCAGGAATTCCTCGTTCTCGTTTGGACTGACACAGTCCTATAATAATATGTCTAAACATTTCGTTTTATTTGATTTTCTGAGGCTTTCGCAAAAACAAACGTGATCGTAAACTTCTTAAGCACTTCATTCGCTGCTGTTTTTCCCTTTTTTGCTTATATATGAGTTAAGGAAATGATTTTTTTTCTTGGTTCATTATATAAAATGGATTAATTTCTCCAGCCTCCACCCTCATAGGATGGAGAATCTTTATGAGCCCAACAGAAAATACGATTTATTTTATATAATTTTGAATCCGTTTGTACATGAAAAATTCATACGTCTGTTACGAGTGAACTTAGCTGGAATACATGAAAAATAAGATTTTTATTTATAAGAAAGTATTTGTATTTGAGCATACAAGCCTAGAGGCGTGATTATACAAAACAGAAATTACTATAATAGCAATGTTATTAGCTTATAGTCCCTTGATCATGTACTCGCCAGTGATTTGAACAGTTTAAATACCAAATGAAAAATGACTAATTTAGTGTTTTATGTATCTGAATTCAAAAGCAGAATGAAACCATACGCTAAGTTTAGTACAGCAAAAACAATAAGTTTTATGCCTACTGGGCTGCTTGAAAACATCTGCCCTACTATGTGGCTTAGAGACGACGATTGTTGATAAACATGGCTGAAGACCCGCAAGGAATTTGCTAAGGATGACATATAGCCTAGTGAAACTCATTTGTTTGGGAAGTATGGAAACGACAGGACTCCACAAAAATTGTTGTCTATTTTTTTTATGAGGATTCATAGTTGAATTAAATTTCCTTCGCTTTTGTCCTTGTAAATATTCACACGCGCCTATGCACCTAAACATATACATACATACGTATACGTACATACATATGTATATGTGTATATACACATATATATATGTGTGTGTGGATATATGTACGTATGTAGTTGTATTCATACATTATTTAAGTCTGGTAGTTAATCAATGCTTGTCTTAAGATACTCAGAACCACATTTAAAATCTTTTAATCCTAAGAAATAGGAAAAATAGGTGCTTAGATGGGAATGAACTGGATAAAACAGCGTGGTATCCTTGCGTTGACTTTTCTGAAAAAAGACTTGCAGGGAGAAAAGAAAACTTGATGAATATTACCGGGAATAAGCTCTCACATTCTGGAATTAATTGCTGACAACCTCTCTATCTCTATAAAACTTTTAGTTGTTGTCAGTTTTGTAAATGATCGTTATTTTCAAATTTCAAGAAACTTCTTCGTGTAACTGATCATCATTTTTAGATTTCAAGAGGCTTTTTCGTGTTTACCGTGATCTTTACCTTTCAATACTTCGAACATTTTTTCTTGGTCTCTTGACTAAATACGTTTCGACGGAATATGCTGACTCTTAACTGTCAATATCTTTGCGAAATTTTTGCACGCTCTCTAATTGCCTCCCTCTTTGACAATTTTTTGTTTGTCCTTTGAAATATGTCAAGGTTGTTCGTCACATGCACATTTTTTACAGTTTTTAAACCGAGGCTGCATATCAGCTTGGCAGTTCAAGCGATTAAATTGAAAACTTTTTAAAAGCTTCAATTACTTTCTCATTTATTTTTCCTACAATGACCTGGGCAAATACGCTTTGTGATGTAATCTCTATTCTTTTTTGTATCGAATACTTTATTTTTATACAGAACGCATCTATAATGGCCTTAGAGATTCTATGTTTAAAGGCGAAAGACCTCCAAATCCATTAATGTGAATTCAGAAATACACCACCATTTATGTACAAAGCAATACAGAACAGTTCTATTGTAAAGGCGACCTTCAACCGTCAGAAATTTACCTGATGTATGAAGGCAAAAAGACCTTTACCCTTCGCCAGCACGAGCACCTACACGCCTAATCTACTCTCTCTCTCTCTCTCTCTCTCTCTCTCTCTCTCTCTCTCTCTCTCTCTCTGCACTTCTTTGCTGATATATATATATATATATATATATATATATATATATATATATATATATATATATATGTGTGTGTGTGTGTGTGTGTGTGTGTGTGTGTGTGTATGTGTATACCTTACAAACACAACACACATATATATATATATATATATATATATATATATATATATATATAGAGAGAGAGAGAGAGAGAGAGAGAGAGAGAGAGAGAGAGAGAGAGAGAGAGAGAGGGGGTGGGGGAAGCAATGTACAGTATATATCTCACATGATGAAAATGCATGTGTTTTGTGTTCATCTTTCCAAATTTTCCTCTTAAATGAGTACACCCAGCCAGACAGAAGTTGTCCTTCGTATGAAACTTTTACGAGGAACTTGATGCGGTGCATTGCAGTTTTCAAGGTCCTCTCGGTTTTGCAGGAAACTACTGCGGTTTAAGTGTGTTCATATTCATTTTTTGGGCTACAAATCATGAACTCGGGACTACTATGTCCGTAGACTTCGCAGCTTTACAATAAATGGGGGAAGTGTACTGAAGCGCACTCAAGAGATCAGGAAAAATGGGAGAGTGAAGAGAGAGAGAGAGAGAACGGAGGGCTGGAAGTATGAAATAATACAGGAACAATGTTGACAGAGCAAACGAGAATAAAACTGAAAGAATGAACGATAAGGGGGACTGATGCAAGCAAGAATGATAGAGTGGGAGAGAACAGAAACACAAAATAACTTGATTAAAACTGTTACTAAAAACAAGAGACAGAGTTAGTAGTTAATTATATATGTATGTGTGTATAGTATATATATATATATGTGTGTGTGCGTGTATATGTGTATATATATATATATATATATATATATATATATATATATGTGTGTGTGTGTGTGTGTGTGTATACATCGAAACTTAGACTCTTCAAGAAATAAGAGCTTTGCACCTTAAAAGCTTACGAGAAAGCATCCGTCCACATTCTGTTATAGACGTTTAATACTTTCATGATCACTGATGCCGCAGCATCTCTTCGATATGTAAATTTAGACACCGTTAACTGAAACTCACTAATTTGAGAACAAAAACAACCAGCAACTCCATATTTATTGGTGATGCTTAGTGTGTTGAGGACCTTAAAAATTGTGTTCCCAAAACACCTCTCTCTCTCTCTCTCTCTCTCTCTCTCTCTCTCTCTCTCTCTCTCCGAGTTATTAAGAATTTTAGAGCACTAGAGAAGGTGATTGTTTGCGCTTAAGAATGCAAATGGTTTTCACAAAATAGAAGCATATTTTAAAGTATATAAAAAACAGAGCAATTTGAGGTTGACCTACTCCATAAAATGGCAACTAAGGCTGATAGTTTGTGTGTAAGATAAAAGTGCTCATTTTATAGATCCAGAATCTCGGCGGATGTGTAAGGGAATTTTTGCTTTGTGGCTCAGATGTAAAATTCACCATGTTATATCAAGTGAAAAATAATGGTAACTAAGCATAATGTTCTCTACTGGACTGAATTTCGTATTATCAATTTATTCGATTTTACAACGGCGTCATTTTAACATTAAAGACCGTATAATGATATATATGTATACACACATATATATATGTATGTATGTATGTATGTATGTATGTATATGTACATGTATATGTATGTATATATATGCATATATATACATTTATATATATGTATGTGTTTGTATGTGTACTTTGTGCACGTGTGTGTGAGCTAGTGTTTCATGTTCGTACGTTGATCACGTGATACGGTCCTGATTTTGTATCATCATTTCGCTTCATGTCTCTCTCATATTCACTGGATATAATGGCTATATCGGAGAATGACCTATTTCCTATTGTAGTGTCTATTTTTCTTTCTTTTTTTTTTTAAAAGAAAGTCTCTGTCATAACTCCAAAAGTTTCCCTTTTACTTTTTGTTACGTTTCTGTTTGCGTCAAAGGAATACCGCTTTTATGTGATAATTTCTTTTTTAATGTTGATATTACATTGTACTTCGTCCTACTTCTTATTCTTAATTTTTGTATGTCGAGATGCATCTCGTACAAATGTTACGACTGAAGCAGGTGTTTTGTAATAGCGACTGGTGGCAGCTGTCCCCAGCAAACGTAAGTTTTCCCACGGAACAGGGGTCTCATTACCATTTTGATTACGTATATCGTTATTCCTTCTTCATGGGTGACTGTTATTTGTTGACCTGTTTAGAACTGTCATTTCTCTTACGTGTCATTCTCATGTTTTCGAGTTTAAGTGCCAACTCCTTTTTGGAATGAATCCTTTTCCCATATTTATTCATTTATTCTTTCGTTCATTTGTTTATATTTTCTCTTGTTTCCCTTCCACACTTACCTACCCGGTTTCCTGTTTGTTAATCTAACTGATATGGCCATGTAAGCCTGTTTATCCAGTAATGTGAATACCACTGCCTTTCACTGCTTACCTATTTTCCATTCATTTTTGAATCTCGTACATTTTGTTTCATTCTGTCAGGTGTGACTTGCAAGACACTTGTTTTCTCACCTAAAACTATTTGTTCTCCATCCTTACCGGCTAGGATGTAGTTGATAATATTCATAAATTTCAGATATTTTTGTTTAATTCTTATAAATATTTCAATTGTTAATTTAATTTGTAAATTTCCATTGTGACACTTATTAGCAATGCAGTGTTGTTATTGTAATTGTTTTTTTTTTTAGGTATTGTCTTCAAATTAGGTGTATATTAATTTGAGGATGCGATATTTCCTTTCTCGTGCCATTGATTTAGTTTAACAATCGCTATCAACAATGACTGCTATTTTTTCTAAGATCTCTCTCACTGTATTTGTGATCCTCATTATTTACTTGCTGCAAGTCCCATTATCAAGACTATTTCACATGCATTAGTTTACGTTTCATAAAAAAAATGCCTATCCTACATCAACCTATTTAAATCTAGCCGTTTACTTTATTCCCTGAACTCAGAATTGCCAGACAAAATTGATTTTCCAGAATGGCGACCTGAGTAACTTCTCGTGACATATTTCCCCAAAGTGCAGCGTGAGAAACACCTGCGTGACAGGTGTCTTATTCTTTCCAAGTGTGTAACCTGTGTTCTCCCGTGCAGGTATCCATGTACTCCAGACATCAATTTCTTATCTTCGCTTCTGTTGTCGCGTCGAAAAACCTTATATATATAATTATTATTATCACTTTTATACGTGATTCATTTATCATTATTTTACTACAGGATTCATTTAAAATAAGGTGAAAAATAAGACAGGGTGTAGGTCTGACCAGTTTCGACTTTATTTCAAGCCATTGACGAAGGACTGATTCTGTATCAGTCCTTCGTCAATGGTTTGGAAATAAAGTCGAAACCGTTCAGACCTACACTCGGTTTTCGACTTGATTTCCAAGCCATTGACGAAGGACTGATTCTGTATCAGTCCTTCGTAAATGGCTTGAAATAAAGTCGAAACCGGTCAGGACCTACACCCCGTCTCTTATTTTTTCACCTGTGGTAATGTGATATATATATATATATATATATATATATATATATATATATATATATATATATATATATATATATATATATATATATATATATATATATATATATATATCCGTAGGTTTACATTTGTTACATATTACTTCTATGCTATCTATGTGTAAACACAAAACCTTTCTTTATTTGTTATATATGTTTTGTTTTTTATTAAATTTTTTACATACTGTTCATCTAATATTTGTTTATACCCACAGATTTTCATAGGTTCTTTGGCTCCTTTCGCTCAAATCGTCAAGAAAATAACTTATCTTTAAATGTAAAAGAACCGCTAACGATATGGTCTCTGAGGATACTACCTCTAATTTACCAGTCACTTTCTGACTCAAAACTGCCTCCATCTTTCCCCTCCTTCTCGCATGTATGACGTTGGCAGTGATTTCAGCCCAAGATAATCCCACTCGAGATGTATGCTAGCATTGCATCAGCCTCGGTTTTCTTGCAATGCTCCTAGGTTAGGTTACGTTATGTTGGGCTAGGTTAGATTATATTAGTAACTCTTCAGTAATTTGGGGGATGGGAAACATAGCGAGATTATTTTCAAGAAAATTCTATGTTTAGTTTTTAAGATATGGCGTCCCGCTGTTTTCAGGGAAAGGTCCCGGTACTCGGTTACATCTCTGGAAAATGCAGCCCGGATACATGAGCATACACGGTCGAAAATTCCTAAGCAAATCTAAAAGTTTGTTCAGCGCTGTCACCTACTTTCACCCGTTGTCACAGGTGTCAATAGGTCGGTAAAGAGTGGTTAGATTTACCCGAAACGCTTAGAATTTACCTGATATATTTTGATAACGATCATTTACAAAAGAGGCCATGTCTCTAGTCAATTTTTAAAGACGTTTCATGAAGGTTATACTGAAAGAACCTAGAAAATATCTCTTAGAGACGCCCAAAAACCTTTCTCAACAATGGTTGGAATAGGCCAGTTCCATGTTGTAGGAACACCTGGCAACTGTAGCACTTGGGGGTGGGGGGGGGCGGCCGGGGGACGGGGAGTACCGGGTGCTTTTCTTTGCCTAAGATGAAAACAAAGCTAAAGTGTCTAAAATTAAGTTACCATCTACCGCCTACGCCGTGTGAGGTTGGATAACAGATGAAGAGAGAGAGAGAGAGAAAATTTCATAACTGGCTTAGAGTGACCTTCAGAGATTCTCTCATAGCAACGAGAGAGAGAGAGAGAGAGAGAGAGAGAGAGAGAGAGAGAGAGAGAGAGAGAGAGAGAATCTTAGAATTGACGTAGAGTGACCCACAGAGGTTCTCTTTTAGAAGAGAGAGAGAGAGAGAGAGAGAGAGAGAGAGAGAGAGAGAGAGACAGACAGACAGACAGACAGACAGAGACAGAGAGGAAAAATCGGTGAATAATCAGCAGAACCTCTTTATAGTCGTGGGTACTTAACTACATTTCTAAGAACACGGGGATCTAAAATATCAGTGATAAAATACAGTCTTTCTGTAATAAATCTTTAAATCCTTCTGTTCTTTTCTCAAGGAATCTTGTAAAAGGACGTTCACACTAAATCCAAGCCTTTGAGTCTCCTCACATTAAAACGTTCACACTAAATCCAAGCCTTTGAGTCTCCTCACGTTAAAAATTATCAAAAGAGTGCGAAGTGTGTTCACTCTAAAACAAATAAGGTAGGGACTTCTGTAAATTGTACATATTCAGAATGAATGGTTCAGTCATTAGCAATGTCTGAGTGTGTCAAAGATTGTATTGTTGCTAATATTGTGGTTGCTATCATGGAAATTATCATTAATGTTATCATTTCTGACCCCTCTTTCTCCTCTTATTCTTCTTCTTCTTCTTCTTCTAATAGCAATTTTACTTTCACTTTAGAATGCCTCATCTTCCTCCTCCTCCTCTTCTTCCTCCTCCTCCTCTTCCTCCTCCTCCTCCTCCTCTTCTTCTTGTTCTAATAGCAATTTTACTTTCATTTTAGAATGCCTCCCCTCTTCTTCTTCTTCTTCTTCTTGTTCTTCTTGTAATAGCAATTTAATTTTCATTTGAGAATGACTGTGAAGCAACACAGTCTGGCAACACTTGTTTTTCTAAAGGTTAAAATGACCTAAAAGTTAAAAATAACTTTCGATTGATATACAGTATATCTCTAAAGAGACACACGCAGTCTATTCGAAATGAAATTTTCCGCCGATAGGTATTGGGAACAAAGATGTAAATTTAATATAGACTAAATGAAAATCGGTATCACAAACGCGAAGGAAGATTTTTTTCCTCTTCTCAAGTGGCAATCATCAGAGACAGTTATCAATCATCAGAACGTTTTTTTTATTTTAAATCCTCAAAGACAGTTTTCAGTGATCAAAGACAGTTATCCTGAAGTGATCAGTAAAGGGAAAATACTGCACTGAAGTTGTAATCCTCTTTACGAGGTTTATGAAGGATTACCTCCTGAGAGTTTATTTTTAGCATTTTTCGCAGAAAGATTGTCTGAATACGTCAAATTTCAAAGTTTGCTGCAGGTATGTATCCCTGTGTGTGTATATATATATAAATATATGTATACATATGTGCATATATATATGCACAGTATATATGTATATATATATATATATATATATATATATATATATATATATATATATATATATATATATATATATATATATATATATATATATATATATACATAATCCAAGGCAGGTCAGGGAAGGCACTATCCATTTGTATTTTATTATAATATATATATGCCGACGTTTCACAACTCCTCATAGTGGCATTTTCTAGGCTGCAAACAGCGAGCATGGCAATCATTAAACTAATAAAATTAGAATTACAAATTAGCATTACAGTAAAACGTTCAGAATAAAACGACTAAAACCTATCCTAAAGGAACAAGCAAAAGGCTGGTGACAACCTACCCAGAAGGAAGCTAAAAACAAACTACTGTACTGGCATTGAGTATCACAAAATATAAATTAAAAAAACTAATAATTAAACATACAGACAGAGAAGAAACAGCTCAACAGGACCATCAGGCAATAAACAATTGTGTGGACAATGTTTCGGAGTTTAAAGGTGGTACAGTCAATTTGATAATAATAGATTCAAGTATCGTTAAATCATTTTTTTTCTTGTACCTGTCCTATTGTTGAAAAGCCTTTATTTTCTATAAAAGTTTTACATATTTTTTAATGATTCCTGATATTAGACTGTTCAGGGCTAGACAATCAGCTCCCGGTTCTGAAAAAAACGTTAAGTATACCTTAGTTTTACCAGACCACTGAGCTGATTAACAGCTCTCCTAGGGCTGGCCTGAAGGATTAGACTTATTTTACGTGGCTAAGAACCAATTGGTTACTTAGCAACGGGACCTACAGCTTATTGTGGAATCCAAACCACATTATAGCGAGAAATTAATTCCTATCGCCAGAAATAAATTCCTCTAACACTTCATCAGCCGGCCGGAGACTCGAACTCGGGCCTAGCGAGTGCTAGTCCACAGCTCTACCGACTCACCGACTTTACTCTTCTATAGAACATCAATGCGTACTTGCAACAGCCTTTTAGTATATCTGGGGCACTTGTACTTATATATGACGTTTTATGTAAATAAAGGACTGGGCTTTTCTTTAAATTTGAAGAGAGAGATTCTTCGGAATGAGTTTGAGGTTAAGGGCCGATAATTCCTTTTGAATGATGTTCAGAAATTTCTTTCTGAAAGGATCATCTTGTGCGTAGGGGAACGCCGCTCACAAATTCAATTTAGGGACAGTGTAATTTTGTTAGTTTACTGATGGCCATGTTCGCTGTTTGCAGTCGAGGAAATGCAACTATGGGTTGTGAAACGTCGGCATATTATAATAAAATGCAAATGGATATATAGTGCCTTTTCCTGAATCGCCTTGGATTGTTCTTCGAGCTTTGCTCCGCAAGTATATAGATATATATATATATATATATATATATATATATATATATATATATGTGTGTGTGTGTGTGTGTGTGTGTGTGTGTGTGTGTGTGTGAGAGAGAGAGAGAGAGAGAGAGAGAGATTTACAGGTGAATGCTATTGTAGCCCCTCGCTGTTACCTTGTTGATTTTAAAGAAAAAAATGCCTCCCCCTCATCCCACACACGCACACACACACACACACACACACACAAAACATCAAAAATCATTTTTCTTTTAGAGAAAGGTGAGGTTGCTCAAAAAGGTCGGGAAACCGAAGAGAAATGGCATTGGTTATGCATCACGGAGAACCACCGAAAGAGGTGATGGAAGTGGGCGTAAAGGAGAGAGAGAGAGAGAGAGAGAGAGAGAGAGAGAGAGAGAGAGAGAGAGAGAGAGAGATTAGATTGCCTGAAGAACTCCGTAAGAATCACATGAATATAGGATGATGATGGCAAAATATATCTTTAAATTTCTCTGTATTTTTGGTAAATGCGTAGTATTTTGACAACTAAAATTATTTTTACATTATGCTTAAAGTATAAGGGAAGATGCATGCTCTAAATAACACATTATTATGCTATGAAGAATTATAGAAAAATATTAGATCGTTACTCCTGGAAGCTGTGATATAGCACATGGGAGAATACGCAGAACGCACAATTAGATTCATTATATCACCAGAAGCAACGCCGCAGGCCTATTGAACCTAACTGGCCCACTAAGAAAGACGGAAGGAATAATTAGAGAGGAATCACCATAAGTAAATACATTTGCAGAAAAGATCGAATCCGTCTTCACTTATTTGAGTCTAAAGTTTCTCATGATTTAATTCCTTGAAGAGTTTAGAATTTCATTCTTTTGTGTTAAGTTGATTCATTTTTTATTCCCTTGTAGGAGCACATTGTATTTTCATAGACGCAAGCGAACGCAAACACAAACACACACACACACGCACACATACTCACACGTGAGGTTGTATGACTCAGTGTTCGTGCAAGTTGATGTAATTAGACCTAGTGCTCAACATCGTCAGTTGCCCGTATATGATATTTCCTATAGCATTACTGGTTTTCAAAAATGGTTTTGAATGAAAAACATCTTATTCATTTTTGAGGGTTATGATAATTAAGGCAATGATTTAGATAACGATGTTGCCAGTATTAATGATGTATGTGCTGCAGCGGTTGAGAATTTCATTCCGCCAGTGAAATGACAACAATATGAGAATGTCATACTTTACTATTCTTATTAGGTTTTTATTACCTTTGCTGATAGAAAATTATATTATTATTCTTCGTGTACTCATAAAATGACGTACCATCTCGCAACTCGGTCTAAAGCGCAAATCTAAACGTTGAGTTTATAAACCCTAGACTATCGTCGTAACACACGGGAAGAATACATTTATGGAGAATCATTATTATGAGTGCTATTACAATTTACCTTAACGCTCTTCAAACGCAAACCGTAAATGCGGGGAAAAGAGGAGAAAGAGAGGCACAGTGTCACATCGCATTATCTGCTTCCCCGAGACAGGTTTCCCGCCAACGTGATGTTCCTAGCGTGCAACATGAGCATGACGTCATGGCCCACGTGACCTGAGCTCGGCGAGTGACGAGAGAAATGGTGGGAAAAGCCATCGATCAATTTCCGCATCAGGGACATCGCGTTATTTTGCGTCATCCGCCGGGATTTTATTTCTGCGTCAATAAAGGACATACGTAAGGGAATAATGATGGTTTAATGCTCACCTTAAAGTGAGAGAATCGCGGCAGATTGAGTCACCAAACAAATCGGGAAACTACGTAACAGCAATCGATGCTGAAGCATCACACTCAAAATCTAGACTCATTCCTTTTCACTAAAAATTCATGACTTTGTTTGGAGAACTTTGCTTCCGGTGGGAGGTGGGAGGGGAGTGGTGAGAGGGGGACTGGTGCTACGAAATGTAGGTCTTGCCAAGACGAATAAAAAGACGAAGGAAGAGAGGCGATAATGATACCGTAAAAGAAGCCATTTGCCAGAGAGGGAAACACGAGTAAGGTGTTTCTCTCTCTTTTGCGGACTCTGCTTCCCTCCATCGTTATTTTATTGTCTTCCGTGATATTCCTCGAGTTTGTTGTTTTTTATTCCTTATTTTTTTTTTTATTTGAATCTTGTGTTTCATGAATATATTCACTTGTACGTATTCTATTTATTTTTTATATCACTTATACAAGTCTCTCTCTCTCTCTCTCTCTCTCTCTCTCTCTAAGTTTTTATTTATTTCTGTCTTCCTGGTGAAATACACAGTCATATATATATATATATATATATATATATATATATATATATATATATATATATATACATATCTATGGCTCCCCATCTATTTATATATATATATATATATATATATATATATATATATATATATATATAATATATATATATATATATATATATATATATATATACATATCTATGGCTCCCCATCTATTTAATATATATATATATATATATATATATATATAATATATATATATATATATATATATATATATTAAATAGATGGGAGCCATAGATATATATATATCTATGCTCCTCTTTTTGAATCTCCGTCAGTTTGTCTCATTGTATTTATGGCTCCCCATCTATCCACCTGTCTGTCCATACAATTGTACACATTTATGTCGCTCCCGTATCATGTCTGTCCGCATGTCTACCTGTCAATCTGTCTCACCAAGAGCCTGTTTATGTCTGTTCCTGTCTGTCCATTGGATAACGCTTGATCCCTGATTCCTTTTATCTGCCGAGAGCAACCAGATTCGCCGAACAGCAGGAGCACTAATATGCAGCAAATGTGTCTCGCTGTCCAACTTCTCAGCTCAAGAGGTCCTTTATTCCTCACACCGTTGGACTGTGGAACAGCCTCCCAGAGGATGTCGTGCGGTTGGAACTTCAGTAGTTCAAGCGAAGGGCCAATGCATTACTACTCTAGTACCATTCTCCTTGCATTCTAATACATTTTTATGTTTGTTAATTTAGTAATTTATTCATTTTTTTTCTTTTTTAATAAGTGGAATCTCCTCTTTCTGTATTTCTCTTTACTTGCTCTTCTTCCAAATGAACACCTTAATATCCATTGGAAGCTTGTGTTCTTCACTGGGTGGGTGGGTAGGGCTCTCGGCTAGCACGCTGTTGGCCCAGCATTCGACTCTCCGGCCGGCCAGTGAAGAATTAGAGGAATTTATTTCTGGTTATAGAAATTCATTTCTCGTCATAATGTGGTTCGGATTCCACAGTAAGCTGTAGGTCCCGTTGCTAGGTAACTTTAGTTCCTCTTTGGCCGAGTCGGCAGAGTTGTCGGCTAGCACTCGCTAGGCCCGAGTTCGATTCTCCGACCGGCTAATGAGGAATTAGAGGAATTTATTTCTGGTGATAGAAATTCATTTCTCGCTATAATGTGGTTCGGATTCCACAATAAGCTGTAGGTCCCGTTGCTAGGTAACCAATTGGTTCTTAGCCACGTAAAAATAAGTCTAATCCTTCGGGCCAGCCCTAGGAGAGCTATTAATCAGCTCAGTGGTCTGGTTAAACTAAGATATACTTTTTTTGCTAGGTAACCAGTCGGTTCTTAGCCACGTAAAATAAATCTAATCCTTCCGGACAGCCCTCTTTAGGAGAGCTGTTAACCAGCTCAGTGGGCTGGCTAAACTAAGGTATACTTAACTTAATTTGGAAGCTTGAATTTCAAGTCAATGGCCCCCCTCTGTGGGCATGTTCCAGATGAATAGGTTTCATCTCCTGAATAATAATAATAATAATAATAATAATAATAATAATAATAATAATAATAATAATAATAATAATAATATATACTCTCTCTCTCTCTCTCTCTCTATATATATATATATATATATATATATATATATGTATGTATATATATATATATATATATATATATATATATATATATATATATATATATATATATATTATATCTCAGACACCTTAACTGTCTGTTTATCCACCTCTCTGTCTGATTTCCGTCTTCCCGTCTTCTTCTTCCTCTTTCGATCGCATCATTATGCAAAGCAGCAGCAATTGATTTTCTTGATTTAGGTCCCGTCGTTGCACGCATAATTCAGTTCCTAATTCCGTTGTAATAACTTTGGCGAAAAAAAAAAATATCTAATTCAGATTTCTGGCTGGATGTAATTAGAATCGGATTAGCGTTGATATACAGTATATTCAATTCAATTAATTAGGAATTTGCATCCAGCAAGCAAATTGAAAATGTCCAATAAATTTCAGTGTCTCTCTCTCTCTCTCTGGTTTGTTTTCTCAGTAAAAATTTGTAGACATTTTGTTTGTTATGTGTTCTGTTTCCTGAATTGCAATGTTGAATGTTTCTTTCAAATGTTTTGGTTTATGATTATTGATGGCTTTTAGTTTTGCCTGCCATCACTGATCAAAGTTACATTCGTTCTTTTTAACTCTAAGACAAGACCTCCATTAACCGCTATACCCGTTCAGCTCAAATTTTCTCCCTGTGAGCATCATCTAAACATCATCTTTTGTCATTTTTCTCTTCGTTAGAAATCACCGTATTGGTTACGAGTCAGTTTAACGTTACCCCTAATAACCCGCCCCCTCCTCTCTCCCCCATCGTCCTTTTAATGCCTTTCAGTGGGGACTCAACCCATCTAAAATTCAAGAGGACGCGAAGGGGGTTCTGGGACCTTGTTTGTGGCGCCAAGCCTCACCCGTACTGGAACGAATCCGTTTTGGGCTTTCTGAAGAACTAGACAGACGCTTGTTCTCACTATTCTTGCTTGGCATGTTCTTGAAAGCAAGCCTCCATGATCGTATTTAAAATGGCTGTCGACAATAAGTTCTCTTTGCTGAAAGCAAATGACTTAGTAAATGAGCTAATACTAGTTCTTGAGGACATGGAGGAGTCAGATTGGCGTCTTAGACTAATCTTTTCTTAGACTCACTTTTGGCTTGTGGATTTCATTACCTTTTTTTTTTTACCATCTGTCTACTTTTAATCTTATCCTTGAAGTCTGTGTCTAATCAGGCCACGAAGATACCTGCAAAAAATTGAATAACAGCTTAAAAATTATATTATGCCACAGCAACACACAAGACCAGCTTTAGTTTTCAATCATCCCAGTGAATTTAAAAGGCGACATTAGCTACCTTAGTCAGAAACTAAGGAGCTAAATATCAAACGTACAATACTAAATAAGGAACCCATGAAATCAAATCCTAATATTAATCATATTAAGCACATTTGGGATGTAGAATAATCATTACCTAATGAAATAACTAATGCTCAATAATCAACATAGTTATTGTATAAGCTGTAAATCAAAATGACCGAATGTTAATTATGACAGTTACCACTGTCATTGCATAGTCTTTAGTAGACAACGCATTGCTTGTTAGTCCCTTGGTTAGAATTCGGATTTTCTAAATTCCCACAGCATTCAATAGTCGCAAAATTCCTGGATGGATTTTTTTTTACAGCAAAATGTAAGATGACTCTCAACTGTCTAACTGAAATGAAAGGGGCCTTTACCAGGTAGAACCCACCTGTAGAATGTTTCCTGTAATCATTAGCGCTCAAATATTTTTTTTCCAGTTGTAAATTTCAAAATGTTGTCAAGCTGGTATACTTGATGCCTTCCAGCTATGCCATCTATTGAGTTCTTAATGAACCCAGTTACAGCCAATTATCTCTCGTATTTCTTTTCAGGCGTTCAAAAGTCCGTCAGCTTATCTGACTCAAGGTAATAATCGACTGACGTCATCTGTAAAATCCAGCCTGCTCTCTTTGTCCCAGGTAGCGTCCAGGTGTCTGTAAACAGTGTCTCTTACCTATTGTCGAAAATGAACTCTCAGCAGAGTTTTATATCCTTGTGACACTTCCGGTTCTTGAAGCTTTTCTGATCAACGTCACCACTCTCATCTTTGAATTGCTTTTGCTTAGACCCATTTTTCCACTATGGTAGATAATTCTCTCTTTGATCGTGCTTCTCTTTTTAGTTTTCTGTAAAAGAAAACTATTGAGATGGCTATTTGTCTGTCCGTCCGCACTTTTTCTGTCCACCCTCAGATCTCAAAAATTACTAAGGCTAGAGTGGTGCAAATTAGTATGTTGATCATCCACCCTCCAATCATCAAACATACCAAATTGCAGCCCTCTAGCCTCAGCAGTTTTTATTTTATTTAAGGTTAAAGTTAGCCATGATCGTGCGTCTGGCACTGCTATAGTTACCAACAACACAGTCCACCACCGGGCTGTGGCTGAAAGTTCCATGGGGCGTGGCTGTATAGAAAACTCGATTGCGCCGAAGTTTCATTTTTTACGTGTGTTTAGATAAGTCTTCGCTTCGAAAATAATTTCTCTTTTTCCTTCCAATTTCCTTCGGAATCCACCACCATCGCCTTCTCTCCCAACACGTCGTGACGTCAGGTGGTTAATTGTTCTGTTACCTGTGTTCTCTAAAACGTCTCCTGAACAGGCAATGGCGTCACGATTGATTGATTTATGCAAAGTGGCGTCGCAATGGCGTCACGGGGAAACGAGGCGGATGTGGAGTCGATGACCTGCGCTGAAGTTTTCGTTTTAATATCACAGGTTTTTTGTTGTTGAGGGGGCTGGTGTCGTAGGCTTACCAGTTTTTGTTGTCATGGTGTCTTATTACCCATCAAGTTTTTTTAAACGTCTACACACACGTACATACATATAATATATATATGTATATATACATATATATATATATATATATTATATATATATATATATATATATATATATATATATATTCCTTTCTCTCGTCTTTACGCATCTCCTTCCTCTGTTTCTCCGTTTCCCTTTATCTCCCCCTTCGTCTTTCTATATCTCATCATTCTACGTTACATTTGTCTTCGTTTCCAAAGATTTTTCTCCGATCTGTATTCTCCTTTCGTTTATCAGTTCTTTTTTTCTCACCCATTTCCCAAAGTATATCTCACTCCGTTTTTCGGTCTTTTATCTCCTTATCAATATCATCAGTAATCCTGTTAATCCAATATTTTGTTATTCTCTACCATCTTTCTTCAGCCTGTTCATCTTCCTCATAATTATCACCTTTTACCTCTTCCCATTCTGCGTTATCGCAGTCATTCCTACTTCTCACGATAATTCTTCCATATTGTCAGTTTCTCTTTCCGCTTTTACCTCTTCTTACCTCTGTCAGTTTCTCTTTTACCTCCTCCTATTCTGCGTTATCACAGTCATTCTTATTTCTCGTGATAATTCTCTCTCATCCTCATTGTTTCTTTTCTATCCTCATTCTGCCCCGTCCACCTCCTTCTACACTTCATACATCCTTTAATTCTCCTCTCCCTCACGTCCCCTCCTCATTTATTCTCCTCTAGCTCCCTCTTTCGTCCGCCAAACCACGCTGATCAATAGTTCCTTCTCATCATGGAATACAATAACATCTACAAAATTCCAGCAATTTCGTCGGTCTAAATTCTCGGTAGCTCTTTCTAGCTGAAGAAAAAAACAAAAAAAAAAAGGAAAAATATAATTTGTGCAATGCTTTGTTCTGCTGAGGTTCCTAGGTATCTGCCTGAGCGGCGATTCATCGAAATGACAGACTGTTAATTCAGTCAAATGCAAAAGCTGATATTCAGTGAAAGCGCGTGACTGCAGTTCAGTGGAACTCGAGACCGTTGTACAGTTCAGTGAAATGAAAGGGTGGATACGCTTCAGTCGATTGCTTAGCTGCGTTTCAGCGAAATGCAGAGCTGCTATGCAACGAATTGCAGTGTGTGTGTGATTCAGTGAAATGCATAGCTGTGAATACAATTAAAACTTAATGCTGAAATTCAGCGAGGTGTATATGACTGTAAGTCATCTAATTTAATCATCACTATTTTAGCACATTAATTAGACTCCATTTTTTTTTTTTTTCGAGACTTATCAGATCACTGTTTGTTCACTGGAGAATTAATCCCCCCCTCTCTCTCTGTCTCCTAATGCATCCATGACCTTTCCAGCGTCAAGGATGCCTCTCCATTAAACAAGTGTATTTTCACATTTTGTAATTATATGTCTTTCTCTATTTCTGTACACACAAGTACACACACACACACACATATATATATATATATACACATATACACACACACACACACATATATATATATATATATATATATATATATGTATATATACATATATATACACAGGGTGTTTCGAAATTACAGCCCCCTTCTACAGCATAAACTAAAATTGATATGGACAAAATCAAAAGTAATTCAGAACAGGTATTTATTTAAGTTTCTCTCTGAGTATTTCATATTTTGTGTGGCCTCCATCTGCCTGTACCACAGCCTGCATTCTTGAGGGGTATGATTTCAGCAAATCGCAAAAAAGCTGAGACTCAAACTCTATTTCCCTGAGCACTTCAGTCACCTCTCTTTGCAGGTCGTCGAGGCTTGGTATACCATCATAGTTCACTGTGCGCGCTTCAACACGATCCTTTAAGATACTACCAATGTTTTCACGCATTAAGGTCAGGCGACCTACCTGGAAATTCACTAGACGAGAAGAAATCGATAGCACTGTTTCGAAGCAGCTCTTGTGCCTGAAGAGCCTTGAAACATAGTGCCTTATCATGCAAAAATGTGACTTCTTCAACAGATAACACATTTTCAGGATCTTTGAGGAAAGGAAATACTCCACCAGTAAGCACAGTTTCTCTGAAGTATTCGCCATTCCATGACTGTCCTTTTTCTTTGATGATCCACATTAACTGTTTGGCTGTGAAACAGAAAAATTCCCAAACATTCAGGAAATTTCACAACTTGGCGATAGAGCAAATCATTGCTGATGTCATCCAACTTTGCAGCCCAAATGATGTAATTTTTATGATTTGGCTTCCTGATTGTGTAAATGAAGAATTTATCTGATGCGGCAACATGGAGAAAGTCAACTTCATCCCAGTCTTTAAGAAATGAACCACAAAACCATGCACGGTCTTCTCTCTGTTGCCAAGTGATGTTGGGCTTACTGATAACATGAAATGGCTTGATACCAGATTTTTCAACTCACGATATACAGCACTATAACTTCTCTTCTTTCCCCTTTTTGTTTCTAGTTCAAGCGCCAATTTATGTAAAGACTTTCTTGGTTTACCCATTGCCTCAGCTATGATGTCTTTTGACTCCTAAGAAAGGACTTCAGGCCTTCCAAGAATCTCACTCTTTTCATGATGACAGTCATATGGATTTTTGTTCCAGTTTCTTTTAACAAAGGATTCATCTCTTTTAATGTATTTAGCTATCCAGGAATGTGAAATGAAGGATGCGCCAGCATCCCTGGCCTCTCTGAACGTTATAGCCCGGATTCGGTCAATCCATCTGATTTCCTCTGAGTCGTTAGCCATGGATGTATCTAACTCCGTCACTCAGTCTAAATATACAAGAAATGTAAAATGAAAAATAGCGTAATAGAAACTTAAAATAATGTATTTGGAGATAGGCTATAGCAGAAAACTTTATAACTTTCCATTTGTTCTGTGAAGGGGGGGGGGCTCTTATTTCGAAACACCTGGTATATATGTATGTATATATATATATATATATATATATATATGTATATATAGATATATATATATATATACATATATATATATACATACATACATACATACATACATATATATACATACATACAAGTTCTAAACAAAATGTGCACCCACCTTAAAACAGGGAAAAAATGGAACATAATCATCAATAAAAGGTTAAATAAACACACAACACTTGCATTTAATACTTTATTAGCAAGCCCTTCCTTTTGAGAACAGATCGGAGACATGCTGGGAGTGAAAGGGCAAACCCCCTCAGCTTCTCAGGTATGAAACGCCCCCACGGAGCCTCGATATCTGCCTGGAGTTTGGGGATGGAGCTCACGTCCTTGCCTTGCAGGTTCAGTTTTACCGTGTACCAGAGGTTTTCAATGGGGTTCAGGTCAGGACTGTTGCCTGGCCAGTCACTGATGTGCTCCAACTGACAATCATCTAGCCAGGTAATGACTGATTTTGCCCTATGAGAGGAGGCACCGTCCTGCTGAAAGATCCTGGCAGAGCTAAGCTCGAAAGAATCAGGGAGGTGATCACACAGAAGCTCCAAATAGTTATTTTGATTAAGTTTCACAATCTTTGGTAAAACCACAAGCTTCCCAATACCTCTCCCTGAAAAGCAGCCCCACACCATAAGAGAATCAGGGTGTTTTACCGTATGTTCAGTGTATCTAGGGTCTAGAGGATCACTACCCTTATGGCGATAAACACGTGCCCCTCAGCTACGCGTCACAGTGAACACTGCTTCGTCAGACCAAAGGATGTCTAACCAGTCATCATCAGTAAAACTAAGGTATTTTTTAGCAAATGCTACCCTACGTTCACGTTGGAGCTTCATAAGGAGGGCCTTACACACTGACTTATGGCTCTTGTAACCAAGCTCCTGAACACGCCGTGAAACAGTTCTCACAGACACATCCCCAAAGACACCAGGGTTATCTTCTTTAACTTTGCATACGGTAATATGTGGGTTACTTTCCAGTGTTCGTTTCAAAACGTTATCAGCCCGCCTGGACGTTTTTCCGGGGCGGCCAGTACTTTTTTTTTTGGTAATGGCGTCAAACCATTGTTCTCAGCACGCTGCCTTCGAACCCAATGTCGCACTGTTGTCCTATGAACGCAAAGCAATTCACTTGTTTCTTTAGTCTCATGCCCTGCAGCATTAAGGGCAATGATTTCAGTGGTTAAATGCTTTGCAGTGGACATATTTAACCTGAAAAACGAAAAAAAATAGAAATTATCATGACACAAACTCGCCCTCCCCTCCCGGAGCGCAACACGACGAAAACTTACCTTTACAAAAGCTAGGAGGTTACTGAGGCGCATGGTCGACGCGCTTCTGTGTAGAGGTATGATCCCGTGACGTCACAGCAACGGGCGAACAAACTGGCGTTTTTCGTTCGACCACAAGAGGAACTTCTGTTTTTGGACATAATTTGCGCCCGCGCGGCGCTGGCGGGGGCGCATTTTGACGAGTATTTATATATATATATATATATATATATATATATATATATATATATATATATATATATATATATATATATATATATATATATATGTATATATATATATATATATATATATATATATATATATATATATATATATATATATATATATATATATATATATATATATATATATATATATATACATACATACATATAAATTATTTGTGAATTCGCGTGTGTTTATACAGTACGGTGTAAAGGGATGTTTACCTGGCGTCAAATAATGCACCAAAAATTTTTATCTAATTAACGTGGCTGGAGTTAGGACCACTCGCCAAATACCCCGTACCCATCTGAGATCATACGGAGGTGGTCTTTGACACCTAACTGGCGACCTCCTGTACCCAGAGAGTGATTTTAAAGAGCCACTTTTCGACCTAACGCCGCGTTATGACGAGGCGCATTTACCCACTTCTTGTCCTTTCTGGAAACCCAGGATTTGGCAGAATCCTAGAAAATCAATTTCGCCTCGTTCCAGGATTCCATCAGCCTCTGGAATAACCTCGTGGTTCAGAATTCCAGCAACGCGTGAAGGCGGAGTCCAGGAATCATCAGTTGAAGGAAGGACCCTTTACCTGGAATCTCCCGGGGAGGACGGGACTCCCGGCTTTTCCAGGGATAGCTCTTCGCGTCGGCTACAGCTGAAATGAAAAAAAAAAATAAAAGAGATAGAAGTAAAGAGTTTCTGGAATCGAACGACAAATGCGAGAAACGATGAGGGGAAAGATAAAAAGAGAAATGATAAGAGAATCAATTAGTCTGTAGTCAAAGATATTGTAAGGATCGACAAAATTCAGTAGATAGATAGATAGATAGACAGGCACATAGATAGATAGACAGATAAATAGATAGCTGGATAGACAGATAGACAGATAGATAGAGAGAGAGACAGAGAGAGAGAGAGAGAGAGAAGCCACTGAGTAAATTTCGTTAGGAAGAGCACGTGTGCGGTAAAGAGAGCCAGACAGTCTGCGTTAAAGAGGAGTCACGAGAGAGAGACAGACAGACAGACAGAGAGAGAGAGAGAGAGAGAGAGAGAGAGAGGAGAGAGAGGGAGTATGTAAAGATGAACCCGGATTAGTGTCTGTTGTAAATTTTACCTGTAGCTAAAATATTAATCAATAGGGCCCAAGGACTCCAACCGCCTCGTATTGTATGTTTCTATCTTATTGTGAACTAACAGGTTTATAATCTCTCTCTCTCTCTCTCTCTCTCTCTCTCTCTCTCTCTCTCTCTCTCTCTCTCTCTCCAAACACTCGAAATTATTTTTCTCTACATTCTTCCTTTTCTATATCCTTCAAAATTCATCCTTTGATGTCTTTTGCTTTCTCTTCTACGAATCCTGGACTTTTGTTTTTTATGGCGTTTTACTTTTTATTTTTTTTTTGTTACTTTCTTTACTCTTCTCCATAGTGAACTGTTAGCTCGGGGATTGAGACAGGCTGACAGACGTGCACACAGAACGACTCAGAGACTGGGCTATGAATTAATTTACTCATGTGTTCTTATGTATAAACTCTTCAGTGGATTCAATGGACATAATGTTTATATAGAATTATTCTTCATAATAATAATAATAATGATAATAATACTAGTAGCAGTAGCAGTAAAAGTTCTATTATTATCAATAATGTTATTATTATTATTTATGTCTTTTGTTAATGCCAAATAGATAAATATATTTCATTCGTCAACACAATGACGGTAAAGATTACAATCATTATTCGGATTGTGTTCTCATCACCTACTCAGATCTCAGTCACATGAACAATTGATCATATTGTACCTTAGCATTTTCCTCATTATACGAACCCCTCCCCTCCCCCCTCCCCTCCTCCCCTCCCTCCCCTCCCCCCCCTATTTTTTCTGCACAACCCTCCATCTCTCCTCTGGTCTATCGATTACTCCTTGTCCTTCTATCCTTCTGTGCTCGCAGTCACTTCCCCACCACATCCCCTCTCTCCACCCCACCTACCGTCAACCCCCCCCCTCTCCCCCGTCTACAGAACTACCACTTCCTTCCGCCCCTTTGAAGTCCAAAGATGTCTTTTTCTTCTTTTCCTTCTTCCTTCTTCTTCTTCTTCTTCTTCTTCTTCTTCTTCTTCTTCTTCTTCTTCTTCTTCTTCTTCTTCCAGGAACATCGGGACAGATTCATCATGACTTGAAGTTTCAGTTTTAAAACAATCGAAATTTAATCCATGTTTCGATCATCGTATTTTGTTTTTTATTTTCGTTTCCACGAATTTTTTAGATCATGGAATGAGAGGAATAAGCGGGGAACTAACGACAATAAATAAGGAGAGAGAGAGAGAGAGAGAGAGAGAGAGAGAGAGATAAATGACTGTTCACTGTCTCGGCGAAAAAGGTCATTCACATAACGAAAATGAAGCATATTGATTGAAAATGGTCATTTTGGCATTATTTATATGTATAACTGAATCACGAAAATATAGAACGTGATGAATATATAAATAAAGGCAATGCCACGAGCGAAGGTGAAACGACGGAGTAGTACTAGGCCTTTCGATTTTCTGTCCTTTGCTTAGCTGACTCAACTAACAGTAAGTCGAAAGGCCAAGCACCACCCGTCGTTTCACTTTCCTTTGTGGCATTGCCTTTATATATATATATATATATATATATATATATATATATATATATATATATATATAATTTATATAAGAGAAGTAAGAGACGTATATTCCGTAATATTATCACCTTTTTTTTCCGTGTTAGAGAACCTTTCAGGAAGGATCTCTGTCAATGAATAAACACCTTTTCCTTCCGAACCAAATCACGGAAGCAGGAAAGTCGTTTAATGGCTACCTCGCTCTTATTACTTCGAGTTCGTTCAAATCCCGCCCTGAAATGAAAGGGCTTCAACATGTATTCCCCATCTGTATTAAAGGCTTACAGTGGTAAGCAGAAAATGTGAGGAAATGCAGAATTCAAGAGGATATTTTTACTTTATTTACGGTCGCAAATATCCATTATACGCAAATTACCGATGTTTAATTAACTTTAATTGCGATAACAAGCAACTTCAACACAGCTCTTTTCTGTAAAGAATCCAGTGACTTAATGTTGATTCCTTCCCTCTGGTCGCTTAAAATTTTGCCTTCCAAGACCTTTCTGTTATGAGGTCATTATGAAATTGAACTGATCTTCAGATATATGTATATAGTATATATGTATATATATATATATATATATATATATATATATATATATATATATATATATATATATATATATATATATATATATATTTGTGTGTGTGTGTGTGTGCATTTAAGCAAAACTGATCCCGGTTAGTACTTGGATGGATAACCAGACTTCATCGGCACAGACGCGTTTTCAACATCCGTGGACTAAAGTGGGGCTAACGACCTCACCCTATAAGCACATAAGCACTTTCGGGCGGCCCACTTAATAAAGGGAAAATGAGGTTTCATAAACTATATATATATATACATATATATATATATATATATATATATATATTATATATATATATATGCACATATATATATACACATACATATATATAAATATACATAAGATCAGCTAACACTGATAACCGTCTCATTATCAAAAGGTCTTAGAAGCCAAAGCTTGAACTGACCAGAAGGAAGAAACCAATACTGTCATTAAGTTTCTTCACTGAAAAGATCTGTGGACCTGGAAGCCTTAGAAATATAGCTGGTTAACCCTGGTCAAGTTATCAACAAATCACTATTTTGTAGAACCGGCTCCTTGGAACAATAAATAAAGGGGAAAATGTTAGAAAACGAGGTTTGCTGCTAAACTAACAGAAAGCAATTTCTAGCAAAGTGAAAGGTTGGGAGACTATCGAGAAATTGTCATTAATTTGTTCAATGAGCTCGATGCTTCATAAACGGATCTGGATTAAATATTAAGGAAAATATCGCTCATATATGACGTCTGCTAATGACGATGGGATCAGTAGTTAATTATAGTCTATGATGAAAGAAAAGTAATGATTAAATCTTCACGAATATTAATGTTCTATATACGGAACATAAGTGATGGTTAAAATCATTAGTGAATATCCTCTATTAATAGAGAGAGAGAGAGAGAGAGAGAGAGAGAGAAAGAGAGAGCTAGCATGGTTTCTAATACAAGATTATGTTATTTCCAAGAGTGAAACATAATCATCATCTGGTTGCAAAAGAAAGAGCATAGCGTCGTATATGTATATGTATATATATATATATATATATATATATATATAATGTGTGTGCGTGTGTGTATATATATATATATATATATATATATATATATATATATATATATATATATATATATATATAGCCAAGCATGTACCCAAGGGGAAAATAATTATATGTGATAAGTTCATCTGCCCATGCTGGGACTCGAGCCTTAGCCTTTGGTTTAGAAACTTTAGATACAGTGATAGACAGTCGACATGACCATTTATCTGTCAAGAGACGGAGTCTAATTCCGGCCTACTCATACACAGTACAGTTGTCAAGTATAATTCCCTAGGCCTAGGATGTAAGATATAACCACAGTATAGCGAACTGGACGTAGAGTGATATATATATATATATATATATATATATATATATATATATATATATATATATATATATATCTATATATATATATATATATATATATATATATATACTGTGCAGTATATGTATAATTGTATAACTATATGATACATACATACATATATATACATGTGTATGTGTGAGCGTGTGTGTGTGTGTGTGTGAACGTATATCGCCATACCAGGAAATGAGTGTTTGAAAACGGACGGACGGAGAGACAAACAGACAGTGTACGATTTAATTAGGTCGCAAGAAAATAGTGCCATGTTTCCAGCACATACTGCTGAATATCAATTATCTCGAGCCACCCCTGTAATGCAACTTACAGTGTCATCATAAGTGTTTGGTTTATTAATATCTCATTAAGATTTTCCTTCATTATTATTTACATGAGATGAGGGTTGCTCATCTGCATTTATTAAAGCTGATGCCGATGGGTGGAGAGAGAGAGAGAGAGAGAGAGAGAGAGAGAGAGAGAGAGAGAGAGAGAGAGAAGGGGGTTGCTAATAAATACTTTGATATTTTTCATTCACTGCAATGAAGGGTTTTCATTGTTTCGACATAATACCACTTTGCATAAAGGTTTTTCATTGTTTGAAGCATAACCAATAGATCATATGTCAGGGGAAGAGAGAGAGAGAGAGAGAGAGACAGACAGACAGACAGAGAGACAGACAGAGAAATGCGATAAATGTTTCGAAATATTCTAGGCTATGTCTTCAACGAAATTTTTATTCCGGTTCTCTTTGTTATTCCACACACTTCGCCATTCGCTTCCTCCCAACGTTATTAAATTTTCACTTACTTTATCATCCGTCCAACTTTTCTATCCCCCTCTCTTTCTCTGTTCCCCCCTTTTTTTCATGCTTTATCATGCATTTCACTTTACCAGTACCAACCTTTACTATTGACCGTATGCTACAAAATTCCGTTTTGCACCACGCCACACTTTTTCCTCATGCACATCGCTTTGACATTTCTGTCATTTACCATTTGCTCTTCTTTGATGTTATTTGCGTTTTGTTATGTATCCTCTAACTATCACCACTCTTTTTCACTTTATCATTCGTCAAGTGTAACATTTAATAAGTTAATGAATTCATTATTTTATTCCATGCCACGGAAAGTATTAAAAATATTTCTTCATGATCATTTCTTTCATTTTATTACTCTTTCGAATTCTGTATTCTTTTAGTCATCACATCCTTCCCACTCCCTCGGCTGCAAAGGGGTAGTACCATTAGTGCACCTCACGCGGTGCACTGTAGGCATTAAGAAAGGGTGTTTACAGCGTCTCTTCGGTCTCTACCTGCATCCACTTTTTACATGTCTTTATTTAACTTGACTTCTGCGCCTGTCTATCTGTTTGTCTGTCCGTTTGGGTCAAAACCTGTAACTCAATTTTCGACCTGTTTCCTTCGTCCGGTGGACTTGAAATTTTGCATGGTTACTCAATCCTGGTGACAATGCAAACTTACATGTCCAGTAGTTCAGCAGTGACCTCTAGTGACCCTACAGTGACCTCTTCCAGTACCCCAGAATTTGTATGGAAATCTTCGGATTTTTCATACCTTTTTTGACTCGGTAGAATATGTTAAAAACTCACGGATTTTTCAAACCTTTTTTGGCTCGACATGATATCACGTTCAGTTTTTTTTAGTTAGTCATAAATCGGTTACAATTTCTGTCAAAACTAAAAAGTATAAAATAAAAAAAATACAAAAAAAAATCAAAACACGCTTTTATTAAAGTGCACTAAAAAGTAAAAAATTTGTTGAGACACACTAGGATTTTCTTACAATTAATCATGTCTTCAAAAATAAAGGCGTAGGAGGAAATGATACAAGGAATTAAAAAATATATTTTTTTTTTGTTGCATTTCCTTCCATGTTTGATGCCCACACTTTTATTTTTGTATGTATGATTACCTGTAAGAAAATCCTGGCGAGTCTCAAAAAAAATTATTTTTTTTACTTTTTAGTGCATTTTAA
>NC_089768.1:21890000-21900000 GCF_040412425.1 Macrobrachium rosenbergii | reverse complement strand
GATATGAACGCTTCGATATAAATCTTACTCGTTATTGGTGCAAAAACAAGAACAGCTCATATTCTACTTGATAGTAGATATTAGTTTTTTTTTTTTTTTTTTTAAGAATTTCTATCTTTCTTGAATAACGATATGAATTATCATCTACCTATCTGTCCTGTATAGACAATCCCAGTAGGTCACTCACCTCAGTTATTGAACACTCTCATTATTTAACTTCACTAATGGGAGACTGATGAAGGTAACCCAATACCATTATTTGGTAAAAAAAAAAAAAAAAAAAAAAAGGACGGGGGGAAGCAATAATCAGGAAAGTTTAAGAAGTCAATTCTAGACCCAGTGAAATGACAATCAGTTTGGTAGATGAGAAATTATAGGAATCAAAGAAAACAGAAATGAGAAGAGAATTCCAAAGCGAGATTATGTGATAATATTATTAGGAGGATTTAACAAATTCTCCTTTTTTATTTTATTTTTTTTTTTGTATTTGTCGTGGAGGTGAAGGTATGTACTGTGTTACGCTTAGTTGTTGTCATTCAGCAATATGATTTAATCTGCTTATATCCATTCAGTACTGTGTCTTAATTACTTGTTTATCCCTCATCGTGGCTGTTTAATCTTCGGTTATGATGTATAATCGATTTGTGATTTACATGGGAAATGGGATTTACAAATTCAAAATTCATAATGAAATGAGTTCTCACTTGATATTATTTCGTATTAATCATCATTTCACAGCAGAGGTATAAGAGTTTCAGATTAATTTGAAATACAAGAAATGGAATTTTTTTTTTAGACAGTTTATATTCAAAATACATTCAGGATGCCATTCAACTTGAGAGAATTTTTCATATTACTTATCTAGACGACAAGTTGAAAATAAAGTTTTATCTCGCTACAGATGTCATAACATAAATAGGTCATCATCTAGTTAGCTGTAGAATTTTTTTAAAGCATTTTTATCTTTCTCAAATAGCGAGATGAATTATCATCTACCTATCAGTCCTATAGAGACAATCCCAGTAGGTCACTCACCTCAATTACTGAACAGGCCCTCATTATTTAACTCCACTAATCGGAGACTAATGAAGGTAACCTAACACCATTATCTGGCACAAAAAGGCTGGATAAGAGAAGTCGTATCTAGACCCGAGCAAACAAGACAACTGCTTTGGAAGAGGGAAGATAATGGAAGTTATAGGAAACGGGAATAAGACGAGAATTCCAAAATGTGGCTATACAGCATTTACTGTATATGCATATATATACATATATATATATATATATATATATATATATATATATATATATATATATATATATATATATATATATATATATATATATATATATATATATATATATATACGTACACGTATGTGAACATAATTGCTTCCAACGTAGCGCGACACAAAGGACCTCTGAAATTTAGCTACTCATATATATTATATATATATATATATATATATATATATATATATATATATATATATATATATATATAGAGAGAGAGAGAGAGAGAGAGAGAGAGAGAGAGAGAGAGAGAGAACAACTCCCCACGACTACCATTCCGAGACTCATTGATTACCACCGGGTAAATGGGGGGAAGCTATAGCCTAGCAGAAGTTATCGGCAGCATAAGAGAAAGGAGGCTCCATTTCAACGGAGCAATGTCCTAAGTACCTCCCATACAACACTCAGATTGCCACAGCTGGTGTTGCACAGAGGAAAGAGACAAGGGAAGGCACAGAGGACTGCAGACTGCAGATAAATAAAGGAATTGTCAGGAGACGTTAGAAAGTTTCGGGTGCATTGGCATGACGAGCAGAAACTTGTAGATGGAAAGATGTTTTGCACAGAGTAACTATTAACAAAAAGAATGTTATCAATATCTACCATCTGACTGGGATTGGAATTTGTATGTGTAGTAAAAATGTTTTTTTATGCGTAGACAACCGAGATGACGTAGCATAGACACATTTGTGTGCGTATGTGTGTGTTTTGTTACACAGCACATGAGAGTACGTAGACAAATGTGCACGTACATAAAATCTGCCATCTTTGTTGACTGTCCAGAATTACCATACATGCGTTTTTGCCATTTTTTTTTACTTCCACGGCATGATTGTTTGGTGGTGATGAAAATAGTTTTTTTTTTTTTTTTGGCAACATGATGTTGGCTTGGATTTGTTACACGAGTTCACACACATACACATGCCACGATCACATGTTTGCTCGCATATACACCCATATCCATTGAAGAATATTGGCTCTTTGGTGCCATTTCTACTGCTCTTTGTGGCGTTTAATGAAATTTAGTTCCTCCCTGGTACCTTTTTGCGAAATGCTACCTTTTGTTTTGTGCCTGAGAATTTCTTTTTTTATAATTCCCATGATTCACTTTTGTTTTATAATTGTCTTTGCCAATTGTATTTCAGTTCCTACTCTTCTTGCACTTTAGGTCGCGTTCTCCCAGTCAGCACCACTTTGTCGTAATTAAGGCTAAAATTAGTGCTTTCCTTGTAACAGTGTTTTCTTATTCAATTGTAAAGATTGCCAGTGTATATTTATTGTACGTACGTGGTCATCAGTGAGGATTCCGTAATACTGTCCTTTATTAAAAGTATTTCATTCCATTTCATTTTTCATTGAGTTATATATATATATACTCTTTTGCAATCCATTTATACCTTATAACCTTTAACGCTTCTTGTTTGTTACGTGGGTACACGATATTTTTCATTTTGGTGGCTTCCGTTATGTATATATGTTATAATACTTTTTATTTTCATTAGCATATAATAGCTCTAGGCATTCCCATTTAAAATGCATCCCACCTTCTTCCAAATATACTGGTAACGTCGAGTCTCTGTTGCTATTCCTCTTTATAACTTCGCCACAAATGGCTTCCTTTACATTGCGCCACGTTCCCCCTTTCGTGCGCGAATATCTTCCAACATCTTTATCTTCTCATCTCTTTTTGCCTCTTACCTCTTTCTCCTTCCTCTCCTCCTCCTCCTCCTCCTTCCGCCATCCGTCTCCGAATCACTCGTTCCTCTCTCGCCTTCGGGTTCCCGCGATGGATGTGTTTGTTGTCTTCCACCCTCGCGTCGGAGGAAGCCGAGACTGTGGTGGTCTTTAATTCCTCATAAGGAAACAGATCACCTGTCAATCATCTGGTATTCTGAGACCCTTTCTCTGTGTGTTTGTTGGTGTGTGCGTGTTCGTGTGTGTGTTTGCGTGTAAGTGGTTTCGGATGTGGATGCATTGGTAAACGCATGTGTGTATTTGGAAGTTGGTACAGAGGGGAACTCTCCAACCTTTTATATAAAAATCATCTCTCTCTCTCTCTCTCTCTCTCTCTCTCTCTCTCTCTCTCTCTCTCTCTCTCTCCATTTGCATTCAACGTCCAATTATCTTTTTGCTGATCTCATTCTCTCCCGTTTTATTAGCTCAGTAATTCCCCCTCCGTCATGTTCCCTCTTCATTTCATTACACTTTACTCGCTTTTTTCTCTCTTTCTTTCTCTCTCGTCGAGTTATTAGACGAGGTATCAGTTTTGTCAAAATAAATAATCTATATTTCTCTCGGTTTTCCTTCGCCGGTTTATTGCTAAAGCTTTGTTGACTGGGCTTTACTAGTTGGTCTTTATCTGGTTTATTTGTTTTTGTTTAGGAGGCTTTATTTTCCTTTCCACGTTGGGTATAAGTGTGTTCGACCTTCGTTGCTTTATCCCAGCGCTTGAATCTTATGATGAACTTTTTACTTTTGCTCGCGTGTCTTGCGTTATCGATTCGTCCTCATGTTCTTTCTTTTTGTCCTTTGCTTTCTTGTTCTGTATTCAAGGAAGGAGTTGCACAAATCATTGTTTGATAGTTAAGCAATATATCACCGTTTACTTCAAGAGTTTCCAGTGCATTTGAAACCAAAACATTTAGCCTTTCATCTGATGTTACTCGTGAATGATTTTTATTGCTTTCTTAGTATATTATGGATTTTGACAGACAGGATCATGAATTCATTCTTGCATATATATTGAGCGTGCATCTGAAAGTGTTATTATCTTAATACATTCCTCACCATCGTTCGAGACAACACTGTCACATATGAAAAAAAAAACTCATAGTCTTTCCTCACTCGTCAAAGCGATTCATTTCTTCATAGCTTTCAATCTAACTAACGTCCCGTTTTCCTTACTTGATCCAAGGCTACTCTAACGTCGTATCTTCTCTCAGTTTTTAAGTGTCTCTGCTTTCTTTTGTTCTCCTCCTTCGCTGTCGGATCCATCCATTTCACTTTGCACTGCTTTGTACTTTTTTTTTTTTTTTGTTCAATGTCTATTCGATTCCCAGATCGCCAAAATTTCGATTTAAGCACGGCAACTCTCAGAACCACCAGATTGCTGACCATTTTCTTCTCTTGTCCTTGCCCAGGAATTATCTGCCTGTTCCCTTTGGTAAAAATCTGTGCTGGCCATTGATATTCTTGTTATTTCAGGCGCTTGCTATTGCAAACAAATCTGCGAAGGAAATGAACTAACTTTGACCTGAGTATCTGATTGTGAGACTGTGTGTGTTTTTATATCATTTAAAAATATGAAGCGCAAAGGGTCTTCGTACTTTTCATTTGTGTATTCACGCTTTTTATTGTTTTAATTTGTTTATAACCTTGGAATAAGAGCGATAACATGTTGAATAAAACTTCAGAACACATCTTCCAGAACCGTCCCTTCCGTTGGGATTAGAAACAGAATATCACTTCTAATATCAAGTAAATATTCCTGATATATCATTATCGTGATAAGTTTTCAAGTTTCATTACTGTTTGAAATGTACACCCCTGCCATGTCCGTAATCATTCCTTTTCCTTTCCCCAACACTCATTGACGAGAAGGGCCACAGAGAGAGAGCAGAGAGAGAGAGAGAGAGAGAGAGAGAGAGAGAGAGAGAGAGAGATGTGTGTTGGTTCGGATGCTGGGAAGAAGAAAGAAGTGGAATGCCACTGTGTAGGAAGACTGGGTCAGTCTTATTTTGTTCCTTGCAGACTGTTGCTTCAAGTCTTTGATTCAGACTGTAACTTTTTTTATTTTCCTATGTTTGTCGTTTGCCTTTTCATCTAAAATTTTCCCTTTTCCCACAATCCATTTTTGACCGTTCCAATTAATTTTTTTTTTTTTTTGCATTCTCTTTTCCAGCTTCCGTTTGCTCTCCCTCCTTGTTCTACGCTATTTCTTGCTCTTCTCTTTTCTATTCCTCTTCCGTTTTCTTTTGTCTTTTCATTTTTCTTATCTGCAATTTCTCTTTTTCTCTTTGTCCCATTTCAGCCTTTTTATTTATCATTCATTCTTTGGTTCGTTTTCCTTTTCTTTCTCACCAATTTTTTTTTTTTATCTTTGCTGTCCTTTTAATTTTCTATACCATTTTCAGTCTTTCCCTTTTTGCCTTAAGGGCGTTTCACCGTTCTCTTTAGTTCTGTTTACTTTTCTCCTTTCAGTCAGTTATAATATGTTTTTCTTTTTTTCCTTTTTCAATTGCCTTTCTGTCCTCCTTTTAATCCTGCGGAATTTCCCAGTTCTCCTGTGCTTCCATTTTTAATCCTTTTCTCCGTCTTTGTTTTATTACAGATTTTTCCCTATCATCATCTTTCATTTCTCCTTTTTGTTTTCGTTCTTTTTAGATAATAAAGTTTATAGATGTTACGAATTTTACGTCCAATATCTCGGCCATTCTGTTGTGCCTCGCATTTATTCCCTTTACTTTCTTTTTACCCTGCTGTTCAACTTCTCTAAAGATTTTTCCCAGTTCCCAACCTTGTTTAAGAATAAATCTGGAGGGAAATTAAAAATCTGGTTGAATAAATCCTTATACGTTCATATTAATAACGGTCATGATAGCTAACGATCAGCAGACTGAGCTTTACTAAGATAATTTTTTTAAGGTACCAATTTCCCACCCCCCCTTTTTTTTTAGATGGTTTTAGTTTATTTTAGCTTTTTTGGGGGGGGTCAGCTCCCCACTTCTTATTTTTTCACGCATTGAAGTTTCTTTTTATATTGTTTTAACTTTTTTTAGGCTTTTTTTAGGACATCTCCCCACCTCTATAGGTGAAAAATTTACGATTACTGGTCTTGATGAACTGTTTTTACATTCTTACTTGACAAGTTTCAAGGTAGAGGTATATTTCTCCACCCGAATCAGCATTCTGTGTTTATTTATTCAGAATCCCGAGCACCTGACCTTTATCCCCGTCACTTTATAAAGAACGGGGCATCTTCTGGTTACATTGTTCTTGCAGTAACTGGGTGAGGTTGAAAATCTCCCGGGAGTTTTGTTATGTTTTGCTTACGTAGAGAAAGTAGGGATTGTGTGCTCTTGGGTTTGTCAGGGATTTGATTTCGACGTCTCTCATATTAAGGGCCCCCTTCACCCACTCTCTCTTCCCCGGAATAAAAGGTTTTATGTAATGCATGTTGCGTATGTGTGTATTGATACGATATATATATATATATATATATATATATATATATATATATATATATATATATATATTTATATTTATATATTTATATATATGTATGTATATATATATATATATATATATATATATATATATATATATATATATATATATATAAAAGGAATATATATATGCTTATAATATCATTAAGTCCACGTCGGAAGGTGAGTGAATACCGGGACTTTGAAAACGTTCTTTCGTAGTTTATCTACATTTTCATATGTATATGTATGTATATATATATATATATATATATATATATATTAATGTATTTTTATAACGAACAATTTTCATTTTGACATATCCTTCTGTAAATATGGATGGAGTGTTATCACTTCTTCAGCTGTCAAGTTAAACTGTAATATACTTTGGATATGCAACTTTTATTTACGGCAATAAAATCCTGATTACCTTATGCGCGGTTTCGAATCACACTTGATTTTGTGAGTTACTTTATTGAAAAAACCAATACAGCAAAGTATTATCTATTTTTACACATGTAAAGTTACTAAGTAATAGTGTATCTACTAAACTTAAGTTTAGTAATTTTCTTCTCTTATCAAAACAAAACACACCTTTAGCTTAACTTTATGAGAGATTAAAAGAAATTTATTAGTCTTTATACAACTCAGTAAGGCGAAACGTTATTTTTGTTTTTTGTTTTTTTAGTGCAAATTGTTCTTTTGAAACTAACTTTAACAAAAAATTCCCAATGTTATATTGAATTCACATCTTTGTTTTCAATTCCACAAGATCTTTTATTTTCCTTTCTTGTATGCTATGATAATAGAAGTTCTCATTCCATAAGCAAATTCTTTTGTTTGTTTGTTTGATGAGAACATAATGTAATTTTCCCCGTTCCTAGTGAAGATGACCTTTACGCGGTATTTCAGTGAACCATGACCTACCCAAGATTTTCCTGGTTGTTTGTGATTGTAATCATTTTTAAGCTTTTCTAAAGTTGCGGATATATTTTAATCTAATATGATATATATATATATATATTATATATATATATATATATATATATATATATATACACATATAATATACATATATACAGTATATATATAATATAATATATATATATATATATATATATATATATATATATATATATATATATATATATATATATATATATATATATATATATACATATATGTACATACATAATTTTATGTTATCCGGACGTTGCTTCTCGCAGATATGAATATCCTGAACTACTGAACAAAAAGGAATTTGACAAGCCCTAAGGAAATTACCATTCATTCACAAAGAAATATAATCTGCATAAATACGATTTAAAAATCTCAGCTCCTTTTTCTGCCGCGTTTACCTGCGATTTGCTAGCCGCAGGTAGTAACTTTATCGTATTGACATGTAATCACCATCTTTCAGGAAGACATGTCTCCTAATAGCAACTTTTACGTCCCCTTTAACTATAATTTTCTGGAGATCTATCATCGTATCTTTTACGGGTTCCTCTTATGTGATCTGTTACTGGTGCTGACTGGTTCCTGTTATTCGAGCTCGTATTAGCACATTTGTTCTTATTTTACAACCTCGGATCTCTCGCCACGATTGAGTGAATTAGTCCAGAGGTCCACACATCTCATTTCTTTTAACATCTTACCACACTTACCGGCAGCTTGTTGAATTCAATTGATTAGGTCAAAGGCCAAGTACTGGGGCCTATGGGGTCATTCAGTGCTGAAATGGAAATTAACAGTAAAAGGTTTGAAAGGTGCAACAGGGGGAAAACCTCGCAGTTGCACTATGAATCAATTGTCAGGAGAGGGTGGGGAGTAAGGTGGAAGAAAGAGAATATGAAAGGAGGTACAGTAAAAGGAACGAAAGGGGTTGTAGCCAGGGTCCGAAGGCACACTGCAAAGAACCTTAAGTAATAAAAGTTAAGTATATCTTAGTTTAACCAGACCACTGAGCTGATTAACAGCCCTCCTAGGGCTGGCCCGAAGGATTAGATTTATTTTACGTGGCTAAGAACCAACCGGTTACCTAGCAACGAGACTTACAGCTTATTGTGGAATCCGAACCACATTATGACGAGAAATTAATTTCTATCACCAGAAACAAAATTCCTCTAATCCTTCATTGGCCGGTCGGAGAGTCGAACGCTGGGCCAATGTCGTACTAGCCGAGAGCTCTACCCACCCTTCCAATGAAGAACTCCAGTAATGCCTACAGTGTATCACATGAGGTGCACTGACGGCGCTACCCACCTACGGGGACCGGCGTCGTGTGATCAAGGTCCAGTTCTGGCATACGGCCGGTTTAAACTAAACCAATCATCGACCAGCTTCTTTTTCCTTTTCTCTCCCGACTCGTTTCAATGGTTCTGGTTCTTCTGGAACCTTCCCCGTCTTTGGTTTTATTCTAAAAACCTTGGCGTCGTTTAAATTACTCCCTCAAGGTGCTCAAAGATCTGAAATTTCTTACGATTTGATAACGTTTAATAAGTACAGGGCTGAATTCTCCTCCTCGAATTGATTATCGAGATCTTAGACAACTTTCATTCGTTACCACGCTTATGATCGTCGTTATTGACCCGGTATTATTATCTTCTTTCATTTAAGATTAGTCTCGTCCCCTACTCAACTCTTCTTCCTCCTCCTTCTCTTCTTCCAATCCTTACTTTGATCTTCTGTCTGTGTTCCTCTTACACGTGCGTGGTGTCATTCCTTTATCACAGTTTCTTTTATTATCGCCTTCCTTTTGTTTCCATTTCCCCCCTCTCAGGATTCCCCCTCTTTTCCTGTTCCTCTTCTCCTGTCTTTAATGTTTCTTTCTTCCGCTGTTTTATTCCTTTGCCCTCGTCCATCTTCGTATTCTTTTCCTTCTTGTGAGATTTTTTTTTTTTTTGTCTTGAATATACAATTATCTCGAATGATCTTTCCTGCTCCCTTCATATACTTTAAAGCATATCATGAACTCTGGCAAGTGCCCATAATAAGAACAATCCTGCTCCCACTCAACTCATTTAGTTTGGAGAGAGAGAGAGAGAGAGAGAGAGAGAGAGAGAGAGAGAGAGAGAGAGAGAGAGACTGTCAAAGCCTGAGTTCTACCAAGAGCTGCCGAGGGAGGGAATTTCACTTCGGGAGTCACATCGTCCATTTTGTAGGAAGGATGAATTCAGTGGCTTTATCAACGGGCATCGGAATTGGGGAAGTAGAGCGTTATATTTCGGACATTCCCAATGGCCCACGTCTGACAGCTGACGGGAAAAGCAAGAAGACCTCACATTTCCGCGTATGTAATTCGTAACTGGGACAGTTACGCTAGTCACTCTCCATGCATGTGGACTAACAATATTCTTAAAAACGTTTTGCGTTAACATTTCAAAAATGCTTTGCTCCTTAATGCTACACTGGTGTTGCTTACATCGTGGAAATTTAATTGTAACTAAAGTTGTACAAGCAGCTTTTATATTTCCTGTTATTTTGCATTTCACTAACGTAGATTC
>NC_089768.1:21847500-21885000 GCF_040412425.1 Macrobrachium rosenbergii | reverse complement strand
CACATACAAGCACGTACACAAAACTGATGCTATCAATTGTTTTATGCGTCACAAACGTATGGTTTTGTTTTTCTTTTCTTTCCCCAGCTGGTGGACGTTAGATTAATTCCAAAGGAATTTTTCCCCTTAACAGGAGGATGATCAAAAAGGCAATATAATCAAGCAATCTGTTCATAAAGAGAGAGCAATTTAACATATAATCAGGTGTCTTACTCCCCTGTTTTCGTAGTTGTTTTATTATTAAAGAAAAAACTCTTAAAGCAGGAATTTTGACTGGCAAGGACGTCTTTTTTAGTTAATTAACAGTTGTTCAAGAATTTCCAGTTGCAGCACATCAGTTAACTGTAAAAACTTTGTCAAGAAAAGATTATTATTATTATTATTATTATTATTATTATTATTATTATTATTATTATTATTATTATTATTATTATTATTCAGAAGATGAAACCTATTCATATGGAACAAGCCCGCAGGGGCCACTGACTTGAAACTCAAGCTTTCAAAGAACATGGTGTTCATTAGGAAGAAGTAAAAGGAGGTACAGGGAAATGTAGCAAGAAGAGATCCCACTTATTAAAAAGGAAAAGTAAATTAACAGATTGATAAAAATGTATTAAAATGCAATGATAATAGTACTTAGGGCAGTAATGCATTTCACGTAATGAATCGTGACAGGATGGCACGTGGAGATATTAAATTTGTACCGAACGTACAAAAAGTTGAAAAACTAAATGAAAGTTTAATGTTTTTCCTTACTGAATATTGTCAGAATGATGTTAACGCTTCGAAGTTATCTGAGTACAAGCCAGATTTCATTTCCCTCAGAAATAATGGCAATATTCAAGTAATTTTACAACTGTATTATGTTTGAAATTTATCAACTAACCACATCACGTTTCTCTGCATTTTCTTTTTTTAAGGTTTTCATATATTTAAATATGGAGTCAAAATGCCATAGGCTATCTGTGCCTCACAGTAGCACACATTGGGTTTTATATTATTATTATTATTATTATTATTATTATTATTATTATTATTATTATTATTATTATCACTGAAACAAGACGACCCTGTAACGAGGCTATAATATTGAGAATTAAAAGCTGCAGTAGTGTTTAAAACTGAGCTAAGACTGTTAGAAACCTTTTATTTACAAAAATTAAAACCTAACTTATAGATAACTGCCTTCAGCAGGAAAGTATTTCAATTTAAATACATTTTTATCATTATCTGTGCATTGATTGTATTATTTTATATTCAGTTTATGTTTTTTGGGTATAAATGTGTTAGTTTTTTAATCTTTTACGGAATCTGAAGATGGACAATTGTCCGAAACGGTAGCAAAAGAATGCAAATAAAGGAGAGAAGAAAATGTTAAGGTTTGTTTTGACGCTACAGTTCCCCACCCGATTAACATTTCTTTCATCCTTATTATTATTATTATTATTATTATTATTATTATTATTATTATTATTATTATTATTATTACTTGTACAACTGAACTCATTTCATTATAGATCTTGTCTCGCCCACGATGATAAAACTGTCGTACTTGAAAGTTTACGAGAAAAAAAAATGTTTGCCCACGAGCGGGATTCTTCATTTCATGATCCAGCTGGATTCCAGCGCAAGCATTGGAGAGCATATCTGGAATTCCCCTGGAACAACGTTGCTTGAAAGCACAAACAGCCGTTGCTATAGTTTGCTGGATGCAATTTAGGTTAAAAAATATTTTTAGGCAAAACAGTTTATGAAAAAATAAAGATTTAGAGGTGGTAATATTTTCATATTGTATGTGCATGTTAGGAGAATTGCAAATGGAAGAAGTGCCTTGGAAAGCAAGTTTTACCCATAAGTATAAAACAGCTTTGCCAAAAATATCATTTTAAAAACTCAGTTTTAAAGGAATGTTTACAGTTAAATCATGTTATCTAACTTAACACCGTTAGTTAAGTAACTAACCGTGAATTTTGAGTTACCAAGTAAATTTTTTCATATTAGAGCAATATATACTTCTAGAAACTTATAATTCGTGTAAAACAACCTCATGAAAGAAATGCGTTTCAAAGGAACACTCTCAATAGCAAAAACTATTTATTGGTAAGGGTACTTGGGGGTGATGCTCAGTCTCAAATAAATAGTAATTTATTAATAAAAGACCTGTTCATCTTCAGAACTACTTATATTTTTATAATTTATATATACTGTACATAATTATATATATATATATATATATATATATATATATATATATATATATATATGTATGTATATATATATATTTATATATATATATATATATATATATATATATATATATATATATATATATATATATATATATATAAATTGCTGATAATAACACACTGTTTGGTAAGCTACGCAAGCAACAACACCTCTTTCAATTACTTCAAATACCTGAGAATATTTTACTCTTGATAACTGACAAGGGGAACCTCGTTAAACGAAACAAGCTAAAATACAAGCAAAAATACCCAAGCCAAAAAAATCAAAGGATAATCACACACGATTACACCGTTGGCTGGTAGCTAGCGCAGCCATCAACGCTATCAACCCGCAACCTCAATCCGCTCAATCCTCTCTCCCTCTCTCTCTCTTTCCCCTCGCCCTTCGACAAAGGGCTCTTCCCCCCCTGCCTCCACCTCCCCCAGTGAGATCCCCAGCACCAATCTGGTCAGAGGCTGACGGCATGTTTCCGTGATGTGGCGGGTTCGCTCTGACGGGGTTAAGCCCTTATGGTATATTGATTTACACCGCGTGGTTTTCGCAACTTGTAAAACTGTCCGGCAATGTTCTCTTCAAATATTTATTGGCAGAGGCGAGAGCAGACGCGATAATGGCTAATAGCTCGGAGGGGGCCGTGGTACGAATATGTTTATATTGCAGCGGATTTTGTGAAGGTTATTGCGATCATTTTGTTCCTTGTTATTCACTAACGTTGATTGAGAGTGCAGTTAATTACGCTCTCACGTATGACTAAATAGAGGTCATTTTTGAGCTTGTGGTTCGAAATACACATACCGAAAACAATATGCAAAGGACGATACTTTTGCTTCATAATGCTTTTTGCCTTGCTTTCTTGCTTATGGCTTTCTGAGCTTAACACTGGAATAGTCCTACGGAATAATAAACAGTTCATTTCCAAAGTTCGTGAGAAGAATGGTGAGAATTAACAGGAGATAAATGAATAGCCTGTATATGACAAAATACTCACAGTAGCATGAGTCTTGAAATGGAGAAACAAATCCACAGTCGTGTATGGGTACAAATATATTTAAAATTATATCTATACAAAGCTTTCGGAAATCTGTTCGAATATATTCCCGAAAGCTCTCTGTATAGATTTAATTTGAAATATATTTGTACCCATACATAACTGTCGATTTGTTTCTCCATCCTACACATAGACGAAACATTTTATCGTAAGATTGAAACATCATCAACACTCTGACTACTCTGAAAACAACAAGCAATACGCAAGATTGTAATTCATTTGACTAAGAATCTTCAAGAGACATATTCCAAGTGTTGAAACTTCCAGGCAATTGATTTGACTGCGGAGAGCAACTGGATCAGTGAGAGTCATGGCCTCTTAAAAGAGCCTCGTAAACTCCCGTGGGAATCGATGAACACATTCCGAACATGACTGACATACTGGTAACATGTTGTGAGTATATAGTTTGTTAATATATATGTATGTGTATATATATATATATATATATATATATATATATATATATATATATATATATATATATATATTTATTTATTTATATATACATATATATTTATATACATATGTAAATATTTATATATACGTATATACGTGTGTGTGTGTTTGGCTGTGCGTGTTTACACATTAAGTTTCCAGTTAAGAATACCTTGCATTGTTATCATTGTTCCCCTCACTTACGGACAGGTATAAATGTGTGAATAATACATGTATTGGTAGAAAATACCAAAATATCTATTTGGGTTATTTCAACTTTGTTATTCCAATTCCTTCATCTTGATATATTCAAGAGCAGCAAACGCTAACAAATGAGTAGCACCCGTTCTTTCTTTCTTTTTTTTCTTATCGGAAAACGTGAGCTCTCTGAGAGGTCATTTGTTTCCTCACATGACATTTTAAGTTTTCCGAAGTTGGAATTACCCTGATATATGACATTTTCAGTGTATTAGTTCGGACTCTGGGTCATTTTTATTTGTTAGGACATTCCAAGACTTAAAGCTGTAGTCATAACTCATTTTTTTTTCCCCTAGACTTAATGTCTTTGTTTTTTATAACTTTCTTTTAACAAAAAGAAGTGTCTTGTTTCCATTTACCATCCAGGTTGTGGATAACAGCAAATGATGTAGTTCTTTTGTGATTAGGGAATGAAACTTAAATTGTATATCACTGTGGTTAAAGATTTTAGGAATAATTCTCAGGTAACCCCAAGGTTCCGCAAAGCACTGAATTAAGAAACCTAAGTCTTATATATATCTTTAGAGTGATAAAGAAGCAAATATATCTTCCTGTCTTGAAAACACAGCGCGAATCTTGTCTCCGTCACCCAGTTCACTTAGGCTGGGAAATTTGATCTGACCAATATTACGGTCAAGTAAACGACTGCAGACGGCCCCAACTGTGCCTTTCTATGATAAAATAAGAGGCGGCTTTCTCGTCTGTTCTCTCAATCTCTGACCGACCTATGAGTTCTCTTACTTCAAGCAAAGGGATCATTCATAAGTAGTCTCTGTTCAAGAAGTAGACAAGCACTCACCCTCCTATTTGTCTTCTTTGGAAATAATCTCGTAACTCCTTTTCCTCAGTGACTTTTGTCTAGTAACCAATAGGGTGGAAAAGGTGTGTATGATGTCACAGCCAGTGCCATTCATTATAGAGGACTTTCCCTACACGCATACCGCGTCTGGGTTGCCTACTGTTCTGCTGTGCTCTTTAAGTTCTTGCACACTAAAGTGTTTCTCTTAAGTCAGGGGAATAGCCGAATATTCGCCTGTCTTACCTCCAGATATTTCTACAGCCTTTAATATGTTATTGACGATCGTAGTTCCTCGCTGAAGCAGACACAATGCCTTGCGTAAACGAGCAACCCCTTGGTAGAGATGAGTGCGCAAAACATCAAATATAAAAGGAAACAAAAGAAGCTAAATTTAACCTGTTTGCGACATGTAATATATAACACCGGACGTGTCTGAGAGTTACTTTATTATTGTCTTCTAATCTATTTGTGTCTTTTTATGGTCACGTATCTATTGTTGCATTATTTCTCTCCTGTTGTTGCCCCGCCACAAGAGCACAGAAGTACGGTGGAGCGTTATTTTCGACGTAAACTTAATATATACACGTGTTTTTGCATGCTTATATATAAACCATGTTTCATCATACACGTCGCATCCTTCATTCCGTTATCGGTATAAAATCTGAAACTAGGATTTAGCAGCTCGTAAAATCAAAAACGATGCTTTGTCTGTTTGTGGTGTGAGTGTGTGTGTGTGTGGGTGGGTGTGTGTGTGTGTGTGTGTGTGTGTGTGTGTGTGGGAGGGTGGCAGATGCTGCAAAACAGACATAAAAAAGAAATTTGCCATATGGTTTCACTGAATAGTGTTGCGAGTTTCATCTCAAAATATGACTAACTGTAAAACACAAACACCTAAAGTTCATGATGAACCTACTCTCTCTTTTTTTTTTTTACCGACAAACAAACCAGGACACCTACACAGACGTACAGACAGAAAGACAGACAGACAGACAGGCAGAGAGTCCGATCAAAACCCCGCACAGCCCGAAAAGCAGCCAAGACGATGAAAGAATGCCCATCCATAACGCCCCAAGTAATAAAGGAATAAGTGAAGACTTCACAAGCATAAAGTAAATATTTAGCGATCAATAGTTGGCGGGCGGGAGGAAGAGACACGGGGCGGGGGTGCCGTTGGGGAAGGGGAGTGGGAGGCGGGGTTGGAGTGGGGGGGAGAAGGAAGGCGGCAGGCAGGTCCTACCTACCTACCAACCTACCTGCCTGCCAACCTACCTACCTACCTACCTATTGCCTGGGTGCAAGTGGCAGGAGACCTTCCCCAGACGGTGCACCTCGGTAAGTCTGAGGGGAGAAATTATAAACAAAATAAATAAAAGACTCTAAAGGGATATAAATAGATTAGACGATAATTAAGAAAATGAAGAACAGTCGGGTAAAAAAATTTACCACCGCAATAAGGTTAAAATATTTATGGGAATTAACTCCTAAAAGAGAGCAGGAAGCATACTGAGGAATCAACGGGCACACTGTCGTTCGTTTTACCTGTCACGACTTGATATATAAAACAAAGAACTAGTCGAATATAAAAGAAAACAAAAGAGGTAAAATTTAATGTTTGTGATCTGTATACCACTAGAAGTGTCTGAGAAGTTTCAAGTAGGACCCTTTTCTTCAGTCCAGTTCTTGATGCATTGCTAAAGGTTACAATGAAAATTCTTAAGCTTTAAGGAGCGCTGCCCTCTTCGTCTGAGGGAATGTAACAAAGACCTCTCTGGCGATGACGACAGTAGTCCTCATAAAGCTTGAGAATTTTCATTGTACTTTTAGCAAGACACCAAGAATCACACTCAAGAAAAGGATCTTATTCTATTCTTAGATAGTGATCATAAACAATTTCCCATGTACTTCTAGTGGTTTATATTTCTTATCGCAAACAGATCAGATTTAGCTTCCTTTGTTCTGTTTTATATTCGATTGGGTCTTTGTTTTATATATCAAGTGATTACAGGTAAAACGAGTGCGAGTGTATCCATTGGTTCCTCATTCCATTGGCCTCCTCTTGCAAGAGTCAATTCCCATCAATTTTTTAACCTTATTGTGGCGGTAAGATTGTTTGAGCAAAAGCCGCTGTAATTATATTTGCTCAAGGTTTCATTATAAAGCCTTTTACTGGACTTCAGAAAACTTTTACGACGTGAAGCTTATAATTCAGGGCCGCTGTTGGTTTTTTTGTAAGTGCATTATTCGATTATATCCATTAAAGCTTTACATGAATTTTATGTAGACGACTCACGAATCCCAGTCTAAGCAGAACTTCAGAGGTACAAGGAACCAAGCGCTGAACGACAGATAAAACGAAATTCTGTGCAAGCAGCTTTCAAAGCCAGCCTTCATCAATAACTGGTTTTCAGTTCCCGAGCAAAACTGAACGATTCCGGGAAGCAAGGTGATTGGTGGGGTTATCACTGCTTGAAAGCAAGCAGCGTATATATATATAATATATATATATATATATATATATAAATATGTATATAGATTAGATATTTATATTTATATATATATATATATATATATATGTATATATATATATATATATATTATATATATTTATATGAATATATATATATATATATATATATATATATATAGATATATATATATTTATATTTATACATATATATAATATATATATATATATATATATATATATATATATATATATATATATATATATATATATATATATATATATATATATATATATATATATGTAGGGTATTTTACTGGTCATGCATTCAAGGATAGAAAAAGTAGCACTTATTCCGACTATTTTATCAGCCATTGATTTCGTGTCTCCACAGCGAACGAGTTACAGTATTGCGTGGTTCTAACATAGCTGGAAAAAAGAGGTATAATTCTAGGAAGTGTAAAAGACAGAGCAATGCAGGGTTGTAATGTAACAGCACATACATGAACCTCTTACATTGGATTTAAATATTATTCGAGTCATAACTGTTTTAGTTATTTTCATTTTTAGTTTTCTGTAAAAGAAAACTATTGTGCCGACTTTGTCTGTCCGTCAGCACTTTATTCTGTCCGCACTTTTTTCTGTCTGCATATTTTTCTGTCCGCCCTCAGATCTTAAAAGCTACTGAGGCTAGAGGGCTGCAAATTGGTATGTTGATCATCCACCCCCGACCATCAAGCATACCAAATTACAGCTCTTTAGCCTCAGTAGTTTTTATTTGATTTAAGGCTAAAGTTAGCCACAATCGAGCCTCTGGCAACGATATTGGATAGGCCATCACCGGGCCGTGGTTAAAGTTTCATGGGCCGCGGCTCATACAGCATTATACCGAGACAACCGAAAGATAAATCTATTTTCGGTGGCCTTGATTATACGCTGTAGCGGCTGTACAGAGAACTCGATTGCGCAGAAGAAACTTCCGCGCATTTTTACTTGTTATATCCCTATAATGATAGCCTGCTTGCGGTTTCATCGAGGGCAACTACTCATGGTGTGTGAGCAAGTTTGACCGTCAAATACACCCTCCTCCTCACACCTTGTTAGGCAACAGTTAACAAAACAACCTTCTGAATGATACTTCTGCTCGTTGATGAATTCAGGAACAACAAAGGCTTAAAGGTCCCTGATAAAGGAGGAGAAGGTAATAAAGGATTATTGAAAGTACGTAGGAGCCGCTTTGAAGTTCAGAAATGAGCAGATGTGGCACTAACAACGACATCAAAGATGAATCAGGTGAATGGAAAACTCAGAAGGGGAATAAAGTTACGAAAAGGACATTTGTATACCCGGAGAGGGTAGCAGGTAATCGCTTCTTGACGTAATTGAAGAAAATGACCATTACGACTAATTTAACATTCAGCGTTACCTATTAAATTCCGTGGGGGAGCAGTGCCGTCAGTGCACTTCATGCGGTGCACTGTAGACATTTCTTAAGGTTCTTTGCATCGTGCCTTTGGCCCCTAGCTGTAACCCATTTCGTTCCTTTTACTGTACCTCCTTTCATATTCTCTTTCTTTCATCTTAACTTTCCACCCTCTCCTAACAATTGATTCATAGTGCAACTGCTTTGAGGTTTTCCTCCTGTTACACTTTTCAAACCTTTTACTGTCAATTTCCGTTTCAGCGCTGAATGACCTCACAGGTCCCATTGCTTGGCCTTTGGCCTAAATTCTATATTCAATTCAATCGATTCGTTACCTATTAAATGTTAATTTCGTCTCATTAGTCATGGCATTTCGAAATTTGTGTAGGAAAATAAGATATAGACTTTTTGAAAGCCTAACAGTAACACCAGAAAATCAAGACAACAATGATTCCATATAGGTAAAGTTAAATACGAACAGATTTTGAAGCCAGAAGGGCAAAACGTTTTAAAAGCGGCGAGGAAAATTGTCAGGCTTCTAAATTGTACGCACTCGGCTGACCTGGACTATAATTTGACAGTTCACATTGAGAACGAGAACTGGATTCGGTTACGTGGCGTCCCCGGGCGGTTGCCTGCAGCAACTGGAGAGTAATCACGGTCAGTCGTCATGTTCTTGAAAACCTTTTTAGCTGCGACGATACAAAACTGAAATGAAAAGGGAACAAAGTGTTGTTTTTGTCCACTATGATTTTGAACTTCATTACCGACTGGAATTTGTCGTTTTAGCTTAGTACAGCAGTTGAGCAGTGCTAGGCTTGGAGGATTTTAAAAATATTTAGTTAATTTACGGATTCTCTTATTAATAATATTTGTTTATCTGTATATCTATTTATATAATATTAACAGCATTCATCTAGCTCATGTAACATATCTTTAGGAAATTGTTTATTTCATATTATTATTATTATTATTATTATTATTATTGCAGTCATATTTTCAAAACAGACTGTGATTAGGGAGTGGCTGGGTAGCAGTTCGTGACCAAGAGACGTTACGTACCGTACAGAAGCTCCGACCAAGGTAGCTTAACTCCACGTCGTTGTACCTTTCCCAACGTGTATTTCGGTACACTTCGCGATGAGCTAAGGATAAGGAGACAACTGGCAACTCCGCGAAGTAGCGGCTAATGCCCCGGTGTAGAGCAAACAAATACGAAGGTGTTGGCAACGCTGCCTGTGGATCTCGAGTGGCTAAACAATCAAAGAACGTTTGTCAAGAGTAATGATAACTGAGGAACTTTTTCTACGCACAACGCACACTGAACTATAGTTGGAAACACTACATTCTCCTTGTTAAATTAATAAAAATCTTTCTATCGTGACGTGGCTATACTCTCTCTCTCTCTCTCTCTCTCTCTCTCTCTCTCTCTCCTTTTCTTCAATGCTGGTTGACCTCTTTCGGTAAGCCATTCCTTTCATAGTTACTTCTAGTTACTACTGTTTTGGGTCATTTGTACTCCCCTCACTAGAATACCGTTCTCCGGTGTGGATGTCTGCTTCTGCCAGAGATTTATCTCTTTTACATAGAGTAGGTTCGTGGTGGTAGGTTTCTGTTCCCTAAGATTATCAGTTATGAATTGGACCATCGACGGATGGTCTCTTGTTTGTCACTTTTTCATAAGTTGTATTTCAACAGAGATCTCTCACATTCACAATTGATCCCCTTTATCTGCCGAGAGCGTCCAGATTCGCTGAACAGCAGCACCAATATGCAGTAAATGTGCCTCGCTGTCGAACTTCTCAGCTACAGAGGTCCTTTATTCCTCACACCACTGGACTGTGGAACAGCCTCCCAGAGGATGTCGTGCAGTTGGAACTACAGAAGTTCAAGCCAAGGGTCGGTACATTACTACCCTAATACTATTCTCGTTGCATTTTGATACATTTTTATCTATTTGTTAATTTATTGATTTTTGTTCTTTTTTAATAAGTGGGATCTCTTCTCTCTGTATTTCCCTTTGCCTCCTCTTACTTCTTTCTAATGAACACGTTAATATTCATTGGAAGCTCGAATTTCAAGTCAGTGGCCCCTGTGGGCTCGTTCCATATGAATAGGGTTCATCTTCTGAATAATAATAATAATAATAATAATAATAATAATAATAATAATAATTATTGGTGATTTTAATATTATTGTGACTGTCCTCAAATTTTGCGTTATATGTCAAATTATCTTTCTGTTAGTCAGGTGCTACTATACGTTTCATTCTTCTTTTTATAACCCTATAAACTGATCACTAAAATGCCCAAATCATTCATTAATATGGATTTGGGGCTCCTCACACATAGCAAACTAAAATTGCTGGTTGTCCATATTTGCAATTCTTTTTTTAAGAGGCATTAAGTTGTGGGATTTTACGCCTTACCAGAGGCTGCCTCTGTAAATTTGTTTTTAATAGTTTTCAGTGAAAGAGAACTATTGTGCCGGCTTTGTCCGTCCGTCCGCACTGTTTTCTGTCCGCACTTTTTCTGTCCGCCCTCAGATCTTAAAAACTACTGAGGCTAGTGGGCTGCAAATTGATATGTTGATCATCCACCCTCCAATCATCAAACATACCAAATTGCAGCCCTCTACCTTTAGTAGTTTTCATTTTATTTAAGGTTAAAGTTAGCCATAATCATGCTTCTGGCAACGATATAGGACGGGCCACCACCGGCCGTTGTTAGAGTTCCGTGTGCCGCTGCTCAAACAGCATTATACCGAGACCACCGAAAGATAGATCTCTTTTTGGTGGCCTTGATTATACGCTGTAGCGGCTATACAGAAAACTTGATTGCACTGAAGAAACTTCGGCGCATTTTTTACTTGCTTTTCTTGCAAAAGCCTAACTTTGCGGAATTTTACACTACGCCAGAGGTTGCCTTTGCAAGTTTTTGTTTTCCTTTTACAAAGGCGTTACCTTACTCGGTTTTACGCCGCTCCAGAGGTTGCCTCTGTAAATATTTTTTTTTTAAAGTCAGTAATTTTTAGGGTTTTACGTTGCAAATTCGTTTTATTTTTTTATTACAAAGGTATTAACTTGCAGTGTTTTATGCCACGCTAGAGGTTGCCTCTGCAAGTTTTTTTTTTACAAAGGTATTAACTTGCAGGTTTTTATCGCCGCGCCAGAGGTTGCCTTTGCAAGCTTTTTTCTTACAAAGGTATTAACTTGCAGGGTTTTACGCCGCACCATAGGTTGTCCTTGCAGGTTTTTTCTTACAAAGGCATTAACTTGCAGGGTTTTACGCCTTGCCAGAGGTTGCCTTTGCAAGTTTTTTTTCTCACAAAGGTTGTCTTTGCAAGTTTTTTTCTTACAAAGGCATTAACTTGCAGGGTTTTACGCCTTGCCAGAGGTTGCCTTTGCAAGTTTTTTTTCTCACAAAGGTTGTCTTTGCAAGTTTTTTCTTACAAAGGCATTAACTTGCAGGGTTTTACGCCTTGCCAGAGGTTGCCTTTGCAAGTTTTTTTTCTCACAAAGGTTGTCTTTGCAAGTTTTTTTCTTACAAAGGCATTAACTTGCAGGGTTTTACGCCGTGCCAGAGGTTGCCTTTGCAAGCTTTTTTCTCACAAAGGTTGTCTTTGCAAGTTTTTTCTCACAAAGGCATTAACTTGCAAGGTTTTACGCCGTGCCAGAGGTTGCCTTTGTGTTATTTTTGGGACGGGGGGAAGGGCTGCTGTTTACTTCGGCTTAGGAGTTGCTATTGCAGTTTCTGATCGCATGTCGAAGTATGGAATCCTAGAACTGTATTTTAGTGAACTGGCTCTTTGCTAATTCTTCCTCTTCTTCTTCATTGTTCCTTCTTAGTTCCTCGATCCTCCTCAATACCTCTTCTTCCCTCTTGTGCTGTCTTCCATGGAAGTCCTGCATCTTCTGATTCTCAAACTCTTTTTTCTCTTTTTGGAAGACTTTCCTTTCCTGATCAAGCTCTGCTTTCTCGCAGTTCAAGCGGAATAGTTAATTTTTAACCTCTAAATGGAATGCTCTCTCTCCTGAAGGAATAGTTTTTTCTCCCTTTTGAAGCTTCTCTTTCGTGATCAAGCTTTGCTTCTACATTCGGGGGTTTCAATTTGATGCCCTTGGACTTTGTATGTGACCGTTCAGATGCACTTTCAGGATTAAATCTTCTCTGCAAAGCAGGGCCTTTCTACACCACTAACGACAATGTTTAAAACTTTGATTCACCATTGTTCCCTTGTACTCAGTGCCTTTCTTGAGTCTAGTTTTGAAATAAGACACATTGTCTCTGGGGATTCCGAAGGCTTCAAGACGATCTCCAGGTTCTACACCCTTTGGATTTGTTGCACAACACAAAAGTACAGACTTGGCTGAGAAGGAGCTGGGTTTGGTGCTTACTGGAGACGAATGTCTTCGAAAACTTCCGGGGAAGCCCGCCTTCTTCCTGATCACTCTCACATTCCCTGCAGGGAAGCGAAACCGACAGAAGTCCTTCTTCTGGGTTATTAGTCGATCTTTTGGGATGAAGTACCTTGTAATCAGTGCCTTTCTCAAGTCTAGTTTTGGAATAAGACACATTGTCTCTTGGGTTTCCGTAGGCTTCAAGACGATCTCCAGGTTCTGCAGCCTTTGGATTTGTTGCACAATACAGAAGTACAAAGCTGGGCGGAGAGAGAACTGGGTTTGGTGCTTACAGGAGACGAATGGTTTCAGAAACTTTTTCTGAGGAAGCCCACATTCTTCGCAGATCACTCTCACATTTCCTGAAGAGAAGCAGATCCGACAGAAGTTCTTCTTCTGAGATATTAGTCGATCTTTTTTGGATAAAGTTGCAAGTATTAAGTTAAATCATCCACAGTTGTTTCATATGCATATGAAACAACTGTCCTCATTCCGTGAATTATCCTGAGAATCTATTGAGGTTCTCTTCAAAACAGAAGGTGCTGGTCCTAGCTTTAATTACCGTATTTTGCAAGTTCGTCTTGGCAGCTTATCGTCAGCTTTTATGCTGTCTTCTAAGTTTTTCGGCTTCACGGAACATAAATAACAAGTTACTCATTATTTTTAGAAAATTTGTCCAACTGTTCATGAGTTTATTTTGAAAAATTATCTTCCGAAACTAGAGATATATCCTCCTTTTTCTTTGGTCGGTGATCACATTTTCAATATATATATATATATATATATATATATATATATATATATATATATATATATATATATATAATCATTACTCTCATTTGACAAACGTTCTTTGATTGTTGGGCGACTTGAGTTCCACAGGCAGCGTTGCCAACACCTTCGTGTTTGTTTGCTCTACACCGGGGCATTAGCCGCTACTTCGAGGAGTTGCCAGTTGTCTCCCTATCCTTTTTTTTTTTTTTTTTTTTAGCTGATAGGTACGATGGGTGAAAGAAGAATGAGGGCAGTTAGCTAGCTAACCACGGTAGGGAATAGTTTAGAAAGTTAAGTATTATAGTAAGAGTAATGTAAAGTGTGGTTTGGCCATTTTTTATTTAGATGAAAGTACAATTATTCTTACTATGGCCTTAATATTAACATATTACAAACACGATTTTGCACTCTATTGACATAGTGAATTGTACTGATTATATATTTTACATTTTATTTCTTAATAGTATAATTCTATTAGATAATAGAATTATACTATTAAGAAATAAAATGTAAAATATATAATCTGTACAATTCACTATGTCAAGATTATATATTTTACATTTTATTTCTTAATAGTATAATTCTATTATCTGAATAGAATTATACTGTTAAGAAATAATATGTAAAATATATAATCTGTACAATTCACTATGTCAATATAGTGCAAAATCATGTTTGTAATATGTTAATATTAAGGCCACAGTGAGAAAAATTGTACCTTTCTCTAAATAAAATTGTGGCCAAACCACACTTTACATTACTCTTACTAATACTTAACTTTCTAAACTATTCCCTAGCTCACCGCGAAATGTACCGAAATACGTGACGGGAACGGTACATGGACGAGCGGTGAGAAGCTGGGCCCGGGCTAGACGACGCCAAGTCTAAGTGGAGTTCATTACTCGCACTTGCGGTATTCCACATTTAGAAAAAAAATATATGGATATACGTCCTGCTTAAAACAATAATTATATTATATATCATTTTAAGGTTTTGCATTTATACCATTATGCGTCATCAGAAAACCTGAAGTGTTAACAATGGCTTGTTTATTTGCGCGGAGGTCTGACTCAGAACAATTTACTTAGCGAGCGTTTTCGTTAACATTACCGATAATTGGCTTACCTGGCGAAGCTTACCTGGCGAGGTAATAATGGAAGGGCAACCTGGGAGTCAGGGTGGGGGGTGTGGAGCTGCTCGGAATTCACCTCTCAAATTATGAGAGATGAATAATTTCGGGAGCAACAAGCAGGTGCACTTTGCTGTAAAATATTATTTGCTGTGTGGAGTCGGCGAGCAAGAGAAGAGCGATAATATCGACATGAGCACAAGTGTTAAAATAGAGAACTAGGATACTTTATGTTTTACTCATTTGACTGAGTTCATGCCTGCAAATACACACGTATGCATAATATTTTGAATTGCTTATTCATTATTCTCATCTTTACTATTAATTTTTTTAGTTTGCTTAGACCTAACGTCAGGAAAACTATTGTTGCACTCCTGGCCTTGGCGGTGAAGGCTTCAGCGTTGGCGTTAGCATTGGCGTCGGCGTTGGCATCGGTGTTGGTAGCATTGGCGTCGGCGTTGGCAGCGTTGGCGTCTTCGCTGGCAGTGTTGGCGTCGGCGTTGGCAGCGTTGTCGTCGGCGTTGGCAGCGTTCGCGTCGTCGTTGGCAGCGTTCGCGTCGTCGCTGGCAGCGGTCGCGTCGTCGTTGGCAGCGATCGTGTCGTCGTCAGCAGCGTTGGCGTCGGTGTTGGCAGCGTTGGCGTCATCGCTGGCAGCGGTCTCGTCGTCGCTGGCAGCGGTTGCGTCGTCGCCGGCAGAGGTCGCGTCGTCGCCAGCAGCGTTAGCAGCGTCGTCGCCGGCAGCGTTGGCAGCGTTGGCGTTGGTGTCAGTCCCCGTGAACATCAGATTGAAGTATATCAAATTGCCAATAACTTCTCACATTTCATATCAGTGAGGGATAACTCTCATATCTATAAGGTAGGTTCCATATTGGAATATTTCTCAAATCCAGCCCTTCTCATCCGTCACTTCTGACCTCTAACCTTTGAGAGAAGGTCAGTGTTTTGTAAAGAAAACTTGAACTTTTTGATTTAAGAATTTTAACCCTACATGCAAGATCTGTTGTTTTAAGAACATTTTTATGTTAATATTTTTATTGCCTTGTTTTTTATTATATCTTTCTTTTCAGCTGCAGTTTTTTCTTGGCTATTTTACTGTGGAAGCTTTTTTACATTTAACATTCTTTTCACTTCTTCTATGCGACTGAAATTCCGGACATGTCATGTTTATAAACATTAAATATTGCATATGTCAAAAGTTGAGTAATTCTTCACACTTTTACTTTGTCCTTCATATCACTAAGGAAAGAAGTCCAGAAAAACATAGTATTTTGTTTCCTTTATTTGTTCATGCTATAAATATTTTTATCTTGTGAACTATGGTAGTCTTTATCCCCCAGTGGTAACCTATAGCTACACATTCAGAGATAAAATAAACTATAATAATGAAAACAGATTCAGCTTTGTATTTCACAGAGAGAGAGAGAGAGAGAGAGAGAGAGAGAGAGAGAGAGAGAGAGAGAGAGAGAGAAGGGGTGGAGAGACGGAGGAAGGAGACAGACAGACAGACAGAAGAAGGGGGAGAGAGACAGGAAGGAGATAGATAGAGAGAGAGAGAGAGAGAGAGAGAGAGAGAGAGAGAGAGAGAGAGAGAGAGAGAGACAGACAGACAGAGAGAAGAGGGGGAGGAGAGAGAGACAGAGAGAAGAGATAGAGAGAGAGAGAGAGGAAGGGAGAGAGACAGAAGAAGGGGGAGAGAGAGAGAGACAGAGGAGATATATATATATATATATATATATATATATATATATATATATATATATATATATATATATATATATAGAGAGAGAGAGAGAGAGAGAGAGAGAGAGAGAGAGAGAGAGGAAGAGAGAGAGACAGAAGAAGGGGAGAGAGAGGGGGAGGGAGAGAGAGAGAGAGAGAGAGAGAGAGAGAGACCAATGACTATAATTCTCCTCCCACTTACAACCTTTTTTTTTTTGCTTTATTGCCATCCTCCCATTTATATCTTTCCAAATGCCCCCCGTCCCTTAATTCTATATCCTTTCCTGTTCGCTTCTCCCTTGATATGCTGCGACGCTGCGACATAAATTTCCTCGTACGTGACCCCATAATAAAGATCCCAAAGACGGCAGCGCGCGGGTCGCTGGAGCCGTTGTTATGATAGTGGTCGCCTCTCCTACACTCCTCGTCACTTCGACGTACTTCCCCCTTTTTTTTTTTTTTTTTGTGATTTGTAGTAAAGGGGTAATAAAAAATGTCCGCCCCCGTATTTAACGAAGTATTGAACAGATGAACATATACGCTCGTTTAGGTGTGTGTATGTTTTTTTAAGGTGAAATATAAGGTGAATTTGACTTGTGCCGAAAGGGAGATGAAAACATTGGTTTGAGAGAGAGAGAGAGAGAGAGAGAGAGAGAGAGGAGAATTAGAGAGAGAGAGAGAGATAGAGAGAGAGGGTGGAAGGAAGAGAGAGAGAGAGAGAGAGAGAAAGGAGAGAGGGGAGAAAGAGAGAGAGGAGGGGAGGAAAAGAGAAAGAAAGAGAGAGAGAAGGGAGAAAGAGAGAGAGAGAGGAGGGGTGAAGAGAAAGATATATATATATATATATATATATATATATATATATATATATTTATATATATATATATTTATATATATATACTGTATATATATATATATATATATATATATATATATATATATATATATATATATATAGAGAGAGAGAGAGAGAGAGAGAGAGAGAGAGGGAGAGGAGAATAGAGAGGAGGGAGTGCATGTTTACCTCAGTGTGGTAAGGATTACCTTGTTGAGGCATTGCGCTTTTTAGACATGGTAATGCAAGTTTGACGCAGAACTGACCACTCACATATGTTGTTTTATTTCTCTCTCTCTCTCTCTCTCTCTCTCTCTCTCTCTCTCTCTCTCTCTCTCTCTCCTTCCCAACACCAGCTGGTACCACTTCATTTGACAGACCACCGGTTACATAAACAACTGCTTAGACCCAACGAGGCACAATGGCGAAATATATCCAGATCACTTTGTCCTTGGCCGGGCTTTGAGAGAGAGAGAGAGAGAGAGAGAGAGAGAGAGGGCGGATCACCTACCTGATAAGCCAAAAATTTAACAGGTACATCATATTTGTCTTCTTAAGAATAAATTAACCCGTATCTACCTGTTTTAAGCCTGACTGTGTAATGCTTAGGAACGAGTGATTAGAACGTTTATGTTTAGTAATTAGAAATGGCTTTAATAGCAATTTCATTTTATGAAATGTTTATATCTAAGTCTAAAGATTAGTTATGCAGCTCACTTCCTTCCTGATAATGGTTTTAAGATAGTATTTTTATTAGAAAAATTAATCAATAACTGGTTGCTTTAAGAACAGAATCAAAACAGCATACTTGATCGATTTACTCTCGAATTACGAAGCCAAAGTTAAGACTTGTACTCAAAGAATATTTCATAGTTTTAAACCCATTTTTGAAACCTTTACAATGTATGGACATATACATATACTATTAAACTGAATTCTTAACCGTTCCTAACCGTGCACACTGATCTATGTCTAGTGTTATCTGAAACTAGCAAGATCGATCATCTGCATAATTCGTCTCTAATTGTTCAAAATCCTCTACCCTCACGAAGGAGCTTTGGTTGAGGGGCGGAAGTGAATATATTCTTTAAATTCTTTAATTAAATAAAGTAATCATTTTTGCTGTCTGACTTTCTCGAATCTAACGAATTGATGATATCTTTCCATAAAATATTCATTTTGACAATGATGAATCCCAACTTGCTAGGCAATTCATCGTGAATGAATTGTGAAATAGGCCAATATTTCTAATATTAGTAAATTGTGCCAAGTCTCGCATAAGCAAGAACAACACTTTACTTTCCAGACCACAAACCCCTTCATGGAACCTTTGGTCACTCACCGATACCCATATACATAAGAAGACTAATAGTAATAATAATAAATAACAGTATTATCAGCAATAACTATTCTCCATTAATGATAGACATTCCTTCCCTCCTTTCCTTCTTTATCGTTCCTCGATAACATTCATTTGTTGGAGTAGGGTGGAATATGACATGTTCTCGGCTATTTAGCACAGCTTTACTTGTCATTAATTAGATTACCTGAATCTCAGGTAAAGTAAGCTAGATAATACGCGTATCGAGTCTCTAAAGTAATAAATTACAATATGAGTCAATAATTTGTTAGTCAGTTCATGTTCAAGCAATTAAAAAATATGCCGAAGTTTTTTCAGAGCAATCAAGTTTTCTGTACAGCCGCTACAGCGTATAATCAAGGCCACCGACAACAGATCTATCTTTCGGTGGTCTCGGTATAATACTACAAGAGCCGAGGCCCATGAAACTTTATATTGTTGCCAGATGCACGATTATGGCTAACTTTAACCTTGAATAAAATAAAAACTACTGAGGCTGCAATTTGGTATGTTTGATGATTGGAGGGTGGATGATCAACACACCAATTTGCAACCCTCTGGCATCAGTAGTTTTTAAGATCTGAGGGCGGATAGAAAAAGTGCGGACGGACAGACAAAGCCGACACAATAGTTTTCTTTTACAGAAAACTAAAAACAAGGTGTGATGCAACGGCCCAGCGTCATATGACTCCACAAAATGGTAAATCTTTTAAACAATATCTTTATTATATTTCAGGCAACAGAGAATAAAATAAAATGGTAATAGACCCTAAATATAAATCAGAACATTTCATTGCAACATTTTATGCATTTTTTATTTCTTTGACCTTATTCGTACCTTTGTAACCATCACGAATAATATCATTCTACTCCTTGGACTGACCTATCGTCCCCCATAGGGAGGCAGTGTCGTTAGTGCACCTCATGCGGTGCACTGTAGGCATTACTTTAGGTCCTTTGCAGCGTCCCTTCGGCCCGTAGCTACAACCCCTTTCATTCCTTTTACAGAACCTCCGTTCGTATTCTTTTTTTCCATCTTCACTTCCCCCCCCTCTCCTAATAATTGTTTCACAGTGCAACTGCGAGGTTTTCCTCCCGTTGCATCTTTCAAAGCTTTTTACTGTCAGTTTTCTTTTCAGCGCTGAATGACCTCATAGGTCTCAGCTCTTGGCCTTTGGCCTAAATTCCATATTTTTCTGTATATTCTGACCTATCGTCCAGTTGACACCAAAAGATCAATTTTCGTATGCAAGACTAATTGGAAATTCATTTTATTGCAAAGCTTCAGCCTCAACTTGAAATGGGAATTGCAAAACATCTCTTAGGCAAAACTGGAAAATAACGCGAGAGAGAGAGAGAGAGAGAGAGAGAGAGAGAGAGAGAGAGAGAGAGAGAGAGAGAGAGAGAGAGAGAGAGAGAGAGAGAATTGTTTTGAAATGGAGAAACCCACTGAAAAATACATTTTCTTCAATCATAGGATTTGAAAACCTTGACATATTCAAACATCCATTCCTTTGTTTTGAGGCAACTGGTATGACGTAACCATTCACACATGAATGCTTGCAAATGTCAGAGCGCACGTAAGTTAATATATACATTTTTGTAATCTGTATTTATATATATATATATATATATATATATATATATATATATATATATATATATATATATATATATATATATATTATATTGTGTGTGCATGTGTGAATGCCTGTGTGAGTGTGCGTGTCGGTGCGCGCATGTGTTTTCTTATACAGTTATTAAGTAAAAACATATCAGTGTACATGATTTCGATAAAAACAAAAACATTGTTCAAGTTTCACCAGTTGTATCTGTTGATAATTTTGTTTTCATGTTTGTCAACCGGTGCCGCTGCTTATGTCCCATATGATTTTGCTATCAAAACATTCGGATGTTTTCCACGCGGAAAACTCTGCTGTCCGCGTTGTTTTTGCAGCGTGTGGGAATATCGCTAACAAACATGTCTTATAATCATTAGAGCCTTTCGTATTGATCCTGTTATGCTAAGGGCTTCATTCAAGTTGTTTATCTACCTGTTTACGTGTCAAGGTCTACCTGTTTGTCGACGGCCGTGCTTGTGAGGAGACGTTTGCAAAACAAAAGTAAAATAAGAGAGAGAGTTTTCAGGGCCATTTCAGTCGTCTTTATCTCTTAACATCTTTTAAAACGAGATATTCGCACCTGAATCACTTATGACCGACCTGAATTGTTTTATGAAAGTTCGGCTATAAAGCCAAGTAATGGGGCACTTTCAGCCGTTCAGTGCTTTAGTCAGGGAGAAGGAAGAGTTCGAGTGGTTGGACAGCAAGACTGGTGTAAGTAATACGAATGGGAGTTAAGCAAAAGGCTATAAAGTGGGTGCAGTTTACGGCGTTACCCTTTACAGGGTATTCTTATGAAAGTTCGTTGGTTCTTCATATTCATATCTCGATCATAATGTAGCTATGTATGAGAGCAAGGGAATAGCCATAGGTGTCAAACTTCAGTGTGCATGTGTGTGCATGTTTGACATGGAAAGGGTTGATCAGTTCCAAAAATAAACAGGTAAAATAGCAAACACGTAAGATATTTTGTTAGAACTGAAGTCTGTAGTTATCAATTCTAGAATGAAGAGAACATCTGATTATGTCTCCTCTACTGATGAGTTACGTAATGTACTGCGCATGCGCGCGTGCGGGCGCGTTCGCGTACTACCTTTTCCAGAGTAAAGCCTGCACCGGCGTTTGAATGGACATTCCATTCGTTCACAGCGGAAAATTAAATTGAACTGATCGTCCGATGTCAGTGAAAGCATGAAAGAAAAAAATCAATATGATATTTAGGCAGGATTTTATCCTCTGGAACTGACAACGGTTCCCAGAATTGGACCCAAAAGGTGACAGCGAAAAAAATTTTGTTGTTGTTGTTAATTATTTCCCATTTCTACCTATATCATTTCGGAACTCAAACTGTCCTCCTTGTAATCATGTCCTTCCCTGACTGGAGTATATCTGGTATTTTTTAAGGTAACTGAGTCCTCTCTTATCGTCCATACCTAAAGAGCTTTGCTCCGGATGGTGCCAATATAGCCAGTGACTTCAAACGTCACTGTGTGCCGTAGCCTCTGCACTGAACTTTCCATTGTTGCTTGAGGACGCAGTTTAATTCCCCATTTCATAGTACTCATTCATCTAACGTACTTCATATTTGGAACTGAATAAGTGAAAAGGATGCTTACAATTTCACCTTTGCTGCTTCTTTCTTACTATGCTACGTATGTTCTTTTTTGTTCAATAGCATTCTAGTCTGCAGGGACTTTGGAATAAAGTGGTTAATGCTCCAGTCCCTTCATCACCCTCCCTGCAACTCACTTCAGTTGACTAATTACTAGGTCTTTGACACACTGGTTAAGCCAAAAGGTCACTGTTGCGTTTAATCATTTATTTTTCAATAAACTGAGATAAAGACAACACTTCTTTAATGGAATTATGTACAAACCAATATTGGATGTACTTCTTTGAATAGAAGGTCGAGTTGTATAGAGACAAAGAAGCCGATCTTGATGTAATTTCCACTAAAGAAACTTGTAAGACTGAAGAAGACAACAGTCTCCATTTCCATATGTAAATACGAAGGAAATGTCCTCATTTGTAAGCAAAAGTAAACTCCTGAAATCCGTAAACAAGCGTGAATAAAACAATATTTCCAACTCTCGGAAAATATGAAACGTCCAATTTTCCCCAGCGAATGTAAAATTCATGAATTCGATGTACAAATGTATAGAAAACTGTATTTTCGCTTCTCCGAAGGAAGGAAAAAAAAAATAAAAAAAAAGGTCCATTTCGCCAGCAAAGTAAAGCTCGAGAATTCCAACCAAAACCTTCCCCCTCACGTCAAGAGGTATCGAAGTGGTTTACCCATTCGAAATGACGTCAGAAATCTGAAATGCCTTAAACTGGCAAACAGTCTGATGCCGTTGTGCTCTCTCTCTCTCTCTCTCTCTCTCTCTCTCTCTCTCTCTCTCTCTCTCTCTCTCTCTCTCTCAACTCATCCTTTTTGATCATACGACTGGATGCGTTCAGCCTCTTTATAACGAAAGATCACTAGCAGAGTGAAAAAACTAAGAAAAATGAATCAAATTTATTATAAAGGAAAAATCGAGAATGACAGATCAAAATTTTTCTTGGATTTGTAGACTGAATTCACAAAGGGTGGAACGTCATCAGAACTGGCTTCTGTAAGGAAATTTGAAATTACACCTATGCATCTACACGTGGTGTGCGTCTGTGATATGACGTATATATATATATATATATATATATATATATATATATATATATATATATATATTTTGTATATATATATGTGTGTGTGTGTATGTATATATATATATATATATATATATATATATATATATATATATATATATATATATATATATATATATATATATATATATATCTTAAGTATTTTCCAGAGAAAAGTTTATAGATACTTACATCCATGCATCCGTTCATACATACATTCATACACAAACATATACTGTATATATGCATATATGTATATATAAATGTGTGTGTATACGGTATGAGTATTTCCCATAAGAACAAAGGTTATCCTACTCCCACATTAAGTAAACACGTCTCCCTTCCGCCTGACTAAACAACAAACAACCGAGAACATACAAAGCGAGTAGCAGATCGAGGCAGCGATTCTTAAGCCTTTGTCAAAATAAGATGAGATGTTTATATCTATCTATACATATAAAAATAGATGTGTATGTATGTATGTGTGTGTGTGTGTATTCCAGCATAACTCTGAAACGCATTGAGCAATTTCAACCAAACTTGATATACATATGACTTACTATCTGGAAAAGAATGCCGTGGGGGCAAGACATCCAAAGGGCACCAAAGTGTGGGGGTGGGAAGGGCTTCCCTGAAACAGGGCTGGTTCTGCCAGTAAACTTAATAACTAAATAAACTCTGTGCCTTTATCATACCTCATTTCTGTATACATATGACTTACTGTCTGGAAAAGAATACTGTGGGGGGGGAGGGGTAAAACATCATTGGCACCAAAGGGTGTGGTGTTAGGAAGGGAGTGAAAAGTAAAATGTCAAAAATGACAGATATTAGTGTCTAATCCATAGTTTTTGGGGTTGCTGAGATGAATAGTGACACTCCCAATGCCCTTTAAGTCCAAGTTCAGCCCCCAATAGAAATGGGGGTGAGAAGGGGTTAAATGTAAAATTTTAAAAATGTTGGGCATTGTAACTGAAGCAACTATCTTAACAGGAAAGGAAGAGAGTAAGAGAGAGAGTAGAGGGGGTGTTAGGGAGGAGAAAGAGAGAGAGAGAGAGAGAGAGTAGAGGGCGTGTTAGGGAGGAGAAAGAAGGAAAGAGTGAGGAAAAATTGAGAGAGAGAGAGAGAGAGAGAGAGAGAGTTTATCGGCTGCCAGTCAGTGTTCCCGGGCAGCACCGGGTTGGTCAGCTAGTAATTCATAATAAAGAAAATAAGCCTTTCTGTAAACTGGAATTAGCAGTGAAAGCATTTTGGTACAAGATGATTGTGTTTCTCACCAAGTGTTCGAGTATTTTTCCTATTGAAATTTTAACTCTATTTTATGAAAATATTAATAAATAAAGATGTTAGTGTATTATGAAAGTGTTTACTTAGGCAGTAAATCCCAAATATCTCATTAAGCACTAAAATAAAAAAATAAAAAGAATAAGAAATACGAATAGAAAAAGAGGGCCTGATAAAATGAGTCGGTAACTGAGCAATATCAAATAATCAAGTGATTCTTGAATGAATAAAACTTCTGACATTTACGGATCGTTCAGCACCGCCAGGATTATCCCTTTATGTCTCTGTAATCATTCCGATCACTTAATCGGTCAGTCATTTAATCAATCAACTTGACCTGACCTGCTGAACAGTGGGACGCAATTCTCGAGGAAAAATTGCGCCGAGATACAAATACATATCAATGATTTAACGACCGTGATATATATCTCTGGCGAGCGAGGCTGCGGAGAACAACGAAAGCCTTTGGCTCGAACTCGCGTGGGCAGGATGTGTGGGAAAGTTGACAATGAAGCTAAAACGGGGAAAATAACCTTTCATCTTTCATTTTTTCTTTTTTGATACCCTCTTTGATGCTAAATTTGACCTTTCGTTTTGTACATTGTTTACAGCGTAGGAACACGAAGAAAGGGTGTTAATTCATTTCGTTTTGAAAAGTGTCTTCGTATTTTACGTGCTTTCAACGGGGATACGAAATGTCACGGAGTGTAATGCTGCATCAGTTTCTAGTGTGCGCATGCGCAACAATGTTTTTATGCCCGTAGGTCGTGTTTGCATATATCCCAGCTTGAGATTTTGCCCATTTATTTAAAGACTTAAGTCAAGATATCGTGGTGTATCAGAAGTTCTCCAAACTCTTCAGACGTCAGTGAGTGAAGTCACTTATCATTGTGAATACAAGTGTAAATAATAATAATAATAATAATAATAATAATAATAATAATAATAATAATAATAATAATAATAATGAAAGGCAAAACAACATTCATCTGCCTGTTGTTACCCTCTACCCATCTTTAACTCGATAAGATTCTGGAATAATAGTAACTCTGAAATATTACAAAACAATAAGATCTGTCATGACAACATTATCATAGTTTCTTCTTTTTCTTACCACCCCCCCGCACCCACTCTCTCTCTCTCTCTCTCTCTCTCTCTCTCTCTCTCTCTCTCTCTCTCTCTCTCTCTCTCTCTGTTACACCTGCTTTAAGTAAAGGAAGAAGGAGCTCATTACTGCCATTAAAACTTCGGAAAACTTACAACTTTTTCAAACTTTTAAGAGTAATATTTTATTCTTCAAAGGGGCAACCATAAATTCTTCTTGTCCTACATCTCATCTCTCTCTCTCTCTCTCTCTCTCTCTCTCTCTCTCTCTCTCTCTCTCTCTCTCTCTCTCTAAAATACACGCTGAAAGGTAAATAACAACTTCTTATAAATCCTTTTAAATACCTGGAAGTCCAATCCCGAGGTCTTATAACTGCATTCTTACATACAACTTTTCTATAAAAAATAAATCCAATTTCGTAGAAGTAGACTTAATTCACGAGCACTGTTTATCTTCTAAAGAAATTATGCATGTACATAACTTTACATCTCTTTCTACGTAAAATTATGAAAGCTAAACTTTGTCCTGTGTGTGTGTTTTTTTTTAGGTAAAATTTGTTTTAAAACTATGGAAAAAGTATAAAGCAAGTCAAAAATGAAATTTCTCGCAGAAAATAAAAACTGATTTTCGGTTACAGCTCTCCATAATAAACTTCCCTAAATCGGAAACAATCTTTATCAAAATCTGACTCTATAAGGTAGACCATTCCAGAACTGAGATATATTTAACATTCAAATCTTTACTGATTTGGGTAGACTATTTGCAGTAATCACGGTTCTCGGTTGCAAGAGTTCCAGTTATTTTAATTATTTTCTTACTTTTTCTTCCCCTTTGTGCCTCCAATTGTTGTCCATATGGGACAAGTAGTCATCTCAAGAGAACTTAACCCCTGACCCAAATATCCATATCACTGACCTTCGTTTTGGGGTCAAAACACCAAACGTTCAACATCAAATAACTTTTTCAAAGACTCAGAAGTGTTTAATAGTTGGTAGTTATATTACCAGCTTTCTTTTAAGAGCCAGTTAACTAACATAATTGTTACAAATAAATGCCACATTTTAAAAAACAGTTGTCATGTGGTTTGGAAAACACAGTAACATACGGAAAACCCTACACCGAAGCGACCATCTAACTTCTAACCTAATAGAAAAAACGCTTTTGCAAAAACACAAGCGAAGATGACCCTAATGCTGTTTTCCTTGCATATTAATGCATTTTCATCTATTTATTAATTTTTTTTTCTTTTTAATAAGTGAGATCTCTTCTTTCAGCCCCATTACTGAATTGAGGGTAAAGGTTAACATTACATCATGACACCAATATGCAGCAAATGTTAACTGATCAATAGTTTTTCGAACATTTTGCATATTCTCTTCAGTGTAAGAGTGACGTAGTGAACCCATTCCAAAGGTCCATTTATTCCTCACACCGTTGGACTCATTGGAACAATCTCCTGAGGAGTGTGGCGGCAACGTCAAAGCATTGCAACAGTGACTTGAAAACTTTTAAAAAGTTTTCAAGTGATAACATTTATTTTTGTTAATGTATTATTATTATTATTCAAAACATAAACCTTATTCATATAATGCTGTTGAAATTTTATTATTATTATTATTATTATTATTATTATTTTTCATTCTATTTATTAATTTTTTTTCAGAAGATTTTTAAACAAGCCCACAAAGGCCATTAGCTTGAAATTTAAGATTATTATTATTATTATTATTATTTATTATTATTATTATTTTATTATTATTCAGAAGATGAACCCTATTAATGAACAACCATATTCTTTTGGAAGATTGAATATTATTATTATTATTATTATTATTATTATTATTATTATTATTATTATTATTATTATTATTCAGAAGATCTATTCATTGGAACAATAACAAAGGCCATTGGTTTGAAATTCAAGCTTATTATTATTATTATTATTATTATTATTATAAAAAGATAAACCCTATTCATATGGAAATAATAACAAAGGCCATTGGTTTGAAAATAAGCTTATTATTATTATTATTATTATTATTATTATTATTATTATTATTATTATTATTATTATTATTATTATTTACTATTATTATTCAGAAGATGAATTTTCGTATGGTTAACCATTAAAGGCCATTGGCTTGAAATCAAGCTTATTATTATTATTGAGGCATTTTTATTATTATTATTATTATTCAGTGAACCCTAATATGGACAAGCCCACAAAGGCCATTGGTTTGAAATTCAAGCTTATTATTATTATTATTATTATTATTATTATTATTATTATTATTATTATTATTATTATTATTATTATTATTACTCAAAAGATAAACCCTATTCATATAATTAAAGGCCATTGGCTTTCAACTTATCCATTATTATTATTATTATTATTATTATTATTATTATTATTATTATTCAGAAGATGAACCCTATTCGTATGGAACAAGCAATAAACGTTGAAATTCGCTTATTATTATTATTATTATTATTATTATTATTATTATTATTATTATTATTATTATTATTATTATTATTCAGAAGATGAACCCTATTCGTATGGAACAAGGCAAAGGCCATTGGTTTGAAATTCAATCTTATTATTATTATTATTATTATTATTATTATTATTATTATTATTATTATTATTATTATTATTATTCAGAAGATGACCCTATTCATATGGAAAAGCCCCAAAGGCCATTGGTTTGAAATCTTATTATTATTATTATTATTATTATTATTATTAAAATTATTATTATTATTCAGAAGATGAACCCTATTCGTATGAACAAGCCCATTAAAGGCCATTGGCTTGAAAAAGCTTATTATTATTTTATTATTATTATTATTATTATTATTATTATTATTATTATTATTATTATTCAAAAGATAAACCTTATTCATATGGAACAAGCCCACAAAGGCCATTGGTTTGAAATTCAAGCTTATTATTATTATTATTATTATTATTATTATTATTATTATTATTATTATTATTATTATTATTATTATTATTCAAAAGATAAACCCTACTCATATGGAACAAGCCCACAAAGGCCATTGGCTTGAAATTCAAGCTTATTATTATTATTATTATTATTATTATTATTATTATTATTATTATTATTATTATTATTATTATTATTATTATTATTATTATTATTATTCAGAAATTATTAATTATTATTATTCAGAAGATGAACCCTATTCATATGGAACAAGCACAAAGGTCATTGGTTTGAAATTCAAGCTTATTATTATTATTATTATATTATTATTATTATTATTATTATTATTATTATTATTATTATTATTATTATTATTATTATTATTCAGAAGATGAATATATTCATATGGAACAAGCCCACAAAGGCCAATGGCTTGAAATTCAAGCTTCCAAAGAATATTAAGGCGTTCATTTGAAAGGAGTAACAGGAAATGAGAAATACAGAAAAAAGAGATCAGCTATTAGAAGAGAAAAATCAATTAATAAAGCATCAAATAACTAAACAAAGACGTAGATAAATAATTAAAACACGGAGAATTGGAAAGAAGCACACTCGCAAGTCTGCCATTTTCAAGCCAACAAGATACCGTGATCCCAAACCGACAACCAGATTTTCCAGTTAAATGAGTTTTCATTGTCCGTCATCTGCCGTCATCTTCCGTCTTTATCTCTATCCAGCCATTATTTGTCTCCCGACGGATTAAAGAACACGAAAGTGAGTCTCTAATTAATGAGAATTACCTGGCTGTTGTTCGTTCTACCTTGACATTGCTTTGGATTATTTTTAAGTCGAGCGATAACATTATTTTACACGGTCACACAATGCCGTGCAGGCACGATGGCTCTTTTGTTTACTCCTGAAAACACGATTTTTTTTTTTCAATTGGATAAGGCTTCCTTCGTGCAGATTGACTTGTTAATAAAAGTTAAATTGCTTCTTTGTCTGTGATAGCAAATTCATAGTAAGTAGCATAGATTAACAAAGGCAGATAATCTTGTCCTTAAGCTTATTCTACTAAATGAAAATTGGAATCGTCTTTAGAACACATTTTGGCAGAGTCTAAAGTATAACAATTTGTTAAATGAACGAAGCTGAGAGAGAGAAAATTTCATAATCAAAAGAAACTATAGCCATCAGTTTTGCGAAAAATTACACACGAATTCTTAACAAACCTTTAATGTACAGAAATGAATGAATTGCTTTATAGTAAAAGACGGTAAATAACAATTCAACAACATTATCCACACGAAGGACAGACAACAACACAGCGATTAATGACTCAGCAGCCGTATTGACACGAATAATATAACAGATAAGGGTCACAGTTCTTCCAGAGGAAGGAACCGAGCTCCCTGTGTAAGAGACCGGTAATAATTCTCTCCCGGTAATGATAACACGCGATAACACATATTATTTCAATCCCTCGAAGCATTTGCCCTAATGATGCCATTTGCACCCCATTATTCATTGCATCCGATGTGTTCTCTACAAACAAAGGAAGTCCGGACAATACGGAAAGGGAAGAGGGAACAAGGGAGGGGCAGAACAGCACGAGGGAAGAGCGAGATCCAGCTTGGAAAGGTGATGATGTTTGAGGAAGGGAGAGAAACGTCGAGTTCTCCTAATCATTTCGGGATGGTGGGAAATCCTTCCTCCTGTTTGTGGATTGAGAAAGCATGTCGGATGAAACGAGAGGGGGAGGAGAAGTTTCAGGGAGATGGGTAATAAGAGAGAGAGAGAGAGAGAGAGAGAGAGAGAGAGAGGGAGGGAGAGAGAGATATTAGGTTTGTTCACGCTAGTTATACACCTTGTGAGGTGAACGCGCTATTAGTAGATGGAGATACAGCAAGACTCCTGAAGACACCATATAATTAGTTCACGAACAAGTGAAGACAAAAACTAATAAGTTCACGAAAAAGCGAAGACAAAAAATAATAAGTTCATGAAAAAGCAAAGACAAAAAAATAATAAGTTCACAAAAGAGCAAAGACAAAAAAATAATAAGTTCACGAAAAAGCGAAGACAAAAATAATAAGTTCACGAAAAAGGGAAGACAAACAAATAATAAGTTCACGAAAAAGCGAAGACAAAAAATAATAAGTTCACGAATAAAGCGAAGACGAACAATAGTAGGCTAAGTTCACGAAAAAGCGAAAACAAAAAATAATGAGTTCACGAAAAAGCGAAGACAAGAAAATAATAAGTTCACGAAAAAGCGAAGACAAAAAATAATAAATTCACGAAAAAGCGAAGAAAAAAATAATAAGTTCACGAAAAAGCGAAGACAAAAAATAATAAGTTCATGAAAAAGCGAAGACAAAAAAATAATAAGTTCACGAAAAAGCGAAGTCAAAAACTAATAAATTCACGAAAAAGCGAAGACAAAAACTAATAATTTCACGAAAAAGCGAAGACAAAAAAATAATAAGTTCACGAAAAAGCTAAGGCAAAAAATAATAAGTTCACGAAAAAGCGAAGACAAAAATAAAGTGGACAATATATATTAAAAGTCACGTCAATTAAATAAAAAAAAACAAGGCCATGACGAAAGACTTAGAGAAAAACACATGAAAAATGAGTAGTTTGTGATCGAAGTCGAATAGAAAAGATTGATAACGGAAAGTGGGATGTGAAAAGATCGAAGAGGAAAGAGAGAGAGATGGAAGAGATAAATCAGCACCGTTGGGGGCGGGGGGAAGAGTGGAAAAAGTTTCTTGCGTCACTGTATCTTTGGGGAATGAAAAATGAAACCGCAAAAAAAAAAAAAAATACATTACAGAAAGTAAAATTAAAAATGAGCGCGAAGTTTAAAGGATGAGATACGAACTGGTAAAAAAAAAAAAAAATAGTTTTCGTATTTGGAAAAATTGTTCTGAGACAAAAGTAGAAATGAATAATGACGGAAAACCAGAGAAAACAAGAGTGAGGGGAAATTAGACAAGTAATAATTAAATGCGCTAGTAACGAGAACAAAAACATATGAGAAAAAGAAATGATAATGATGAAAGGTGATAAAAATAAAAATGAAAAAAATGCATCGTTAAATTCTCGAAAACGGATAGAGAACAAGAAAGGTAAAACTGACAAAAATAAAGATATATTCTGACCGTAACATCATCGTCCTAAAAACGGAGCGGAAATTGGAGACTCATGAAATACTTGTCTCTGTCCGTGTTTTCAATTAAACTTAAGGCGATTAAGAATTTGTCTGCAATTTGAATGACTGATTAATTTCTAGAGCAACTATAAAGTTTATCTAACTGGACCCAGTTAGACCCGAGAGGAGGACCCCAAAAAAAGTTAAGAATATTCAAGTTATGAAACTCATTCATTCATTCTCTTATTTTGTTAAATAACTCGTTTATCGAAAGGTTTTTATGCGGGTAAAATTAATAGTTGAATGGCAAATCGACGGCAAGATTAGTACATATCATACAAGCATTAACTGAACGCAAACAACCGCCAAGGCTGAATAATCCGACCCCAGTTTGCCATAACAAAAAACAAAGTCCCTTATCCACATCTGGATCTCTCCAAAAGTTAAATAATTTCTTGCAGATGAAAAGGTTCACGTATGGTCAAATTTTCTGTAACAAACCACATACAAATTTTTGCTTAATCTTGCTTTACAAACTTAAGCAAAAATTTGTATGTGGTTTGTTACAAAAATTTGACCATACGTGAACCTTTTGATTTGCAAGAAATTATTTAACTTTTGGAGAGATCCAGATGTGGATAAGGGACTTTAATTTTTGCTTAATCTTGCTTTACAAACAGCCCTCCTTTGGCTGAGTCGGTTGAGCTTTGGACTGTCACTCGTTGGGCCGGAGTTCAATTCCCCCGGCCGGCTGATGAAGAGTTAGAGGAATTTATTTCTGGTGATAGAAATTCATTTCTCGCTATATGTGGTTCGGATTCCACAATAAGCTGTAGGTCCCGTTGCTAAGTAAACCGACTGGTTCTTAGCCACGTAAAATAAGTCTAATCCTTCGGGCCATCCCTAGGAGAGCTGTTAATCAGCTCAGTGGTCTGGTAAAACTAAGGTATACCTTTTTTTTTTTTTTTTGCTTTACAAACAGGCAAACATACCGAGTCCAGAGACCTAACCTCCTTCAACTTCGTCGGGGGAAGTAATGAACAGTTTTATTCCCATCAGATAAAGTGATTGACCTATTGACAGACAGCAAATGACAGACTCACTGATGAAGACATATAGGAAGGCTTGGCCCCAGAGGCCCCCTTCCCCCACCGCCACTACTAGAGTGAAATGTGAATATTGTGTTTCAGTGAGAGAGAAAAACGTATTCAGTGTTGGCTTTAACAGCAATTTCGCCTACATAGAAGACATTCATTTAATAAATGAATCTCTGTTTCATTTATCAAAATGAATATTCAAATGCATAACGTCACACTAAATGCATTTAAATGAGAATAATTTAGATGTTCAGGGCTAGTTAGATAACTAATATAAAAACAATTGTCAAATACTTGTTTCACATACACCAGTAACAACATCAACGCTGCCAGTTATGACTTCAAGATTAATTGGTTTAAACAGCTGGCGGCAAGTGTTTATCTTCTACAGTAACAACAACAGTTTCACACAAACAAAAGATACAAGCAATAAAAAAAAAGATACAAGAATACAAAGCGTATTCCATCCTTTAAATGCACTTTGACTTCCGAGTCTTTGACATAACAGAGTACCAAAATTAACGTAGAATACGATTCAGCCTTTTGACTTATCCGAACATTATTCAAACAGGCCATATTATCAGAACAATATCCGCTGAATATCCAAAGCCACATAGCCTCTCTCTCTCTCTCTCTCTCTCTCTCTCTCTCTCTCTCTCTCTCTCTCTCTCTCTTCGCAATTATTACTACTACATTCCTCTTCTACATTCCCTACTGGTGATTATAGCCCGTTTGCAACAACATAGTGAATGGGTTCCTTTGAAGCCTTACAGAGGGCCCTTAGCAAAGCATTTCACAAAGGTATTAAATCAAGGCAAAGCACTGCCAGCACCCTTCCTCGCCCCGGCTCTCTCTCTCTCTCTCTCTCTCTCTCTCTCTCTCTCTCTCTCTCTCTCTCTCTCTTCACTTCCTCTTAGTAACCACGCAGGTTTTTTAACGATCTGTGAAGAGAGAGTCTGACTTGCCTTCCTCTTTAGATTCTTTTATTATTATTATTATTATTATTATTATTATTATTATTATTATTATTATTATTATTATTATTATTATTGTTGTTGTTGTTGTTGTTGTTATACCATAAATGCTATTATTAATTAAGAAATAATTAAAAACAACAATTTTCTTCTTCGAAAAAAAAGCGAAATGTAAAGGATTAAGTTAAGCGCCCACAGGCGTCCTTTTCATTCAAGAGTAAAGTTATTTTTAAAGTTTATAGTTATTCTTTACATATTAAATTGCATTTGAAGACGTGCTGTTGATGAGGTCTCGTATAAGTTTAAGGGATGTATTTAAACCGTGAACATCTGCCTGACAATTGATTTGCGAGCCATTGTAGTCATTATTATGTGTTTGTGACTGTTACTTGCTCTCCTTCAAAGGCAGTTTCATTATCAGATAAACGAGTTTTTGATGAACATGAATTGACCGCGTTCACACACACACACACACATGGTTAAAAACACACCTCAGAAGGGGTGGCTTTAGAGGGTGTCACCTTTCAGTTTTCAAAAAAAGGCATTTGGGATGAGGTTGCAGGAACCATGCTTGTTTCTATCCTGGCTTCGACACACCACAGTGGTATAGTAACCAGGTATATAATTTATGGTATGTAGAGTATTAAACCTTTTCCCTAAGACTGTGTGTCACTGGAGGAAAAAATACAATACAGCAGTCACTGCCACATTCAACATTTAACTGCTAAATTACGGAGGAAACTTTTGTGCAGAAAACTTCCACAACACTGGGCGCTTCATACACATATTACATAGAATATTCATAAGTTCATTGGCTTACCATTCACTTCTTTCTTACATGCACTCTTGCACCTCATTGGTTATAAGGACACTTTCAAGATATTTGCACTCCATCTATCTAGTAGTTTACTCTCCTGCTCCCTCCTAACAACTCTGAATTCTACATTCTTTTCACCAGTCTATTGTCCACCATTCTTTCCACATGTCCAAACCATTCCAGTTCACTCCAAATCCCTCCTTTTACCTATAACTCATCTTTTACTACTTTTTCGAAACTCCACATGTCTAAGCTCGGCAGTTTTTTACCCCTATATATTATGTAAACAGTCTGTCTAACCAACTTCAGCCTTTTTACATTTTATTCAGATTCAACATCCACACCTCACTTCCATATATATACCAATGGTTTGCCCGCATGCAACATGAACGTACCTGCAGAGAAAGTTTGATTTCGCTAGGGTGCAATTCTCCACCTGTGTGTGGACATATCTCATATCAGCATATCTAAGATTTACTATCATATTTTTTTATTATTCATCTCGTACTTCCGCTCGGTTCTCTTTTCACGTGAAGAATAGTATTTACATCATCATACATACAGCATCATTTTAGCTTCAACCCTACGAATGCTCAGTTAAAGCCTTTGGCTACCACGACATCACCACAGGAGCCGGAATCAGACTTAGTTCTTTTACGTAAAATTTCAAAAAATGCTATTTTATGTTTCGGGATTAAATAATGTAATCCGATGTTTGTGGCCATTCTTGCATTTTATCTTTTAGTTTGTTTGTTCTTTTCGTCCATTTTTCCACGTTGGTTCTCCTGGCTCTGGAAATTCGTAGCCTCCCTCTGTGGGCTTTTATTTTTTGATTCGTAGCAAACAGTTTGTTATCATGTAACCGGGAAAGCTTTAACAGGATAACAACTCGATTTATCCTCTCCACCTTAGACCCCACTCTTTCATTCATTAATCATCTTTTCTCTTCCTTTCTCGGTTCTCCAAAAGATGAACGCCCGAATTTGCCAGTTGGTAACCCAAATGAACGGATGGATACAAAGAAAACAGATCATAAACTAAGAATTAACTTGGTCTTATTTCTTTCTTCAGCTAGAGACTAAACTGAAGGTGTATTTGTTTCCGGTCCTCTCTTTCTCGAGTAATCCTGTTATGACGGGAGTTTGCAGATAAATCTTCCCTAGGGAATTCATTTTATCAAGGGACTTTTGACCCCACTTTGTTTCTCAGTCTCCATGGGCATGATTAAATGCCCATTTGCTTCCTTCTTGAAGAAAGCAAAACAGTTAGGTTATTGACGAGTGTATTTTTGTATTCACATTTATTATTATTATTATTGTTGTTATTATTATTATTATTATATTATTATTATTATTATTTTAACCCTACTTTGCTTCTCAGCCTCCATGGGCATGATTAAATGCCCATTTCCTTCCCTTCTCGAAGAAAGCAAAATAATTAGATTGTTGACGAGCTTATTTTTGTATTCCCATTTATTATTATTATTATTATTATTATTATTATTATTATTATTATTATTATTATTATTATTATTATTACCAATTTGTTTTGTTTCTCAACAGATTTTGTCCCATAGACCTCTTTGTTAAGTGGATGACACCTCAGCTAGTTTCATAATAATGTGTGGATGCTGTCCCAGAAACAAAAACAGGTTGCAACAATATTAGTAACAACAACAACAAAAATAACAATATTATTAATACAGTTACGATCTCACACCACGAGCTTTAACTCCTTTTGTAAATAGAGTCAATGAAATTTCTTTTTCTCTTTTGAAAATTGCACAAAAAAAGTTAGTTCTGTGCTTCATCTTAATGCGATTTTTGAAGGCAACTTGAATTACATGACGATAAACATAATTTATAGAGGTCTTCAGTCTCGTAACATTTCATCAACATTATCACTATTATCATTATTATCGTAATCACGCTTTATCATTGTGGCAACTTTCCAGAACTCCTTCTCGGTAGACTTATCACAGATTACATAATATAATTTCCTCATTGTGTTAGTGAAATTGTTTTACAGCATTGTAATACTTTCCAAAGTCTGGTGGAGCCTTTCTAAGGCTCCCTGGGTCTCTGGATGATAAGCAATTGATATCTGTTGCTTCACTCTTAACAAGTTCATCACATCCTGGAACAATTTTCAAGTAAAGTTCGTTCCTCTGTCACTTTGCACATAACATCAGCATTATCATTTTCAATGACCCCTAAATTATGTTTCCATTCTGAAATTCAGCCCTTTGGCTGTAATGTGCTGATGCGTGTAGAACCTGCTTACCCTTTCCAATCTCGCATTTTCAAAGCAGCTTATCATTATCATTTGCATTTGTGATTTTCCAGAGTGCAATGACTCGAAATGTAGAGAAGCATGCCTCTTTTAATTTTACTCTTGTGATAAGGCTTTTATCTAATTACGAATATTATTGCTGTCGGCATTATGATTGCTATTTTCATTATAGAAATCACTGTATTGACACCGTCATAATGTATTCAGATGAACTGCATCAGGTGTATTTTGCTTTCCATTTTTCAACATTATTCCTGATTTCATACATTATGTCATATGCATTGTTACTATTGTTATAATTATTAATTTTATTTCTTTTATTTACTGAAATACTCATAACAGTTCTTGCTTTTTATTCTCGTCATATTTTTGCAAGTAAGTTTTAAGTAGACCTTTTTCATTATAGTAAGCTTGTAAACTTTGTATATATATATATATATATATATATATATATATATATATATATATATATATATATATATATATATATATATATATATATATATATAAAGTATACTAAGAAATCACAAAATTAAGGGCGTGATTTTGTTTATTGGCTGAAGCCACTGGGAAAATTCAAAATGAAACGACAGAGTGCCAAGGACTTTCGTGTATTTTAACACATC
>NC_089768.1:21810000-21842500 GCF_040412425.1 Macrobrachium rosenbergii | reverse complement strand
TTCGCCAACCACCGTACGAACGTAAACGAAGAATATCTTCCCCTATCAGTATTTTGGACTTTGTATCAAAGCCTAACTTTCCCTCCTTTCTGCCTGAAAAAAGAACTTTTCAACGAATCTCCCATTAAAAGAGCTCTTTCTTCTCTGTTGAGCTCCATAATAGTTTTTTTTTTTAATCTGATTCAAAAGTCTTATGCTCTCCGTCCATCTTGTGTTCTTTATTCTTCTTCTTTTTTTTTTAATGTACCCCTTCCCAAATTTTCTTTTGCCTGTCTCTTTCTTTCGTGAACGAGACAGACACAGACAGAAACAGAGAGATTATTACCACGTCCATCCTTCCGTAAAAAAATAAATGGTTTTTACATTCCAATTTGTAGGTTAACAATTTAATGACCGATGGGCAAAACAACCGAGCTTTCATGATGATTCATTATTATTAATTAATGTGATTCATTATAAAAAAGCGAAACAGAAAATACCCGCTAATGTACGGTTCCTGCAAAAATGTGATTGTGCATGGGCAGCTTTACACACAAACACACACACACGCACACACACACTCAAACATATACAAAAAAAAAAAAAAGTTTGGTCAGTTTGTTTTCTCAATTATTAACGTAAAAACGAAATGCAATTGATTCAAGTACTAAAATATCACCGACACCTGATGCTTGTTTGCCTGAAGAGAAAACGAGTTCGATGATGTAGCTCGCGCGCACACACAAAGGAAGAGAGAGAGAGAGAGAGAGAGAGAGAGAGAGAGAGAGTGTGTGTGAGTAGGAGGGGTGATTCATACGTGAGCAAGCGTGTGTTCAATTGGGTTCTGTTCCAAAAAAAACTTTCCTCGAGAAAGCTCGTTTTCCTTTTTGTTTCCAGTATCTCTTTTCTTGAACGTTTTCAGTTTGGTTAAACTAACAAATAACTACAATACCTTCTTCTTTTAACGTGCTTTTTTCCCATTTTGTATGGGGTAAGCACGATGCCTTCTTTTGAAGGACTTTGATTTGACTTTGGGGTAGACCGTAGTCTCGATCGGCTGCCCTGCCTATCATCGCTTAGACTCCGGTAGCGTATGTACATGTATTGTACCAGTCACCAGCACCCTTTCTCCCAGCAGCGAGAAGTTGTTGCGCGGCTAGGTCGACAGTTCGAGACGTGTGAGGTGTCTGAATATAAACGCACTAAACTCAATAAATGAAAATTGAAAAAGTACGGAGATTAATAAAGAAATTAATGAGATTAGTGGTTTTATTCACCAAGGTCTGAAAGCTCGAGTTCTTTTTGAAATTAAGAGAATAAGCGCTACTGCCTGAAGAGAAGCGAGTTCTCTTACTGTACGATAGAAGACAGGGAGAGGAACTAGTCTCGTGACCTCATCCCTTAACGTGGAACGTTTTTACCTTTCAGAGGCGCCCCTTCGTGGGAAAATGGCTATCAATTGAAAGCAATGGGAAATATTATCAATACCTTGATAACTGGAAGCGTTAGTGAAAACTACAGCTAATGTATGTAAGCAAGTGACAGATTACTCAGTGCTGGCAGCTACGCAGTTTAGTGGTCGTTGGAAAAGTTTCATAACTTCCAGTGTAAATGCAATTAAACAAATAATGTGTCTGTGATCTAATGCACTTAATAATAATTTCGTTTTATGGATGCCTGTGAATATAAACTATGCAAGATATTATATTTTCATTTCATTCATTTAACTCCGGAAGTATCCGAGCAGTAATATTTTGAATTTCAGTAATGAAAAGAACAAGAAATATGGATCAGGTAAATTACAACTGGAAATTGATATCTGCCTTTAAGTTATATCAAAAGTCATCTGCTTATAGCTAAGGAATTAGAATTCTCAGACTCAACTGAGAATTCTATTTCCTTAGCTATAAACAGATTAATTTTGATATGATAACTCAAAGGCAGTTATCATTTTCCATTTGTTATTTACTTGCTCCGTATTTCTTATTGTCTTCATTACAGAAATTCAAAATATTACTGCTCGGGTACTTGTGGAGTTAAATGAATTGAATAAAAATATATATTGTGCAGTTTACCTTTTGGATAGACGGTTACTTGAATATGGTAAAGACTATCAACTGTGTGTCAGATCTTACAGCTTATTTTGAAATTTAACTTTATAGTTACTTAAGGTTATAATACGTTTATACTAAAGCGAACATCTAACTAGTGAAAACGGTCTCCGAATTTTGTGTAAACTTCTAGACGGTGCTCTGCCGTTTCCAAAAAAGTAAAAACTATTAAATCTTACTTACTGGAGGAAATCTTTAACGCAGGAGCTATTTTATTATTTATAGTACGTGCAGAGTGGCATTCGAAGTTACAAGTGAAGACATTTGTCGCGCAAAGCATTTAGCTACCTTTTTTTTTTTTTCATCAGGCAAATCCGTCGGCCATACGTCACTGAATGTTACTGTCGGAACTACGAGCATGACTTAAAAGTGAGCAAGAGCCGTAATTATGAAGAGAGAAATGGGATTATTTAACTAGGGTAATAAAAACAGCGATTAATGCAATTTGTATAATTACACAACCGTTTACTTTTTTGTAAATGGTACAAAGGGATTACACGAGTGCTTAAGCATATCACTGAAAAGTGACAGATTTAGATATTATTTTCTGGAGAAGAATACACGTGAGATTATCTCCTTCTCTACGTAAAGGACGGGTACTCCTTCACTAGATTCTGCTGGCTGTTTTATGCTTTAATCAATGGACACCGTTCTCGTTATATATATATATATATATATATATATATATATATATATATATATATATATATATATATATATATATATATATATATATATATATATATATATATATATATATATATATATATATATATATATGTATATATATGTATATGTATATATATAGTTATATATGTATATATATGTATATTTATTTATATATATATATATATATATATGTGTATATATATATATTTATATATACACTATGTATATATATATACATACAGACACATACATATATATATATACATATATATTTAGCCTTTACAGAATAAAGAAACAAAATTTCCATCCTGGTGGGGATGACCTTTGACGTCACCCTGGCGCAGGAGCATCAGGAATCGACATTGCAACCTTGTAGTGGTGGCCCGTAAAAAAAAAACAGTCTCTCACAATTTACAAGGTAACACGAACAAAAACGTAGGAATTCTGAGGCATTTTATGATCTTGATATGAGTATATAGCGTTTATTCTGATCATCCTGTTTCAGGTAAGGGTGATGCTGATAATTATGAAATATTAGTCTGGCATTCCATCCTGGTTATAAATGGATTGGAGGATAAACATTTTTTTAAATATGACTTGCGGTAATTTACTTGCGTAACTCCCTTGTTAAGTCCAAGAGATTACAGAAGAAATATGACTAAAAAAAAAAAAAAGACATAAATATCACGCAGGTATTAATCTGTTCCTGCTGTGTATAACTAGCTTCCGCCACTTAAGAATGTTTTATAACAATATCTTTCTTTTAGGAGCTTATGAGAACTTCTTGTTCTTCGTAAGAACTTACAGTGTCACGGGTAGCCTGAAGTTTCTGTTGCGGACTATCGAGAATACATATAAAACTTCATTTTACCTTCATGGAATTTTTACACGTGCAGCTAGTTTCTTGAAAACTCTTGCGAGGATAGTATCTTAATGTTTCCTGACTTCAAGAACTTTTCACGAGAATATCTTGTTTCTTTAATTTTTTTTTTTATAAAAACATCTTAACAGAATATCTGGAAGTTTGTTCTTTGTACTAACTTTCGAGATGAATCTTTGTTACGAATGATCAAGTAAAAACCTCAACGACTATTTCAGGAATAATATAAAAAAAACCTTGGTAATTCGCCTTTGTTGAAGTTTAATGAAGAAATATAATTTTTTTTCTTTTTTCGTGAAGTCTTGACGGAGCTATGTTGTTATAATTTTTTTTAGCCAGATTCTGAGGAATACGTGAAAGGTTTCTTGTATCATTCTACTAACGATAAGGTCTTTTACAAAAGATCCGTAAAGCTTTCTCCTGAGACTTGTTCTTAGAAAAAAATCGCAAGACCCTTATCAACTATCTCGTCGTACTGTCTTTTAACGCACGCAATAGAAAAAGAGGAAATTAAAAGATGAAAACCTATAACAGTGACTCGATGCATCAAATGAATCGAAGGATCCAGAGTGATTTACCTGTGTACGAAGTTGAAATATATTTGTGAACAATTGCAAAAACATATAGCTTTCGTCCATCTTCTGTGGAGTTAATCGCAATAGTAACCACCTTCTGTGGATTTTGCCAGTAAAATAACCATTTTCTGTGGACTTGGTCACTCAAAGAACCATCTTTTGTGGACTTGGTCACATAAATAACCATCTCCTGTAGACTTGGTCACTCAAAAAACCATATTCTTTGGACTTGATCATTCAAATAACCATCTTCTTTGGACTTGGTCATTCCAACAACCACCTTCTGTGGACTTGGTCACTCAAAAAACCATCTTCTGTGGACTTGGTCACTCAAATAACCTTCTGTGGACTTGGTTACCAAAAAACCATCTTCTTCGGACTTGATCGCTCAAATAACCATCTTCTTTGGACTTGTTCACTCAAATGACCATCTTCTTTGGACTTGGTCACTCAAATAAACATCTTCTTTGGACTTGGTCACTCAAATAAACATCTTCTTTGGACTTGGTCACCCAAATAAACATCTTCTTTGGACTTGGTCACTCAAAAAACCGTCTTCTTTGGACTTGATCTCTCAAATGACCATCTTCTTTGGACTTGGTCATTCAAATAACCTTCTTCTGTGGACTTGGTCGCTCAAATAACCATCTTCTTTGGACTTGGTCACTCAAAAAACCATCTTCTTTGGACTTGATCACTCAAATAACCATGTTCTTTGGACTTGGTCACTCAAAAAACCAACCTCTTTGGACTTGATCACTCAAATAACCATCTTCTTAGGACTTGGTCATTCAAACAACCACCTTCTGTGGACTTGGTCACTCAAAAAATCATCTTCTTTGGACTTGGTCACTCAAATAACCATCTTCTTTGGACTTTATCATAAAAATAACCACCCTCTGTGGTCTTGGTCACTCAAAAAACCATCTTCTTTGGACTTGATCACTCAAATAACCTTCTCCTTTGGGCTCGGTCATTGAAATAACCATCTTCCTTTGGACTTGTTCACTCAAATATCAATCTTCTTTGGACTTGGTCACTCAAATAACCATCTTCTTTGGACTTGATCACTTGATCACCCAAATAACCATCTCCTGTGGACTTGGCCATTCAAATTACCATTTTCTGTGGTCTTGGTTATTTAAATAACCATCTGTGGACTTGGTTACTCAAATAACCATCTTCTGTGGATTTGATCACTCAAATAACCATCTTCTTTGGCCTTGTTCACTCAAATAACCATCTTCTTTGGACTTGTTCATTCAAATAACCACATTCTGTGGACTTGGTCACTCAAATAACTACCTTCTTTGGACTTGGTCACATAAATAACCATCTTCTTTGGATTTGGTAATTCAAATAACCATCTTCCGTGGACTTGGTCAATAAAATAACCATCTTCTGTGGACTTGGTCATTCAAATAATCATCTTTTGTGGACTTGGCCACTCAAAAAACTATTTTCTGTGGACTTGGTCACTAAAACAACCATCTTTGGACTTGGTCATTCAAATAACCATTTTCTGTGGACTTGGCCACTCAAATAACCATCTTCTGTGGACTTGGTCACTTAAAAAACCATCTTCTTTGGACTTGATCGCTCAAATAACTATCTTCTTTGGACTTGATTACTCAAATAACCATCTTCTATGGACTTGATCATTCAAATAAACCTCTCCTGTGGACGTGGTCATTCAAAAAACCATCTTCTTTGGACTTGGTCACTTAAACAGTCATGTTCTGTGAACCTGGTTTCTAAAATAACTGTTATTTTAGTGACCAGGTCCACAGAAAACGGACGGAAGCTTCAAGTTTTTGTAGTTCCTCACAAATATATCTTAACTTTCCTACACAAGTAGATCACTGTGGATCCTCCGACATAGGAAATTACATGTAAATAAACCAAATGTTTTTTAGACAATAGACAGACAAAAACGAGAAACAAACTCCTTCAAACATTATAAAAAAAAAAAAATCTCCCACGAAAATGTCTTTATTCCCGTCTTTATGTCGCGGGCGAAATGCAAAACTGACGAATATGATTTTGGGTCGATACATGGACAGGGGTTGGTTGTGTATCTACATGCTGCTGGCTACCATATTAACAAGGCAATTAGCTGTCGCTGTTATCGAGTAGTCATTAAAATAGCAATTATTGTCCCGTTTGATGAGATGCCTGGAAGGCTTGTTCGCCGACAGAGGCTCTTTCGTCGCAGCATTCAATATTGGTTCATTAATTGTTTTTGCCATTTGGTATAAAAGCAAACAGTGGTGGCAGGAGAACAAGGGGCCGCTGGCGGAGGAGGAGGAGGATGAGGAGGAGGGGAAGGAGGCACAGGAGAGGGAGGAGGAGCAGTGAGAAGAGAAAAGAATCAGCAGGAAAAAAGAGAAGAGAAAGAAAAGGAGAAAGAGAATTGGGAGACACAAAGGGGTGGAAGAGCAGGAGGAAGGAAAAGAGGAGTGGTGGGCTGATATACAGTAAAAAGAAGAAGAATAAAAAGAAGTAAGAAATCTAAAAAGAACAGAAGAAGAAGAAGAAGAAGAGGACAAAAGACAAACAAAGGTTGCCAGCGCGCCCATTACGTATGCGATCCCTTGCTTTTAAAAGCCGTCTGTCTGTGTTCTGGAATGCAAATTGTTTTCTACCTGTGACAGATGGTGTTATGGGCCGCGTAGGTGTGATAATGCGGCCAATTACTGGTAATTGTCGCCCATTAATACAAATGAGTTAAATTAACCGTCATATAAATCTCGGAGTACTGCTTGATTATCGCCGCTTTTACAACGTCTCTTGTGTGACTTTCGCCGCTTACGCGCGTCGTAAACCTCGCGAATTTCACTTAAAAAGATGAACTGCGTTTTTCGCGTAGCTTTGATGCAAAAGCTCCGACTTCTTTATTTGAGGAAGCAAATTCGTGTGACGTTTTGATGGCTGTTTATCGCTCTAGAAGGTCTCATAATGGGATAAAAAAGCGAATAAAGAGACTGGTAATTAGCTACAGGGTAGAGACGAATTAAAGAAGATGGGGAGATGAAAGTCTTTTTTTGTTTTCTTATGTTCCTAGACCTCAAAAACCACAGATTAATTTGTGCCTTTACCAACTCATTTGGCTGAAATTCCTCAACCTAAATTATATCACCCCGGTACCAGGTTGATATTAACGGCGTTGGGTATGAAAGTTATTTTGTATTGTATATCCTACACAAAACATATTTAGTAATACACACACATATATATATATACAATATATATATATATATATATATATATATATATATATATATATATATATATATATATATGTATATATATATATATATATATATATATATATATATATATATATATATATATATATAAAATCAGTGTAATAAAGAGTACGTGGGACAGAGTGGAAAGCATCTCAAAACAAGATTAAAACAAAATAATATAATGTCAGAACGGGGCATACTGCAGGCAGTTTGTTTCATCATATGAATGAGTGCAACCACACCATGAATTGGAAAGAAACTAAAGAGATCATGTTCTGTGAAGACATCACGAAAAGAAACATTGTCGAGTCATGTATAATAAAGAAAACTCGTGTAGATTTGATCAACAGCAGCCCCGGGATATACAAACTGGATGAACTACTTGTATATAAAACATTTTTAGATTAGTTTTTAAATAGTAGTTCGGTAGTTTTTATGTTTATGTATTGTTGCTTCAGAGGTGTCTTTGTATCAAATAATAATTTCTTGTATCACTTGACCCAGAGGATGTGTGGAAAATACACGAAAGCTCTTGGTCAACTCCTTCTTTCATTCCTTCCTCCAGCTCTACGACAACATATATATGTATATAAATGCATTTATAATATTACAGCCCCTAGCTATGAAAATCGCCACCCACAGCATTCCACAACGATAACAAAACCCTGGAGATGGAGACGGCTTCAGAAGTTTAATATTTATCCAATTTGAGTTCGGGTCCGGCGACCAATTATCGTGAAAAGTCGTCGACTTGTTTTCCCGGGTTTCTCGAGGTTTGGGGTAAACTCTCCCAGGAAAAATAAATTGCGAGAGAAACTCGAGTTAACCTCATGACGCTGAAAGTTATCGGATTTCATATGTTCGAGTCCAGGGGTCCTGCAGCTGGCTATGAAGGATGGAAGGAATTGCAGAACGCGACGGAGATCCTCGTGTCACGAGCCAACGGATTTTTTGAGTGAACTTTTTCTTCCCACAGAGAGAGAGAGAGAGAGAGAGAGAGAGAGAGAGAGAGAGAGATAGATAGATAGATACAGACAGACAGACAGACAAAGAGAGAGAGAGAGAGAGATAGAGACATACAAACAGACAGATAGAGACAGACAGAAAGAGAGAGAGAGAGAGAGAGATACAGACAGACAGACAGACAGAGACAGGCAGAAAGAGAGAGAGAGAGAGAGAGACAGATAGACAGAGACAGACAGAAAGAAAGAGAGAGAGAGAGAGAGACAGACAGACAGACAGACAGACAGACAGACAGACAGACAGAAAGAGAGAGAGAGAGACAGACAGAAAGAGAGAGAGAGAGAGAGAGATTTTCTCTGTGGCTTCCGCACTCGATAACGTGTCGTGTCATAAAGGACATTTTCTTTCTCAGTGTTTATGGCATTTTCGTTTTATGATTGGTTTTATTTTGTGGGGAATTTTCTTTTGTTGTTAATAATCATTTGATTCCTCAAATACATTAAAATAACCTGCCCAATATATACACTTTACGCTTGTAAACTATTAAAAACTTACGGCTGTCATACAAACCACTTTATAAAAAAAAAACTCTAGCAGTTTCATCATCATCACCGTGATTTTTACAATGACAATTATTTAGTAAAGTAATTGTAATTATGAGCCTAAACAGCCTGCATAATTACCGTTTAACGTATTTGAAAATAGTGCAGGCTCACTACATCAGATACTCCATTACATTCAATCTTACCTTCCTGATCACTCTAGTTAATGTATCTCACATTATAATGCATTCACTAGCCCTCCTTTGAAAATCGTCACTTCTCTCAATATCAACTGTGTCTCGAAGTTTTGACAGTCTTTGCAGACTCCTTTACCCTCCAATAATAACCTTCAATGTGGACCTGGGTGCAAATTCCTGAGATGTATGCTAGTATTGCACCAGCCCCGGTTTTTTTGTCATGCCCCGTTAGGTTAGGCTAGGTTAGGTTAGGTTGGGTCAGGTTAAGTTGAACAAGTGTCTTGGTGGTAATGTTGGCTTGGAAAACATAATAAGATTATTTTCAAGAAAATTCTATAGTTAGTTTTTAAGATATGGCGCCCAGTTTTTTTCAGGGAAAGGTCCCAGTAGTCGGTTACCTCTGAGGGAAATGAGTCCCGCATAGTCTCCTATCCAGCAAACCACACCTGAACCATCTATTATTTGGGAAAGCCCAGTACCTAAATACAAACTTCACCTTCCAAACTTCATTCGCTTTGCTCAAATGACAGAGTAAACTTTTAGTGTTGATTTAAATATTTGCCATCTGTTCGTGTTTTTCGTATACTTTGATAAGCGTCGTGGAAAATTCTGTATTCTGCATTGAAGGAAATGAAATTAACATTTTTAGTTTATCCCCCGTTGACATTTTCAAGCATTAACCACATATCAATTTCAATGTTGTCTTTTCTATGTCATTAGCTTGAGGTATCGTGTGTCAAAGGCGATGTAAACTGAATGCCTTAAAACGTTCCGATATTTTGATAAACTCAGAGCAATTATTGCTACTGAAAAATTATCTCACATTACCTATTACTTTGCCCACTTGTAAATATATCGTAAAATAATTGGTGATATATATCATTATTAAAACTACTAGGAATTATAGAATCTGGCTCCTGTCTTTCCAGAAAAATGATCTTCCTGAAGAAATGATGAAAGCAGCCCCGCCCCCCGCCCCCGCCCCCGCCCCCGCCCCCGCCCCCCCCCCCCAAAATTTATTTTTTGTAATTCAATAATTTAGTAAAGACTGCTCATTTCATTCCTGCCTCCTTTCCTCCCTTTCGATGAACTTTCCTTCCCACGGATTCATGAATAATGTATATAATTTGCTAAGATACTGCGCTAATTTTCATGCAAGCTTTTCTGGCAGCTCGTAAAACCCAACATATTTTTTGTTGTAAAAAAAAACTCCGAAAGTTTTACTTCATTCTAGTTACCTCCCATTCATGTCAGTTTTTCGTGTATACGACTCACATTTTCGAAGTTTTCTTCAGTTTATGGTTTTGTGCTCAACCGCGCACACACACAGGCGTACGCACACACACACACACACATATATATATATATATATATATATATATATATATATATATATACAGTATATGTGTGTATGTGTATTTATATATGCATATATGTATATATATATATATATATATATATATATATATATATATATATATATATATATATATATAGAGAGAGAGAGAGAGAGAGAGAGAGAGAGAGAGAGAGAGAGAGAGATATCACGCACACTCACGCACACACATACACATTCACACACACACACGCTCATATATATATATATATATATATATATATATATATATATATATATATATATATATATATATATATATATATATATATATATATATGTGTGTGTGTGTGTGTGTGTGTGTGTGCTGTTATGTGTATCTGTGTGTACTGTATATAGATCCAGGGAAACCTGTAATCAATACTACACTGATTATATATATATATATATATATATATATATATATATATATATATATATATATATATAAATATATATCCACACACACACACGCACAAGAATACCATCACAGCAGTCACTTAATCTTTATTCCAGGTCGTCCATCTTCATTTTCTAATTTGATTTCGTGCAATCGGGCCTTTCCATCTCTCACTCCCTCGCACTCTACCAGGCAGGCTTCCCTCCGTCAGGTACTGGGGTTGTGTCGAAATTACCAGAGTCAGCTGTCACAAGAGTGGACGTGCCCGCTGACGGCCTCCTGACAACAGCTGACGGGTCAGGAAGCGGCGTGTCTGCTGCTCGCAGGTGAAGCTGATAAGGGCGCTTGGCCCTAGGTTAGGTGAAGATCGTTTTCAAGCGCTGAATGAAGAGTGAGACTGTGTACTGCGTTTCTATTTATGTATGTATGTCTCTACAGTTGTGCGTGTTTCTAGAGAGAGAGAGAGAGAGAGAGAGAGAGAGAGAGAGAGAGAGAGAGAGAGAGAGAGAGTCAGTGCACGACGAAGAGCCATCCATCTCTGCCTTGCATGCCTAAATGTCTAGCAGTTTGCTCGCCTTTGATGTATTTTGAAAGAGTTTTAATATCTGTCAGTTTGGTATATCTTTTTATTGTTTTATTATTCTGTTCAGCAGCCTAAAGCAGTTTTGCAAATCGTAATTAAATGTCGTTTACGAACATTTATTACTTTTAAATTACTGAACTAAAATATATTGGTAGGTTATGTATTGCTTGGCATACACATTCATGTATATATATGTATGTATGTATATATATATATATATATATATATATATATATATATATATATATATATATATATACGTGTGTGTGTGTGTGTGTGTAGAATCTACTGGTCACTGTTTACCAGATACCTATGTAATTGTAATAGCCACAATGCCCTCTTAACGTTTCGAATTCTTCACGCTTTTTGGGTATGCTTGTCACTACAAAGCCTTAAGATCTAAGTGCAAGAAATATGAAGACGTGATCCCTTTGTGATTATGGGACCCGGGTTCATTTCCCGAGACTGGACATCATAATTTCTTCATATTTCTTGCACTTGGATCCTAAGGCTTTGTAGTTACAAGCGTATCCAAAAACAGTGAAGAATTCGAGAAGTTAAGAGGGCATAGTGGCTATCACAATTATATATATATATATATATATATATATATATATATATATATATATATATATATATATATATATATATATATATATATATATATATATATATATCCGAATATATATATGTCCGAATAAGCATAGGGAAGCTATGATAAAAACTGTAAAAATATGATATTAAAAGAATTATAGAGCGATAAAGAATTCTGTAATCCTTACAGAATTAGTTATTTTTCACCCCCTTTTCCTTCTTTCAACTTTGCAACGTTGACTGATGCGTTTTCAAATCATACATTTGCTTTCGCAATTCAATGGATCTTGTAGCAAGAAACTGTTTACTTATATGAGAATAGGGCTGCTGGAGTAACGAAAATAATTATATTTAATTTTTTTAAATGGAAGATTTCAGAAGCGTAAATATAATTGATTAGAATGGCATTTTCATTTTAGTGAGAAATGTTCCTATTAGTACGGAAAACGACTCTGTACCCTAATTGGGGTAATATTTTTAATATGAAGGCTGCTTTCTTGCTTTCTAAGAGTTTATTTTTTAAGAGTCTTGTGTTTAGACAACAAAGATTTTGAATTACAGTCCTCAATTATTATTCAGAAGTAAACTGATTTGTAAACTTTAGAAAAACAATGTAAATCTCGTCCTGTTAGAGGCGGGTATTGGCTCCCGATTATAGCCGAATTCCCCCGTCTACGGATAATGAGTACCGTTAATCCCAAATCTTCCACTAATTGCCGCTCTTCTCACCATTATACGTCTTGTAGGTCAATAATAGACTATGTCGCACCGTTATGTTTTCCTCCGACGGAAGATCTGGCGACCTCTGTGATCTGCGTTGCTAGTAGTCTTGCCTCTCTCTCTCTCTCTCTCTCTCTCTCTCTCTCTCTCTCTCTCTCTCCGCTGTTGGTCCAGCGTTCGACGCCCCGAACGGCCAATGAAGAATAAGAGGAATTTATTTCTGGTGATGGAAATTCATTTCTCGGTATAATGTGGTTCGGATTCCACAATAAGCTGTAGGTGCCGTTGCTAGGTAACCAGTTGGTTCTTAGCCACGTAAAATAAATCTAATCCTTCGGACCAGCCCTAGGAGAGCTGTTAATCAGCTCAGTGGTCTGGTTAAACTAAGATATACTCTCTCTTTCTCTCTCTCTCTCTCTCTCTCTCTCTCTCTCGAAGAAGAAGAAGAAGAAGAAGAAGAAGAAGAAGAAGAAGAAGAAGAAGAATAAGAAGAAGAAGAAGAAGAAAGACGGCATTTAGAGCCAGGTTAGTTCCACGGAGCAGCCTTCGATGTAATAGTGTGATTTGCTATTCAATAAAACTTCAATACTGGTCGATTAAGGCAAGACTGGTACCAATGAAGCCATAACATTTCCTTTGATTTCAGGGAATTTGGTCCATTATTTCAACTACATCTGGATATCATCATAATAGATCGAGGTAGACTGGTACCTGGATAAGTTGTCTAAACTAATCAGACCATAATATTTAATTCATGAATTTAGGGAATTTGATTCGTTAGTTTACCCATCTCTGGATATCGTCATACTTGGCCTCCTTAGATCCGACGTGGTTTGACGTGTTCTTAAAAGCAATAGTGTTTCCGTAATGTTAAGTTCAAATGCTGGGCTTTCCTTTCTAAATATTCAGCGTTACCCTTCGACTCAAACTGGTCCTAAAATCGTCATGGCTTTCTCTTTATGTTTTCCTGAAACTTATCTCCAGTCAGTGTAAAGTTGCGCGAAGATTGTGTTGAATCGTCCCACAGTGTAATTGTACTGCAAGCACTTTTCACGTTGTTCTTTCCCACGTTAACATAATCTTATATACATATACTGTATGTATGTATGTATGTGTATATATATATATATATATATATATATATATATATATATATATATATATATATATATATATATATATATATATATATATATATATATATATATTATAATTTTTAGGGGGACGAATGGCTACAAAACAAGACAGAATTATGAATGATCTTCTCAGAAAAAAAATTTAATCAGACATTTCTCCAAAGAAATAAAAATAAATATAAAAATTGTGTGACGTTAACGCTATTTTTCGCCTTCTTCCAGTTTTAAACGTTACAAAACACCTGACTTTATCACGTAGCGCAAACGCTACAGGTTTGTTGACCTCCCCCCGGCGATGTAAAGGAATGCTATTGTCTCTGATATACCAAGGCACAATTAACACTAATAAGTTCTGACGGTGACGCAAGCAGATGTGGCGCGATTGTACTGTGTTTTTGCTCGTATTGTTATTGTTTGTGTTTTGGTCTTCGCGCACAGAACACTTTTACTTTTAAGCTTTTTTGTCAACAAGACAATGTCACTTGTTTTGTTTTAACTTTTTTTTTTATTTTAGTTGATATTAAATTTTTTTTTTGTCATCTGACCAAAAACAAGATGTTATAATAAACTTTAAAGTTATACTTTTTCTCGCCAAGATAGTATCCTATATTTCATTTCTTTTAATTTTTAAGCAAAAAATTTTTGTTTTTTATGATTCAGTTCATGCTGACTTTTCACCACATTCTTTCTAAAAGGAATTTTGGCTAAGGTATTTTTGTTAGTTCTCTTACAGTCTCTTTTATGTGTGTGTGTGTACTTAAGTTTGTGTGTATATTAGTGTATATATATATATATATATATATATATATATATATATATATATATATATATATATATATATATATATATATATATATATATATATATATATATATATATATATATATATATATATATATATATATATATATATATATATATATATATACAAACACATATCTTGTCACTTTATCTGCAGCATGACTGACAATATCGGAAACCGAGAATTTGAGTCTCGCCCAAGTGAGGGAAAAAAAGTCCCTCAGGGCTAATGACTTTACTTCCGTTTGTTGAAGTAGAATTAGAGTGGGAATTGTGGCATATGGCTTGCAACCTTTCCATTAACTTCTAACGTGAAATTTGCAGAGGGAAGCCTCTCTCGGACTGCAAAAGAAACTTTGAAGCTTATGGAATATTCATGAGGGGAAGGAAAGGAACACTTGCGAAGGAAACTTCTTACTTGTCATCTTTTAACTCAGATGGAATATTGTGGAGATGGGTGCGTTCGCGCCACTTGTTGGTTTCACCTACATTCATACGCAAATACATAAACTACTAATCTTGGGGCGCTTATGTAAACTCACGCACAATCATCTACATTTGCAACGCAGATGACGTGAACTGTGTTTTTGAATAACATTCTCGAAAAGGAATTGTTAGAGAAAGAACGACTAAGCAAATGAAATCAGGATGATTTTATCGACTTTCCTCACTCTGATGAAAATCATAAGGCGAAGATATTATCCAGAAAAGCTGGACCCACAAAATGATTGTTGAACGAAGTCATGTTTGCATACGAAAAACAAAAAAAGGGAAGCTGTTGGGACGAATTACAGAAGAGGATTGATAAAGTGACAGATTCTAATGCATTGTAATGCAATGTAATCTCGTATAGCCTTGAGAATGAGTGTGAGCTTTGTAATACGGTTTGTTCCCGTAGAGAGAATGGAAGAGGATAGCCAGCGAAAATGGTGATAATTAGAGTAAATCTGCGCATAGCAGGGAACCCTAAAAACTGTGTTCAGAAAGTCTGTTTTCAACATAATCATGAAAGCATGTGATCAGAAATGGATACACTGGTGAAGAGCTTTCTATGATTCTTATAAAACAGAAGGGTTCAGAATAGGAGTCCACCCTTATTTCGGCTATTAGAGGGTGGCTGATAGTGATTATCGTCTTTCTGTCATACTGTGCAGTCAAATTCTTTAAGGAAAAATGGATTTGCTGTCGAATATATGTACAAACACACACAGACACACACACACACACACACACACACACATATATATATATATATATATATATATATATATATATATATATATATATATATATATATATATATATATAGACCACATAGTCAGATTAATGCATGAGTAACCGAAGAGAGAGAGAGAGAGAGAGAGAGAGAGAGAGAGAGAGAGAGAGAGAGAGAGAGATTAAACACACCATACACATAACATATGCATACATATCCATAGTCACCGCTCAACCCTTCACAATACTATTAATCCCATAACTGACGAATCCGCCACGTGGATTCTTCTTCGCCTCTGGGACAATATGTAAAAAAAAATATTTCATAACCCAGCGGATGTGGATTAATGGAAGCAGAACTTCATCAATTAAGCAAAAATCTTTTTTTAAGCGAACGAAACGGTGGAAGCTTATGCATTAATAACATTTTATTCTAATATTATAATTATTTCATTTCCTTTCATTTTTTGGGGTACGAAGGCTTGCAAAATGATGTCTCCCGGGGCGTTTTAATGATGGGAATTACGCAGGTGGAAATCATTTCGCAAAACTGTCATCTGCCGAAAAACTACGCATAGTTTTAGCCCGCGTGATGTCCCTCGGTGATGTATTATTATTATGATACGCAAAAGCGTTACGAGTCAGCTTACATCAGGAAATGCGTATTTTGAGAATTGTGAAATTCTAATGTTAAGATAGAGAAGAAGAGATGAGACCAAAGTAAATTTAGCATTGGAAAATTATTCAAATGAATAACAATGTACTTAAAAGATAAGTATTCTTTTCTTGTATATGGTTGACATTCGATGAATACTAATGAAAACAAAGAAAAAAGATGATTTAAGTAAGTTTGGCAAAATAAGGAATAAAGAAAACACTGATAAAAGTTCATACATCTTTGCAGACCTACCTAGAATGTAAAAAAAAAATTATAACGACTGTAAATGATAGTATAACATTACGAAATAAATCATTATAAAAAGTTATGAAATAAGTACTATAAAAGATGAGAAAAACAGGAAAACCGGAACGTTGCGTATCGCCAATAAATGTGATCATAATGTAGAAGAGTATATTTCATCATACTACATTACTTTTCTTAACAAACATACTCATAGCTGCAAACATAATAATACTTTACCTATGGCACCTATAGGCATTTTTCAACAATGGCCAGTCACCCGACGATTAAGCCGTGCTTCAAAAATACACAAATGTGCGTATGCAGATCAAAAGTGATGTGCATGTATGACCTCATTGTTGAAAATATACAAATATGTCAAAACCCCACACTGAAATATGCAACAGAATATTCAAAATGCTGCATAACACGATGCAAAATGCTTTATTTGTTGAATATTTATGTCCTCGAATTGCAATGGATGCAGTCATATAACCACAGTTAAACGGTATAGTTTAGTGATTTAAATTCCGACTTTGGATAATATTCGCTCGTACAAACTGGGTTCCCGGAAATGAAGTTACGTTTTGCAACAGAAGGAAATAAGTCTCTTTGTCCGAAGGAAAAGTTCGCGAGATTAAATGACGGATGAAGAGAAGAGGGGGGGGGGCCCTCTCCATTTCAGCACGACGACGGAAGATAACTACAAAGAGAATTACAGAAAAAAAAAGATTCATTATCACACGCAATTTAAAGAGACGAACTGCAGAACCATTAATAAGTTGTCATGACCGTCAAATCACGCATTCAAAACAAAAGTAATCAACTAATAAAGTATTATTTTAGGCAAGGAACTGATAAATACAATACCGACAAATACAGTAATAAGAGCAACAAAGAGAGAGAGAAAAAAAAAACAGCCCAGACGTACTCCCGTGATGGATGAGAGGGTTTCATGCCAGAGCCGCCGATAAAAAACACGGACACTGAAAACAACGAAGATTTTTTTTTTTTTTTTAACGAAAACACCCCGCGGTTTCTGCCCGACAGCCACCTTGGTTTTGTTTGATCAACAAATAACCTCCTCCTTTATTGTGAAGTAAATAAATAATGCGTGTTGTTTTTCTTCTTCAGATTGGTGTTTAGAGAATCACTACGTTTAAATAAAGGCGATTTTAAAATACTTTTGATTCTTGGTTGTCATTAACCCCGGTAAAAAAAAGCTAAAAGTTGAATGAAATGTCTCTTTTGTTCAATCACTTTCTGTTGTCGTAAGAAGCCAGGAATGTAATGAGGGGATATAACAGTTAATTATTCATATGCTTTTAGACGTTTTACTTCCAGTTTATATCAAATGACTGACTGAAACCGGTGTTATCTGGTAGCAAGTTATAATTGCAAATATTCTTTTAAAGTGGAAACTAATGAAATTATTTTTATCATTATATTGTTATGGTCAGTTATTTTGGACCTGACGGTAAATATATATATATATATATATATATATATATATATATATATATATACATATATATATATATATATATATATATATATATATATATATATACATATGTATATATATATGTATGTATGTATATATGTATATATAGGCTATACATGTATATATATAATGAAATTATTGCTTTTGTCATTAGTGTTATGGTCAGTTATTTTGAACCTGACAGTAAATGTCTGCAGTCGACATCAGTAAAACATACGAGTATTGTGAGCTGGCGGAAGCTCAATGTATATATATATATATGTGTGTGTGCGAATATATTTACATATATATATATATATATATATGTGTGTGTGTGTGTGTGTGTGTGTTGTTTGTGTGTGTAAAAATAATAATAAAATAAGTATCCGATGCAGATATATAGATCAATAAGTAAATAAAAAAAACAGACAGCCAAATCGTCGAAGTTTCTTACCCACACAGACCCCAAAACGACGGACCAGATATATATATATATATATATATATATATATATATATATATATATATATATATATATATATATATATATATATATATATATATGTGTGTGTGTGTGTGTGTGTGTCTACGTTGAACTTTTACGGGACCAGATTATGACATAGATTTTCACATCCTTTGTTTATCCACCGCTTTACAAAACCAAACCAATTATTTCCATCAGTTGTTTAATCATTCAAGTTCATGGCTTCCCTTTCATTATTTAATAAACACCAGGAACTGTTGGTAGTGATCTCTTTTTCTATGTGGTTGATGACTGATGGCAGAATTCTGTTACTGAAAAATTAAAATCAAGGCCAAATAGAATTAAGAGTTGAGGTGTAATCTTCGTTTTCCTTGTATAAGGTCAGAAAGGAAATAGAAAGATATACAGACCTTTTTTTTATAGAAAATAATACAGTGATTATTAACAGGAAAAGAGAGAGAGAGAGAGAGAGAGAGAGAGAGAGAGAGAGAGAGAGCTTGAGTAAAAGTAGTATGCCATGTTTACTGAGAAAGAGGAAGATTGAAAACATGTGCAAAACTGAATACCATAAATGAGAGAGAGAGAGAGAGAGAGAGAGAGAGAGAGAGAGAGAGAGAGAGAGAGAGAGAGAGAATTTTTGGAAAAACGGGAATGTCATATTAGATGAGGGAAGAAAGAGATAAAACATGTAATAATTAGAATACCCTAATTAGAGAGAGAGAGAGAGAGAGAGAGAGAGAGAGAGAGAGAGAGAGTGTGTTTTAAAATAATTGAATATCACGTTTGATGTGGAAAGAGGTAAAACCTGCATAAACTAGAATACCATGATTTTTTGAGAGAGAGAGAGAGAGAGAGAGAGAGAGAGAGAGAGAGAGAGAGAGAGAGAGAGAGAGTGTGTTTAGAAAAACAGAATATCATGATTGATGTGGAAAGAAAGATAAAATTTGCAAAAACTAGAACACCATAATTTTTGAGAGAGAGAGAGAGAGAGAGAGAGAGAGAGAGAGAGAGAGAGAGAGAGAGAGAGAGAGAGAGAGAGAGAGTTGTAGAAAAAATAGAATATCATATTTGATGTGTAAAGGAGATAAAACCGGCAAAACTAGACTGCCGTAATTGAGAGAGAGAGAGAGAGAGAGAGAGAGAGAGAGAGAGAGAGAGAGAGAGAGAGAGCCATGATTACTGAGGAAAAGATAGAGAAAATTAATGAACAAACTTCATGTGATGATTATTTAGAGTGATGGTCACCCAGAGATAAATTTACCCTAAGGAATTAAAGACGAACACGACATTGGGTAAATATATCATACCTGAAGTTGCATTTTCAAACACTTGACTCGGTGAGCCTGTTTTAGGAAAATTATGCAGCCAGTTGTTCCTACGTCTTTGCTCGTTTTGGGAAAGAATTCGATAGAATTTGTGTTGAAAATCACAGATCATTCGACAGAATTTATGATGAAAATCACAGATCCGTTCCACTCCTTACAAACAGTGCCTTCATTGTCTGCTTGTGCCATTATCACCGTTGTCACCTATTTCATACAATTCAGAAATAATAAAGACTAAGTAAAAAAAAAAACCACCGGAAAACCCAAGACGGTTTGAGGGTGGTGTTGTCATCAAGAGCTCCTCGAATTAATAATGGAATTTATTCAGTGAAATTGCAACTTGAACTGACAACGCGTTTGTATGATTCATACTAATGTCCTTCTATCTTTTCTTCTGTGTTTTTTTATGCTTCTATGGCATTAGGGAGGTAAATACATCCAACCAAGGGAGGAAAATACTGATTTACAAAGAGAGAGAGAGAGAGAGAGATTTTTAGAAAACAGAATAGGATTTTTGATAGAGAGGAGATAAAATAGAAAAACTTGATATAGATAAAATCTGCAAAAACTAGAATACCATAATTTTTGAAAGAGAGAGAGAGAGAGAGAGAGAGAGAGAGAGAGAGAATGTCATGATTTATGAGGGAGATATATAGAAAGAAATAAATTTCACGTAGTCTCTTGATTCGCCAGGAAACTTGACATGAGATAGTTGTTATTTGTCGTGTAAAAGCAAATCGTTTAATTAGAGAGAGAGAGAGAGAGAGAGAGAGAGAGAGGACGCTTGATTTTCCCAAGCGTTGAGTATTGATTGAGAGAGTAAGACTCACCATTTAAAAAGAGTTGATTACTGAGAGAGAGAGAGAGAGAGAGAGAGAGAGAGAGAGAGAGAGAGAGAGAGAGAGAGAGAGAGAGAGAGCAGGAATTCAACCCAAAATCTCTCATCCTAAAACATTTCATTTCCCAGTGGGTGTTTTTTTTCCACCGCGGGGGTAATTTCGTTTCATACGATTTCGTAACAGTTTTACCTACGCGACCTTTATTATTCATTACAGTTATTCATTAAGCATTACTCCGATTCTCATTACGGCCTGTAAATTGAGAATGAAGCAGCGTGTGGGAGAAGCGCAGCGCTGTGTGTGTGTGTCTGTGTCTGTGTGTGTCTGTGCGTGTGTGTGTGTGCGTTTGTGTGTGTGTGTGTGTGTGTATGTGTGCGTGTGTGCGTGTGTGTGCCTACGCTGCACCAAGGGGAAACAATTTGAGGGAAGGTTTGCTTCCAGCCAGGGAAGCTTTTAAAGACCAGTGCACAATAAGAGGCCTGCTGATGATATAATGGGTCGAAGCAATTTCGAGGGATTAGCCTAAACTCCCACAATATTCTGGGAGTTTGGGTGCCGCTCTCTCAATATATATAAATATTCGTGTCATTTTCTCTTTTTTTTTCTTCGGATTTCTTTTTTGCGGATCAGTTCGGGATGTGTCGTACAAATAGATTTTGGTGAATGCATACAAATTGACGTACACACTTAAAGCACATACGTATACACATATATATATAAATATATATATATATATATATATATATATATATATATATATATATATATATATATATATATATATATATATATATATATATATATATATAAGTTCCATTGCACAGGAGTTCTTTCAGGACACAGCATTCAAAGTATGATTTTGATGTGTTTTCTTTGGAGCCAACGTCCATTACGGAACGACTATATATATGTGTGTGTGTGTGTGTGTGTATTTTTCACCACAAAGCTCTTCCCTTTAGAGGACTGACACAAGAAGATGCTTCCTTCCAATATTCTTCAAGTATTTATGGGATGAGGTTACTTGCCCTTCTCTGTTTACGGTATTGTTATTCGTGTTGAGCAACGACGTTTTATGCATAAAAACACAGAAAAGGATTTATCGATGATTAAAATAAAATCCAGACAAGCCGATCAACCTTGAATGATATTAAAGCGACAGAATCCTTTTTATCAGCATTTTCTCATCTTTAGCAAAGTATCGGATTGAAACATGAACGAATTCATGACGGTTTTCTTTCCTTTTGTAGACAGGTTTAACATCAGTAATAATGCGGATTTGTTTAGGAGATTAGATATAGAAGTACTGTGATACTTCAAAACATAGTGACTGATCACGTGTAAAACTCTGTAGAATTTTCTGTTAACGCCTTCACTTGAGAGAATTACTTTTTCGGGTAAGGAGCGTAGCACTCGTATACATCCGTTTTAAATGTGTTACGTGTTTATAGCGTACGTACACGGGTGGTGATCGTTTGTGTGCGTGAATACGCGTGTCTTCTAAAGCTCTGTGTATGCTCGTTCACTCCTATACTTTTAGTGTGAGCAAGTTTCTCTGCTTGCGTGTTTTTTTTTTTTTTTCATTCCTTTAAGCGCGCAGAGACACAGGAAGCCATTCGAGTTTTATGACGTTATTCGCCAAGTGAAAAAGGAAATTAGTCCCGCCGGATTCTAATCAAGAAATTGATGCAATTACCCTCCTGCATTACCTAAGTGAAGGGGAGGGGTGATGAGTCTGCCAGCAACGCAAAAGATGGTTCGTTCTCTTGAATGCATGGATGTTTATGAATCGCTATTTCGCGGCGTGTCAGCGGTAGGTTTGTTCCTGCTGCTGTAACTGGGACATTTACAGTCGCTGTTGCCCTCTGTTTCTGCGACTTCTGTTGTCCCCCTCCTCTTGCTTTTTCTGTTGCCATCAGTCGCTGTCATTCTGCTTCTGATTTTACTTCTGTTAGTTTTAATCCCGCTGTTGAAAATTAATTTTTATGGCGCTGATGATGCTACTACTGATAGAAGTGCTACTGATGTCACTGATGAAACGGCTCTGATATTGTTATTAATACAAGCGTAAACGGTTTCATTTGAAAGACACAATTTTGTTTCTATGCAAATGTACAAAATTCAGCCTGAACTTAGTTACAAATCATAAGCACGTATTTTTGATTTGCCATATGTCAGCTGGTGCCCGTTAAAAATTAAAAATATATATATATATATATATATATATATATATATATATATATATATATATATATATATATATATATATATATATATATATATATATATGTAACAATCACTTGACATTAGTTCAATCCGCGTTATATTCTCTTTCAATTTATTCACTTGGATACTGTCATCTATTCTGTCTCGAATCATAAATTCTTGCCTGTATTTCCTTTTAATTTCCAAAATCTTATTTTTTTTCCCAGAATATACATCAACTTCAACATAAATCATCGTAAATATAACTATGATAAAATGGCCTTCTATCACTGCTGAGCGCAAATGCTACATTATTCATTCTCATTGCTTTAATTTTGTTTCTCCATTCCTGAAAAATCCTTTTGGGTGTAAAATGATTCCCGTATCATTAATCTTACACACCATTTCACTCAGAATTTCTGTCTCCTTTTGAATTCTTCGACCTTATCACCTTTTCGAATGCGCTGTTGTCTCTATCCTATATTGACTGTCGACTTTTAAAATCATCATATTTTTGACCTAGTCCTTGTTCCCTTTCACAGAGAATTTCTGTCATCATTTTAACCATTGTACTTCATTATATTTTTAAATTCTACACTGTCACTCATCTTAAATTTTCTAGTAGATTTCATTTAACGATTAAATTACTTAACGCTAATTCCTACTGCATATGTTTCGTGCAGAATTTCCCTCTGCTTTAACCATTCTACAGCACTCTTCAATTATATTCCGAGTTGTCGCATATCATTCGCACCGACTAAGTTTAATTCAGTTCACATTATATCCCTTTTACGCAACATTTTCAACTACCTTTCTCTCACTTCTACTCCATCACATCGTCACATTCCGCGCTGTCCCAAATCTCGCCCCTTCCTATGCTAAAATTCTTGCTGGCTCTGTCCTGTCGCCATTTCCCAATCGATGGGCTTCCTCATCTGTCCCGCTTCCAAAAGATATTCCGAATGATTTTCCACGCTCAGTCCTTTCTATCAGCGGCTAATATCGTATAGAGGGATTCCATTACATCGCCGCGTTTAAGGGATTTTCGACAGATCGGAATTCACAGAGAGAGAGAGAGAGAGAGAGAGAGAGAGAGAGAGAGAGAGAGAGAGAGAGAAAATGGGGCGAGGGAGGGATCTATGGCTTCAAGCGCTGTTTTATTTTTATTCCTTTCACTGCATCGAATGTTTTTGGGCGTTCCTTCATTCAATTTGCCAGTTTTAAAAAGGAATTGTCTTTTCTTTTATTTAGCTATTTTTATTATATCACATACGCCGCACTCGGAAAAGTTGCAATTTTGAATACCCCTTTTGTTCTTCATTTCGTTTTTTTTTTTTTTGACTCCATCCACTTTACCCGCTCTATTCTCGATCGCTCTCCCTGGTCTATTCTTGATCGCTCAGACCCAAAAGAATATCTGGCACAAACATTGTTGCATTTACCTTTGCGTCATTCAACCTGGTGCAAGATCAGTGTTGCGGTGCAAGACCACAGTCATTATATTCTTCGGAGACTCGATTTATCAAGATTATTCCTACCCATTCAAAGTCTTCAATGCATCTTTAACCACATTTAAACTCCGGTCTTCTCGATGCTCGCTCATCACAGAAAACAAATAGGCCACTCATTCATTCCAGCGGCTTCCTGGAAGACATTGTAATCACCATAATACGGGGAGGTCTCGACGGCAACACTCGTCTGGAACTGAGGGGAAGCTGCTGTGCTGAACATTTCAGAATTTTGGGAATGGGAATGGGAAAAGGAGCTGAGGAAGGAAGAGACGTTGTTACTGGAATGGCTGTCTGTCTGCAAGGCTCTCTCTCTCTCTCTCTCTCTCTCTCTCTCTCTCTCTCTCTCTCTCTCTCTCTCTTCGTTGAACTAAGATGATGTGACCACAGTTAAACACACTTCTTTTTCGCACTTTTGAGTAATAACGCTCTCTCTCTCTCTCTCTCTCTCTCTCTCTCTCTCTCTCTCTCTCTCTCTTAGTTTATCTAAGATGCTGCGTCTACGGCTAAAAACACATCTCTACTCTTTAAGCTCTCTCTCTCTCTTCTCTCTCTCTCTCTCTCTCTCTCTCTCTCTCTCTCTCTCTCTCTCTTCGTTGACCTAAGATGATGTGATCACAAACACACTTCTCTTTAACTCTCTCTCTCTCTCTCTCTCTCTCTCTCTCTCTCTCTCTCTCTCTCTCTCAGTTTATCTAAGATGCTACGTCTACAGTTAAAATCACATCTCTAACTCTTTCAAGTCTCTCTCTCTCTCTCTCTCTCTCTCTCTCTCTCTCTCTCTCTCTCTCTCTCTCTCTCTCTCTCTGTTGACCTAAAGTGCCATATTGAACAAACGTCTCTTTCGCTCTATCGAGAAATAACGTCTGTCTTTCATTCTCTCTTCTCTCTCTCTCTCTCTCTTAGCTGACCTAAGATGCTGCGACGTCAGTTAAACGCACATCTCTTCCGCTCTGTCGAGATCTAGCTCTCTCTCTCTCTCTCTCTCTCTCTCCCTTAGTTGACCTGAGATGCTGCGATGACAGGTAAATACACATCTCTTCCGCTCTTTCGAGATCTGACGGTCTTCCCGTGCCTCTCTCTCTCTCTCTCTCTCTCTCTCTCTCTCTCTCTCTCTCTCTCTTAGTTGACCTGAGATGCTGCGACGACAGGCAAACGCACATCTCTTCCGTTCTCTCGAGATCTGACGGTCTCCCCGTCTCTCTCTCTCTCTCTCTCTCTCTCTCTCTCTCTCTCTCTCTCTCTCTCTCTCAACGAGTCTCCGGGAGGCGTGGTAATTGAGTCGGGCGTGGTAAAATAACGAAGAGAACATAATGAACGCGAGGCCTGGTCGCCTTGCATATTAATTAATGACGCAGAAAAGATTAGACTGGGGGAAGTTCCCTCGAATGGAACCTTTTCCATTAACATGAATTCCTTTGATTCTTTTCTGTCTTCTGTTTAGAGTTCCTGTTGGTCACTTCCTTGCTGTAAGAGTCTATTGTTATTGACGTTCGTATTTTCGTAATTGTTATTGTTTCTATTATTTTTGTTGCTGTTATTGTTGTTTCTTATTTGGTGATAGTTCCTTCTATGCGAGTTTCGTCATGAACACTGGTTGTATGAGCGGAGTTAATTACATCATATTTGAAATGTTCAGTTTTATCGTTATTATTATTATTATTATTATTATTATTATTATTATTATTATTATTATTAATATTATTATTATTTTTATTTTTACGTGATATATATATATATATATATATATATATATATATATATATATATATATATATATATATATATATATATATATATATATATATATATATATATATATATATATATATATATATATATATATATATATATTCCCATACGGAATGTTGGCACTGAGTGACAGTAAGTGCGGACATTTAATTAAGTTTGGAATCATACCGACAAAGAGGCGAATGAAAAAAAAGGATATAAAAAATAAACAATAAATGAAAAATCTATTCAGACAAATGTCATCTGACTCAAAACGTAGAACTGAACCACCTTAATGATAAAAACTATCTGTAACTTTTTATACATGAAGACTATAAAGACATCTAAGGACTAAAATATTGTCTGATGAAACCCTGGGAGATAAAACGCAATGATAAAAATCCTGAGGATAAAATGGCTGGTGTTTCATGGATATAAAAAAAAAGGATGAAAGAAGCAAGAAAAGGAATGTCGTGATGAAATCCCTTATGATAAAAACAGCACTGGTGAAAATACCTGTAATCAAATGAGTATTGAATATATCTGAATACATCACAACCTCGGTAACCGATTTGCATCCAGCAGTTTGAAAACATAGTTAACTAAAATAAAAATAATAATAATAAAAAATTAATTGCTGTGGATAGGAAAGAGACATTGATTTAAAAAAATAATAGTAATAAAAAATTGATTGCTGTGGATAGGAAAGAGACACTGATGGCAATACAATTACAAAGCCGAAGATCAATGTCCACATGCAATAATTTATGAAACAAAAGCAAAAAAAAAGAATAACTATAAAAATCAAAATCAAAGTAATATAGATTGTAGAAGCAAAAGAAAAAAAAGGGGGGGTACATTTACCGAACGATCTACTAATTCCCCAGCAAAGACTCGCCGTTTGAAATTCTCCTCATTCTTTTTTTTTTTTACGAAAATTTCAGTTTTCCTTTGATTCCCACTGACGACTCTTGCGTAGTCCACCCGTGCGCGATCAAAGTTCTCTCGCAATCACTCTAATACCATGGCATGACCAGCTTTTTTATCGGTGCTTTATATTGTCTGTCTGACTGTCTGTTTTTCAGTACTTGGTAATAGTGCTGTAGGATGTTTATTTCTCTCTCTCTCTCTCTCACCACTAATTTACCCTGTGAGAGAAGGAGGAACTGACATTCATATCAACTATACTGACTAGCTTCAATTCCCCTTAACAGAACATTAAGAAAAGTATACCTTAGTTTAACTCGACCAATGAGCTGATTAACAGTCTCCTAGGGCTGGCCCGAATGATTAGATTTATTTTACATGGCTAAGAACCAATTGGTTGCCTAGCAACGGGACCCACAGCTTATTGTGGAATCCGAACCACATGATAGCGAGAAATGAATTTCTATCACCAGAAATAAGTTCCTCTAATTCTTCATTGGCCGGTCGGAGGGAGAGCAGAATGAAATGAAGATCCATCGTAGTTTTAATTTGTCTGAATATCAATAGTTTCTAAAGGATAAAATGACAATGTTCTTATCTGTAGTATTAGGCTACACATTAGATTGAAAGCCCGGACTTAACGATTGGTGTGGAATTCGAACCATATCCCAACAAAGCAAAATATTGCAGTAGAGTCTCGGCCGATTCTTAACACCAGAAGTGAAAACTGAGTCAATGCGAGTATGACAAATAAGTCAATCTGCATTGATGATTCTAGTATAGGTTGGGGAACCGCGTTAGTCAGTGGGCACTGGCTAAGTGACTTGTGGCCCTAAACCAACGATTACTTGAAGTTTATCGCCGAGTTTCTGTCCATTGGTCATTGATAAAGAATTAATGCAAAACGAGAAAGTCATGTAAAATCACTGTACAAACTAAACAATGCAAGATATGTTTGTAAGCAATCAAAAGCAAACGCCGAGCAAAGCAAAGCAGAAGTTTTCTTAAACAAACAGACACTAAACTAACCAAAGCATTTTGTACTGAGCTTGAATAAACAGCGAGTCAAACCACAACTTTGCAAATAAACGAAAAGAAAAATTGGGTCACATTCAGTACTACTGCAGAACGGATAAACAAACACAGGGGAGTAGATACGATGATGTCCACCAAGAGCTTATCTGGCCAAAATAATTAGGTCGAAAATCAAAGGGAAGAAAGAAATATTTCATTAGTGGGTGGAACAGAAGGCTTGCTCAAAGGAAAATGTCAAAGGCACACGTATTGCCTCGATGTAAAAAATTACCTTTTTGAAAACAGACTTTTTTTTTTTCTTATCTAGAGGAACTACGCCCACTGGATTTAATGGCAATAAGCTAATTAAGTTTTCACGCACTAGTATCGAGCTCGGGAGGACTGAACAATAAATGAATACTGTTTTAATGATTGCCCTAATAAAAGTACGAATTAAGAGATAAATGTAATTGACGGGAATTAAGCAAGAATCTAGAGGATGATCCGGTGTTGCTGCAAAAGAGAGAAAGAAATAAATTACCAATCTGTTCTTCTCTTATACCCGGTTTAATAAATTCCTTTTTTTTTTTTTTTAAAGTTCTTGGTTTCAACATATCTTCAATCATCTCGGCTGGGTGACTGCCTGTATTCCGTGACCTCTGAATTATCTTTCCGTTTGTCCCTCTCATAAGACAAGCAAGGCAAACACTATGAGTGATTCATCGTCAAAATTAAACTGGTATATTGGTTCGAATTCCACCTGTAGCTCACCCCAGTCCATCCAGGAGTGAATGGGAACTGGCTCTTAAAGTGTTAAAAGTGGCTCATTAGCTGCTTGGGCAAGAGAGACGCCACTGAACTGAAGCACAATGTCTTAGAGACAGAGCAAATACCGTTGTGATCAGTGCCCATGCTGGGACCTGGGAGAAACAGGCAGTGGCTGCTGATCACTCAGGAGATAGATCTATGGGTTCCCCTCAGACCTCAACCCTTGAACACAGGGACGGTAAGGTAGTGTTTTATCAGAGAAACCTATCAACCCTCGATCAGAGGTGAAAGAAAAAATGAGAGGCCATTTTAGTACGATCAAAATGCGTAGTATTTATATATCTCTACAAAAAGATATGCCCCTTAATGCTTCTCCATGGTGCAGGACTGACTCCGACTTTTTACTGGTACCGGACTGGCACTACAATAAAAATTAACACTCCCGTTTTAATCTATTTACGCCGGGGGCCAAAGAAAGCATAAGACCTACGTCCTAACCCACGGCTTTTCTCTTAGCAAGATACAAATACTCCGCAGATGCCAAAAGAAATAGAGAAAACTTCGAATGAAAGATGGCAACTAAAAACATGCAAAGCTTGCTTTAAGAGTTTTAGAAAATCCGAAGGTGCGACTCACGAAGGCAGCGGAAAATGCAATCGCCAGCTTCTCTGTCACGGGGTCTTCTTTAGGCATGCGTTATCCTACTGAACTCCTTGTGTTTTTCTTTTTCCTAATCTTGTTGCAGTTGTTCCTTATTCATTTATTTTCTAGTATATGTACGTAGATTCAGATATGAATTTGCCTTTTACTCAACTATTTAGTTCTTTTACTTTATGATGTATATGTGTGTATATATATTAAAGTATATGTATATATATATATATATATATATATATATATATATATATATATATATATATATATATAATATATTATATACATATGTATGTATGATTATATACAGTACAGTGAGGTAGCCAAGAGATCACGAATAATTCACGTGGGAGCATAATATTTACCCTAGGTACCTGAGAATATTCACCATTATTCTCTTATCTTTGCTGTTAGAATTTGAAAACCATTATAACTGAAAAGGAAACGTAAACCAAAAACCAAACAGACAAACGCTAACAGACGACACATTAACAGACGATACGCGCCTAATATTTGCGCACTGCGGCGCATAACAAAAAGCGCATTACCGCGTTGACGCGTTACTCCGTCCCTTTTTGTATCGTTGATGTGAAAAAGCAGAAAAAAGAAAAAATGAAATGAGAAATGAGGGAGTTGGTTGGAGGAGGAGGGGATGGAAGAGGGAGAGGAGAAGGAGGAGGTCGAGGAGGAGGAGGAGGAGTTATGAAATGGCATCCCAGATCGCGGCCAGAGATGAACGGAGGAAGGAAGTGTAGGAGGAGGATGAGGTGGAGGCGGAGGCCAAAGAGTGGGCGGAGGAGGAGGAGGAGGAGGACGAGGTGGAAGAAGCGAGGGGAAGAGAGAGAGGTGGGGGGGAAGTGAAGGGGGACAAGGTAGAGAGGGGGTGGGTGGCGTGGGGAAACTCTGAAGAGAAGACCGACGACGAGCAAAGGACGCCCCTTTCCACTTTTCCATTACCTTTACGAAACCCTTCACCTCAGCCATCACCATCGTCATCACCTTCTTTTTCTATTTCTTCTTCTTCCACTTGTTGTCTATATATGCATCTTTTACCGGACGGGGATCCCGTGGCACGTTCGCGTGTGTGCACAGGTGAGCGCACGCGCGCCATTTAACCCACAAAGGAAGGCGGCGCGATGTTTATTCAGTTTCATTTCGTAATTTGCAGTAACGGCTCGGTAATGAAACATCTTTGTTGTTTCATCCGCTCTCGATGCTGAAACTCGAGGACGCTTCCCTGGGGAGTTAAGATATGGATTAGGCGGAACAACGTCGTAGGTTCTTTGTTTGGACTGTGCTCTGGGAAATTATATAAAGAATAAAAGTTCTTTTATGAATATGTATGTTTATGTGAATGCCTGATATTTTTTATGTAGTTTACGCTTGTAAAATGATTGCGTTATAACTTTCCATCTTATTTCTTGCAGGTGCAGAACTCTTGCTTAATATGGTCGTAAGTTATGTGCCTTAGAATTGGAGACAAACACAGGGGAAAGATTGAAGGTCTTACATAGGAAATTATTCAGAGTGGCACAGAAGAAACAGGTAAGTGTGAATAATTATTTTCTATATATTTAAGAATATTTTTTTTCGAATATTTTTAATATAGAATTTATATAATGGAAAGCTCTCATGATTTCGTAGAATCGAAGGCAAGGAGAGGAGAGAGAGGGGGAGAGAGAGAGAGAGAGAGAGAGAGAGAGAGAGAGAAAATGTACAGTATATGCATTATTAAGTCACCCCAGCCTCTGGAAAAACTGTTAAATACCAAAACCTTACAATTGGCTTGTATTATTAAGAAAACATATACTGTCATTAGAAATAACAATAAAACAATACCTGTACGATTGATTAGATTGAAACTCTCATGGCTGACAGACAGACAGACAGACAAATAGAAGGCAAACAAGTACGTAGAAAGACAACCACTGAGACGCACGAACAGACAAATTGAAGAGCAGTCAGAAGGGGAAAAAATGTAAAAAAAAAAAAAAAAAAAAAAAAACGAGCTGACGGTCAGACGGATTTAAGCCTTCGCAAATCCAGCGCTATTATCAGCGAAGATGGCGGAGAGGAAGGAAGAAAGGACACGAAGTGGGTCAGTTCTGAAGCCGAGGCCAGACAACGAGGAGGTGGGCGGAAGAGGGTCGCCTCGTAGAGAGATGAGATCTGATATAAAACATATCGGGGGGAAAAATGTAAACAAATGACGCAATCAGTTGTGGTACTTCTGGTATATTGAAGGTTTGGTGGGGGAGGGGAGGAGGAGAGGTTTGGTGGGTGCCTAATCAACAGCCTAAAATAGATATTGCTACTATTATTATGATATTATTATGTCCTTTTCCACCCTGATTTCCAGGGGCATGATTCATTACATACTGTAGGTCTACGGGCAGGCACAATGGATTTTTCAGGAAATGGGCTTCCCTGGGGAACTGAACTCTGGTTTCCACCTAGTGTGGAGAGGTTATTAACTACTGACCTACTGGTAATATATAAATATATATATATATATATATATATATATATATATATATATATATATATATATATATATATATATATATATGTGTGTGTGTGTGTGTATATATATATATATATATATATATATATATATATATATATATATATATATTTATTTATTTATTTATTTATTTATTATATATACATACA